>NW_026928018.1:0-324320 GCF_032062105.1 Saccostrea cuccullata | reverse complement strand
TAAGTTACATTTCCAAATAAGCTTTCCAGATAACTGAAAAGATGTATAATCTGTTTACCGAAGTTTTCTATTCTTTTAATCATTGGCAGTCATTTTAAAACCTTACAATCTCTATCCTTCTGAGTGTGTTCTACTCCATGAAAGATTCTCTAACTGACTCTGACACCCTTTACATTCAGATGGATAACTGTGCCAGGGAGAAAAAAAGCAGGTAAATGAACAATGAAGATCAAAAATGGATAAAAATATAGACCTGTATATTATAGAAAATAAAAAGACGCATCAAGTTACACATATAAACCTTCCATCAAAATACCAATCTTTTTTAATACTTTTTTTTGCAGATATGTATTGGGTTTTATGTGTTATCTTGTTGAGAGTGTCCTTTTTAGAAGGATTACAATTTCGTTTTTAATGGTCGGTCATACACATGAAGATATCGATCAGGTTTTCTCCAAGTAAGATATTTTTCCAATTGGTGTTACATACTCAGAGACGTAAGCGTAGTCATCGTTCGTACAATAAACCTGCAATACATGGTGTCTCTTTTGATTCATAACTACCTTATGTAAATTAACAGTTAGGTCTACTACTGTAAACCAAGTATTATACGCGTGCGATAAATATCCGCGAGTTCCGCGAGTAAGCTTTGCTCGCGGATATTTATCGTCGCGAACCAGTTGTTCATTATATTCCCATATCATGATTTATTTAGAGTTATTTGCCCGTTTTTCAATACCGATCCCGACTGTTCAACAAGTATTCACGGAAGAACTTTACTGTTAGAGTACAAGAAGCAGTTGAAATTTAATTACAAACATTCAGAAAAAAAAAACGAATGGCAAATCTAAAACTATTTGTTTTAAAATGATTAAAATGTCAATAATCATTTCAGCTTGTGTTATTATTGTTCATTTATTGTTACAGACGAGTCAGAGATAGCCTGGTTAATTACGGCCCAGTCCTTCTCTGTCCCAACCATTTATAATAATTGCCCCTTGACCGTGTAGATCTTAGAAAGCGTCGATTTAATTACCCAATTAGTATGAGGCACTTTTACAATTGAGAGTTTTAAATAAATTTTAATCTAGATTTTTCCCCGATTTTCGTTTGAGCGTTGTGAAAATGCGTATGAAGTATATTCATGGTAAACATTTTACCTACTTTAGGGGCGGATATAAGACTTTAAATGGACGCAATGCACAGAATGTTTTGAATAATGCGTAAGCAGACCATTTTACCTAGTTTATGGGCGGATATAAAATTTTTATTTGATTCAAAAATACTTGTGGAAATAAAAAAAATGTGACCACTCGTTCGCGGAAATAAATCGTCGCGGATAAGTTCTCTGGCGGTCAGTCGCGAATAAAAAATGACGCGTATAATAATTGGTTTACAGTATATACGAGCGGTGATCAAAACGTTCGCAAACTATCTCTATATCTAGAAAACCACAATTCAGATAAGAATGAAATTCAGTACACACATAGCCATACACAAGTTCTATAAAAAGCATATGCTGAATAGTTTCTCTCCTTGTTTGTGACGTCACAATGTGAAAATGACGTCACTTTTCAGGTCACTTGTGACGAAAAATGGTTGTCTCAGTCGAACTCGTTCAACAAACGACTACATATTTTGTTGTTTATCTTAGAAATCCCACTACAGTATCATATAATAATTTGTAGACAGTTCATTGAGATAAATTAGTTCCAATAAATTCAATTAATGATCGGATTAATCGTTATAGTGAAGGAAGGCTGATGGTTAAAAATGATACTTGTCATCTTGCCCACTGAAAGCAAGTTGGAAAAGATATGTATTTTTAATTAAGCAATGTGCAATCAAAGACCTCCAATTAGCACTTTGAAAAATAGTTGAATATTTGAACAATGATATAAGTATTAAATACCTAAGATATCGTTTACTTTAGATTTTAAACATATTAGATATGATAAAAAGGATGTACCCATTCTCTATCCACTTTGAATAAAAGTCTCTCCTGAGACAGAAGATTTGTGTTTTAATAGTCGCCATGCTTATTTTTGGAAAGGATATTATTATCCACCCATTCTGTTGCCGAGATATGACCATTTCTGACAAATGAACTGTTCTTGTCATAAAAATTAACTCGCATGGAAAGAAATATAAAAAATCTTTCAACGCTATGGAGGGGGTCATGTGACCGCCAATATCACGTGATTCGCGCATGCGCAGAACGGTGGTTGATGTGCATTAAAAATCGGAGAGGATTAATTTAAAAAAAAAATCAGCATTAAAACCAAATATTGTTTCTTGTATGAAAGTTATTCAATTAATTTGCGAACTTTTTGATCACCCCTCGTATTCGAACAAAACTTTACTCTGTCCCTTTGAAACTTTTACAGTCTTCTTGGAAAGGCCAAGGAACGTTTTGATTTGCTCGAATCTGTGAGTATGGATATTGCATATCATAGGCTTTTGAAACTCGCACGTTTCACGGAAGAAAATGCAGCAGAATAACGGAATTCGTATTTTAAATTGTACAAGATATTTGTCCAGCAAGAGTACGAAGACTCTATTCACACCGCTTTACTAGAGGAAGTGGGGCTTTATTACAATTTAGACGGAATTGATATCATAACTGACGCACGGCATGGGTGGCTAAAAAATGCCCAGGACACCAGTGTGATGGCTATAGGAGAAAAGAAAAACAAAGTTCTCAGTGTGTGCACATTGCAAGCACTGATGATCCAGTTACCCAGAGACATGAAAAAAATGGAACTGAAAAAATTTACGAGGATCCTGACAGTAAACAAATTTCTGTCAACGTCCATACACATGACAGAAATATGTCAATTAACAAACTAGTCAGGGAACGTGAAAATGGATTTACCTGCAACCACAAGGACATTTGGCATGGCTTAAAAAATAATAAGAAGTCCATGTCCGCCATTTCAAGTGGACCACAGTACGGAGAAGGTAAAACGTGGTCCGAGGAGCTTTACGATTAACCGGAAGGCGTTTCTACACATTTCTATTGGGCCATCAAACACTGTGGTGGAGACTCGGGTACGCTCAGAGAGATGTTAGACAATGTCATAGATCACTATAAAAACAACAATGAAAGATGTCATTCTTCCTCGAGATGTAAAGTGGACCGACCAAAACTACGAATCTTCCCGAGTGGTGATTAAAAACCCTGTAGCAGAAAAACTATTAAAAGGTGTGATCATCAATTCAGTGATCTATTAAAATCCGGATGATTTTCGATTAGGACGGGACACTCATTTTGCTGAGAGTTTCAATAACACTTTAAATATATATGAAGATAAAGGAAATTGCTTTCAGTAGTTAACAGTACAAAGTGCGTGCATTCCTTAGTGCGTGTCACTGGAATGAAAATGTGGGTAGAGACATTACTTCTATCACCTACACACGTAACCCCAAAACCCCACGAAAGCAACTTGGAAAAAAGAACTATAAAAACAAAAATTGAGTTCAGGAAAAACATTTGGGGGCGTTACATAAGACATGTCTTTTCTAAACGTAGAAATAATTTAAAAATCTATGAATTTGCACAATCTTTGTTGTCTTATTTTTAGCACGTGTAAGTGGCAAGCTGTTGTCTATTAAGGATTCGTCAAAGGTCAACATGTCTAAAAAATTGTATTTACAATAGCTCCAAAACTATGTGTGGTATAAAGTCGAAACGTTTACAATTTATGAATATCAGGCACGTAGCATCGTTTTTGAAAGTGGGGGGGCCAACCTGAGAAAATTTTTTTACTTACCTAAAAAAAGTTGACAAGGAAAAAAAAAACAAAAAGGAAAATTGCCCAAATCCTATTTCGTGGGGGGGGGGGGGGGAGGGGGGGGTAGTGGCCAACTTTTTTCAAGGCAAACTTCCTTTCACTTCCTATTTTTACCTATATTTCCTTGCTATGTATATACTGTGGTAAAAAGTGGGGGGGCCAACCACCTTTTCAATAGACATTTTCTATAGTAAAATTTTCTGGCCCCCCCGGATACTACTTGCCTGAATATATCATTGATTTATAGATAGAAAGTATCACTTGATAACAAATGTTTTAAAAAAGATTTTTTGGAGAAAAATTGTATCAAAAAATGTGCATATTTAAAAAAAAATGCACCTGCTATATTTTGTCCTTTTTGTGAAAACTATTACTGCAGAAATAATATATGTTCATCATTGAAGGGCAAGTTGGACGTGAATGGTCTCTGAAAGGCTGTTATTGAAAGCGTCACATGTATAAAGACAAGACCCCTATAGAATCCGCCATTTGCAATGTACTTTCACTTTCAAGTCTTAACATTTGGACAAAATAAACAGGGAAAACAACTTTCAAGAGACTATCCAAGTCCAACTTGCCCTTCATTGATAAACATATTTTGTTTCTGCAATGATGGTTTTCAGTAAGAGCACGGAATTAATTAGGTGTATTTTTTTGAAAATATATGCATTTTTCATAAGAATTTTCCCAATTAATATTTTTTTCCAAGTATTTTTTTTTAACAATTAATACTTTCTATAGGTTAATCAATAAAAAATTGATAAACTGTAAAAGTTTTAACTCTATACCTCATATAGTTTTGGGGCTATTGTAAAAATAAATTTTTGAGCATGTTGACCTTTGACGAAATCTTTATACAAGTATCATTTCTCTGCAGTCTTATCAGTTGGGAGATGTGACTAGCTCCCTATTATGCTTAATTGCTGTCCGTGTGGATATCTAATTAGGTCAGATCCGGCCTTTAAGTGAGCAATATATTAGTATGCTTACAATGTATATTCTATGCAGTTTGCGTCAGGCATCATCTACGTGCAAATTCTGACGTTTGACCGAAGGTAGTTGTTACTTTGATAACAAACACATGCAAAACACAAATACATGTATATACAATTTAACCGTAAAAATAATAAGCTTCTCCATTCAGTTTTTAACTAGTGCTAATTGTAACGGGGACCGTTACAGATGTTCCCCAAACGCTTCCCAACTCCCTTTTGGTGCCATATTCCCTGTTAGTTTCATTAAATAGGACAAAATCCATGCATTTGAGACTTTAACAACGCCAAGTTCATTCAAATTTTAGCATTGTCTGCGTGCGCATGTGAATGCATGTGCGTAATGACCACATCATCTTGTCTAGAGTATCTATATATTTTTTTATATATTAAATATTAAAGTATTTAATCCAAAAGTATTAAAAAATGCGCTCACTCAAGTGTATTTTTGATTTATCTCATTTCACGTGCACGCATGTGCATACATGAGCATGGTGACCATATCTTCTTGTAGAAGTCCATTACATCTATCTATGTTCTAAATCCCACCCCGTTTGGTTGAAAACCAAGGTAAATATAGCTGTTTAAAGTTTCAGCCAATCAGATTACAGCGTTCGTACACGCATGTGTATGCATGTGCATGGTGACCATACCTTCTTGTAGAAGTTTATTATATCTATCTTTGTTCCAAATCCATGTTCGGTTGAAAACCAAGGGAGTTATAGCTATTTAAAGTTTAAGCCAATCAGATTGCAGCACACGTGCATGCACGAGCTTTCACGATAATTGCTATATATCATGTTGTATGATATCTTAATGCATGGCTATATTCAAAATTTCATAGGATTTTGTTCAAAAACAAGAAAGATATTGAGACTTTAGTTTCAGCCAATCAGAGCAAAGCGCACGTGTATGCGCGTGAGATCTTGCAATTTTGACCATGTCATCTTGTCTATACTACTAATATATTCATGCATTGTGAGATTCAAAAAATTCCATCAAAAAATAGAAAAGTTACGGATTCGTCCATTATATTGGTAATTTCACATGTTGCACGTGCACGCTCTTGCCAGCACATGCGCATGTACTTGCTTTCATGAAAACTATTATACATCATCCTGTAGATCTTCATAATTTGTGACTAAGTTCAAAATTTCGAAGGATTATGACGTAAAACAAGGAAGATATTGAGACTTTAGTTTCAGCCAATCAGAGCGAAGCATAAGTGCATGCGCGTGAGATCTTGCTATTTTGAGCATGTCATCACGTCTATACTACTAATATATACTTATATTATGAGTATCAAAGCATATAATCAAAAAGTAGAAAAGTTACGGCTATATCTATTATTTTGGTCATTTCACGTGTTGCACGTGCGCGCTCTTGCAAGAACGTGCGCGCAAAATGACCTTCGTTCCGCAAATCTACATAACATGCCTACTGACCCTAAAAAGGTTTCACCTAAGTCGGACGTGTTGTTTTCAAGATCATTCACGGAAAAGATTTTCCCAGGAAGAAGAAAAATAATAATAACTAGAGCAAAGCTCGTTGCAAAGCAACGAGTAGGTCTTCCGTCATGTTTGACCGGAAGTGGCTCTTATGTTTAACAGAAATGAGAAATAACGTCCAAAAAATGGTTTGATTCCTCTAAATCCACGTTAATTATTGCATAAATAAACCATTTTCTGTTACTTCCGGTTTGACCGGAAGTGACGACGACGGACGGAAAATTAATTAAAATGCTCCCAGAGACATATGTTACCAGAAAACTTGTCAAGAACGGCAAAAATACGCGTTTTCCGACTACTTCCGGTTTGACCGGAAGTGACGACGCCGGACGTATTTTGACGACTTCAATAGATTAAGCTTGACATTTTGAACAATTTTGCTTCTTTGACGTATCACAAATTCTCAATACTTTTTGAGATATAAAGGAAAAACTTTCGGCCCCTCCAGGCCCCTGATTTAAGAAGCCAGCCCCTTTTTCTAGATGTCATTTGAAAGATCTTGAAATTCTACACCTTTTTTGTTCTACATGCTTTAACAAAATATTTCTAGGTAAAAAGTTATCGTTGAAAAAGTGCTTAAAATTTTGAAATTCTTGATAGGACTATTTTTTGGCCATAGCGAGCGTCGGCGCTTCGTACTTTCGGTAGTTGTGATATACTTAGTGCACTTTTCCAAAAGTTGCTCTAGCATCACTGAAAATTTCAAGCTTCTGTGTTTAGTGGTTTTTGAGAAAACTGCCGGACAAAGTGACCCTCTAAACATAACTAAATCGCAGAAAACTCCAAACCGGAAGTGACGTCATCAAAATAAAAAAATATACATTTAGATTTTTTGATGTTCTGTCAGACCTGAAAGTTTCATGAAAATCGATCGAGCCGTTCTCGAGAAATCGCGCGTACAAAATCGGTAAGAAAAAAAAACAATAATAATAAAAATAGTGGAAAAGAAACCTAAGAAAAACAATAAGGTCTTCCGCTGAAGACGGAAGACCTTAATAATAATAATAACTAGTGCTAATTGTAACGGGAACCGTTACAGATGTTCCCCAAACGCTCCCCAACTCCCTTTCGGTGCCATATTCCCTGCAAGTTTCATTAAATAAGACAAACTCTGTGCATTTTTGACTTTAACAACGTTTTTCCAGAAGAATACGAATTATATTCAATTTTTAGCATTGCACCCAAGCGCATGTGAATGCATGTGCGTTATTACCATATTATCTTGTCTACACTATTTATATATTTTAATATACTATATATTAAAGCATTCAGTCCAAAAGTAATAAAAATCACTCATTCAAGTGTATTTTTAAATATACTCGTTTCAAATGCACGCACGTGCGTGCACGTGCATGATGATCATACCTTCTTGTAGGAGTCCCTTACATCTATCTATGTTCTAAATTCCATCCTGTTTGGTTGAAAAACAAGGGAGTTATAGCCATTTAAAGTTTCAGCCAATCAGATTGCAGCACACGTGTATGCGCGTGATTTTATGATTTATTTTAATATCATTTTGTAGGATATCCTAATGCATGACTATATTTTAAATTTCAAAGAATTTCGTCAAAAAACAAAGGAGAAATAGCCATTTAAAGTTTCAGCCAATCAGATTGCAGCACACGTGCATGCGCGTGATATCATGATTTTTTTTTCTTTATCATTTTGTAGGATATCCTAATGCATGACTATATTTTAAATTTCAAAGAATTTCGTCAAAAAACAAAGGAGATATTGCCATTTAAAGTTTCAGCCAATCAGCTTGCAGCACGCGCACATGCGCATGCTTTCATGAAAATTCTTATATATCATGCGGTAGATCTTCATAATGTAGGACTATGTTAAAAATTTCAAAGGATTATGACAAGAAACAAGAAAGATATTGAGACTTTAGTTTCAGCCAATCAGAGCGAAGCGCACGTGCATGCGCGTTAGATCTTGCTATTTTGACCATGCTATCTTGTCTATACTACTAATGTATCCTTACATTATGAGTTTCAAAAAATTTCATCAAAAAATAGAAAAGTTACGGCAATATCCATTATATTGGTCATTTCACGTGTTGCACGTGCGCGCTCTTGCAAGCACGTGCGCGGAAAATGACCTTCGTTCGGCAACTCTACATAACATGCCTACTGACCCTAAAAAGGTTTCACCTAAGTCGGATGTATAGTTTACAAGATCACTCGTGGACAAAATTTTCCCAGGAAGAAGAAAAATAATAAGAACTAGATACGATCTCGTTGCGAACAACGAGTGGGTCTTCCGTCCGATTCTTGATGAGATGAGATAAGATTTTGTTTGAGATTTTTTATTCTAAAATAATGATTTTCCATAATCTATAAAAAGACATTGAACATTAAAGACTTAAAAAATCGACTTTTGGCCCCTCACGCCCCTTAATATTAGGGATCAGCCCTTTCTTCTTCACATCATCTTGAAGTTCTTTGGATTTTGAACACTTTTTGTTCAACAATTATTCAGAGATTCCTTTTCGTTTTCGAGTTATTTACAAAGGAAATATTTAGGGGCCAATCCTTTAACTCCCAAATGGGGACGTTTAGCGAAAAATGAAAGATTGCATATTGTTCAGAACATGATTTTGAACATCTTTTGTTCAATATTACTAATCAAAATATTTCTCTCTTTCGAGATACAAAGCGTCAAAGATTTAGTCTTCTGGCCCATCGTGGCCCCTAATCATGTAATGTACGACTTTAAAATCATAATATACAGTTGTAGATTGTTGAAATAAACATTATTGCTTTAGTAATGTATATCAAATTATTGACTGTTAAAGAGTTATCGATGAAAAAGACTTTTAGCCCCTTTTGGCCCCTAATTTGAGTGCCAAGCCCCTTTTTTGGATTTCATTTTGAAGCTCTTAAGATTTTGAGCACTTTTTGTTCAACAATTATTCAGAGATTCTTTTTCGTTTTCGAGTTATTCACAAAAGAAATATTTAGGGGCCAACCCTTCAACTCCCTAATGGGGACGTTTAGAGAAAAATGAAAGGTTGCATATTGTTCAGAACATGATTTTGAACATCTTTTGTTCAATATTTCTTGTCAAAATATTTCTCACTCTCGAGATATAAAGCATCAAAGAATTAGCATTCTGGCCCTTTGTAGCCCCTAATTATGTAATAAACGAAATAAAAATCATAATATACAGTTGTAGATTGTTGAGAGATACATGTTTGCTTCAGTAATGTATAACAAAATATTGACTGTAAAAGAGTTATCGAAAAAGACTTTTAGCCCCTTTTGGCCCCTAATTTGAGTGTCCAGCCCCTTTTTCTGGATTTCTACTTAAAGCTCTTTAGATTCTGAACACTTTTTGTTCAACAAATATTCAGAGATTCTTTTTCGTTTTCGAGTTATTCACAAAAGAAATATTTAGGGGACAACCCTTCAACTCCCTAATGGGGATATTTAGCGAAAATTGAAAGGTTGTATATTGTTCAGAACATGATTTTGAACATCTTTTGTTCTATATTACTTATCAAAATATTTCTCTCTTTCGAGATATAAAGCGTCAAAGATTTAGCATTCTGGCCCCTTGTGGCCCCTAATTACGTACCATACGACATAAAAATTATAATATACAGTTGTAGATTGTTGAGATAAACATTTTTGCTTCAGTAATGTATAACAAAATATTGACTGTTAAAGGGTTATCGAAAAAAGATTTTTAGCCCCTTTTGGCCCCTAATGTGATGAGTCAGCACTTTTTTCCTGATATCATATAAAAGATCTTATCATTCCCCACAAATATTGTTCAGTATGTCTTAACAAAAGAATTATACTTTAAAAGATATGATGCAAAATGTCTCGAAAATTCACTCATGATTCGAGTCCTAGATTTTGACCCCTACCGAGCTTCCATATTGGACCTTTCTGAAAAAATTCAAATCCAATGTGCAATTCAGCAATGTGTCGTCTATCATCGCTGAAACTTTCAGCTCTCTAGCTAATGTCGTTTTTGAGTTTACTCACGGACAAGGAGACCCTCTAAAATTCACTGAAAGGGCGATAACTTCCGACCGGAAGTGATTTTTTCAAAATTGAGTCGGGGGTACAAACTTCACATAGAAGCAAATAATCCCTGAAAATTTGAACAAAATCGATCGAGCCATCTTCGAGAAATCTTCTGCACAAAAATTGTAAAGAAAAAAAAAGAATAAAAGTGAAGAAGAAACAATAGAATAATAGAAGGGTCTTCCGTTGGAGACGGAAGACCCTAATAATAATAATAAGAAACAGAGTAAAAACAATATGTTCCCCAACTTCGTTTGGGGAACATAATAAGAAACAGAGTAAAAACAATATGTTCCCCAACTTCGTTTGGGGAACATAATTATACGATAATCAACTTGTAAAAGAAGAAATTTTTTTTATCAACTCCAGAATTTAATGGTACCTTTGTTTATAGAACCCAACCATATATATAACTATATGTTAATATATCTGTATAACGTGCTTTTTTGTTTTATATATATTTACTTCGCATCACATACTTCTCGTTTATTTAAGTGCGGTCTTGAAAGGAGGAATGATTCTCGCAGTAAATTAGGGAGGATAAAGAATTTTGCATAGAACTCTCATATAACAGATGACATGAAATATATGGAAAGAGTTAGACGTCCTGATAGAAGATCTATATAAATGATATGTATGAAAAAGATGAAAAAGGTATTGGACGATCCGAAAGAAGAAAGAATGTATGACATATATAGAAGTCAAAAAAAATTCAATCCATTCCATTTCGATACCCTTCCTTTCTTTAACCGTCTCCTTAAGACATTTTGTTGTCTTCAATTGTTCTTCAATTTCGACCCATACTATTAACGATCAGTTAACTTTTGTTACCTGTATTGACACTACTATTCATCTTATACTCATGTTTTATAATTTCCTTTTTCTTCGTTTTGTTTTCGAATGATACAATTGTTTTAACAACTGATTTACATTATTCGAAGGTTCCTAAGTAGGCTGTGACCCATCTGCCCATTCCAATAAGTATATATCTTTTAATGATTTCAAGTTTTTCTACCGGTCTGGTAGATCTCTGTATGCAGATTTTTAGACAACTAATTCAAGTTGGTATTTGTTTTGATTAAGAAAATTCTTCTAATGTTTGTTTAAGGGTGATCATCCTGTGGCCCAAAAACTAGAAGGCTCCTTAAAGCTTTAAAGAAAAAGAATTGCAATGCAAAGATAATCATGAAAGATGTTATGTTCTTTCCTGACTATACGGTAAAATTATTCATAATATGTGAATTAGATGTTTCTTTCCCATTGTACTGTGTTTGATTACAGATATGATTAATTGAATTTAATTTTAAAGGTGACACAGAAAAGATCAAAAGGAAGGCAAGTGAAACCCTTAGGTATGATCATTTAGACAATCCGTCAAACGTTAAGAAAGAGAGGCGATTTTATATTTTACTACCAAAGGAGAAGGATCATGAATCAAAACATCTTACTGGAGAGATAAATTACTTGGAATGTATTATAATCATAACTCAACTTTCAGTTTTTTTATGAATATCAGACATATACTAGTATGGAATCACTTTGTTCATGAAAATTGAACTTTTTCAACTCACAAAATAAATTTTTTGTTGTATGAATTTTCTTTCAGCTCACAGGTTTGCTGAATCCTCTTTTAAAAGAAGTCAGAGAAAAGATTGGTGAACTGGTCAGTCAAGGCGTTTCCAGTGTTTCAGAAATGAGAAGGCACATACGGATTTTTGAGGAGTCAGTTCTCTTTAGAGACAAAAATAATACCTCCATCATCAGATGCAGCATACTATCCAACGGATACCACCATCAGAATGCACAAATACAGAGCTATGCTACGTATTAGGTAATTATTTGCATTATAGTTATGCATGTCTCCATAAGCATTATAGTCGTAATTAGGAGTCTAGGATTGCATTTATATATACTAAGAGAACATGGATTTTTACAGAAATTCAGCCGATGAGAAACTCATTTGTCCGTATGACAAAACACACGCCATTAGAAAAGGAAGACTGTCACGTCATCTAATTAAATGTGCTAAAAGTAACAAAGCTCTTCTAAAAAAAAAAATTTACATTTTGTGAATTTAACCATGGTCACAAAATCAAAAGGGGCGATGGTAGTGACCATTACAAATACTGTAAAGAAAAACAGCTTCACGAAGAATGGCTGGAGCGGGATAATATGTTTACCAAAAAAGGTGATACCTCTCTCCCATAATACAAGGATATTCAGATAAATGGTGAGAATTGGGATTAGGAATTGGAACCTTTTATCAAAAAAGGTGATACTTCTCTCCCAGAATACAAGGATATTCAGATAGATGCTGAGAGTTGGGACAAGGGATTGATTGGAACCTATCCCCGGACGAAGGTGCTATGGATTCATTCCGGAGATAAAGAAGCAAAATTAAAATGTTATATCTATTTGAATTATGTTCATCCTACTTGTGTATATAGTGAATATATATTTAGTATTTGTGGATGGATTTTATTTTGTACAGAGTTATCTCTCTTTGATCAAGGACTCTCGTAGTGCATTTAATTGGATCATTTTGTTCTACTTGGTGATATCTGTAGCAATATGCAATATATTATTTCGTTTATATTGTTATTTTGTCTGGGTTTTTTTCTTAATCAGTGTTTGAGATCATCAAGATCGACGGAGTTAACTGATCTTAGATATTTGCTAAGAATTATATGTATTATTCTTTGCAAGTAAGTTCTCACTTTTACCGTCTGAGTGGGCGGAGATTATTGCGAGCCTTTGATATAAATATATAGAGTAAGCCTTCTGAATGGTCTCCTATAAGCCTTTGGTATGAATATACATAGAGTAAGCCTTCTGAATAAAATACGCAGTAACCTCCTGCGAGGGCTGAGTCTACTGTAAGCCTTTGGTATACGTATATAGAGTAAATCTACAAAGTGGGTGGAGACTAACATGAGCCTTTGGTATAACTATATAGAGTAAGCCTAGGATAAGCCTTTCGAGAGGGCGGAGTATCCTATAAGACTATGGTATAAATACATAGAGTAAGCCTTTCATCTTGTTAGCATAATTTATAGCCTTTCGTCTCTTTAGCATATTTTGTAAGAAATATATAGTAAGACGGGTGGGTCTTCATTTCATATTATTTCATAAAGTGTGTTGCAGTATGATAACTATATCACTACTTCCTGGTAGACATATTCTTTCACTGCTGAAACTATATAAAAAAAAAGACAACTCATTTATCCCCCGTTAATTATCAGTAATACACTTTTATATAACATAAAACTGAAAAATAATGCATTTAACGTTAAGCTAAAATACTAATCATGCTAATGCGGTGTGGACAGAAAAAAAGAAAATCTATCTGACTTTTAACACCTTACCGCAGTCAGGGTCATTTATCATCTCTAATAATTCTGGCGCCATCTTGAAACTCGAATAACCCAGGCCTAGACGTGTGCCTTACTAGGGTAGAGTTCAAAGTTGAAATGACGTCACTATAGTCGCAACTCTATCAGTTCGGCTGTTACTCGATTAACTCGGGCACTCACTTATATTTCCAGTCGAAATGGGCCCGTTATCACTCTTAGTTCCGTCGAAGCTTTAAGGAAGTATCACAATGCCTGTAAATTTAATTTTTGGCAATATTCTTATTATCATGCCGTGTAAACCATTCTTTATTATGCAGCGGGATGCTTCCATCACGCTACACTAGATCTGCCTATGAAGCAGGTATTGGCAAAATATCAAAACAGGATATAGTCAAAAGTTTTGCAATCAATCAAGAAACATATTGAAAGGAGTATGAAGACTTAATCTACACAGCAACTCTGGAGAAAGTGGTATCGTATGGAGACCTGGAGAGTATAAATATTATGACTGATGCACGACATGGCTGGCGCAAAAATGCCAAAGATTTTATCCGTGATCGTAATGGCTACTGGGGACAATACGCACAATGTTTTATCATTTCAACACGTAACAAAATTTGATGATAAAGTGTCACAACGGCATGAAAAAAATCAGAACGGAAAGAATATACCAACATTGGGAAGATCTCAATGTAACTGTAGGAATTCATACACATGAAAGAAATCTGTCAATTATTATATATATTTGTGAAGAATTTCAGTCTTCAAATCAAAATGACAGTTTAATCTTCTTTGAAAAAAGTATCTTCTGGACCAGTATAAGTTGAGGGAATAAGCTGGTCATCTAAACTGGATGACAAAGTGGAGCCAGTGTGCACTTACTTTTAATGGGTCATTAGAAACCGTGATGAAGATACCTAAAAAATTTAAGCACTTCTACTGAATATAATGGAACATTACAAGAACTATCACTCAAATTGTCATTTGTCCTTCAGGTGTAAAATGGATCCAAACTATGAAATATTTCGAAAAGTTTTTCGAATCCGTGTGCCAAGAGGTTGTTGCCAAGCAGGGGCATGAAAAATTCTATTCTGTTTATAAGCATCCACAGGATTACTATTTGTGTCATGATACCTTTTAAGTTGAAAGCTTTAATAATATCATGAAAATACACGAGGACAAAAGGGTATCGTTTTTGATGACATGTACATAGCAAGATCTAATTTGGATGCATGTCATTGGAATGAAAACGCGGACAGAGAATATACATCTGCTTGGAGACCAAATCACCGAATGCCAAGAAGTGCTAAGTGTAAAAAGAACTTTTACAAAAATGACTTTCTCTTTTAGGTTAAATATTTAGATGCGATAAGTGAAGTGTGTCTTCAAAGCAAAAAAGAAGCAACTGGTGTTGATTTTAATTGAAGAAAACGCGTAAATATTCCTATTGCAAGAACTTCAAACCCATTAACTGCAATAATTAATTAGTTTGAAGCTGTTGTCCTGTAATTATCTGCAAAACGAAACTGTTTATAGACTGCATCGTATGTGTTATTAAGTGAATATTTTATAATTAATTAAACTGGAATAATAAGACTCGCAGTGCACACATATTTCATTTGTTTATTTATATTTACAAACAAAATTGAATGGAATTCCCACTGTTGGTAATTTGTAAACTATGCTTACTTAGCTCAGTGCAGTTCTTATCAGCAGCACTGACCGTGATGGAGATAAGCACCGCCTATTTTACCAGGTGGCAAAAAAATTAAGTCAAGTGTCATTCCATCATATAAAACACGTCTTTATGTCCATTAGTGAAAATGCGTTTAATATTAACTTGTCTTTGTACATCGCGAAATACCCATCGCTTTCTGTAGATCTCATATAAAAAGGCGACAACATAAGAGGATTATTATTGGACTGCATTGGTTCTAGGATAAAGAGTTTAGAAAAATTAAAAGTTCAAAATCTTGAGTTGATGGTAATACATGATGAGTTGTGGAAGGTTGCAGCAAGCCAGAACAAATCTGAAATTTAAAACCTCATATCAAATTCAAACTGTAGCAACTCCAACCCCCATTTCTGGCTTAGACCCAGTAGCGAGCAAACTACCCAAAAATTTTCTGTTATATTTCCGCAGTAAAAGAGAAATGTAGTTTCAAAGAATGCAAACTCACATTCCAAATGAAGAAGAGCATTCTTTTGATCAAGATACAGAAGACAATGATGTCGAACAAGATCCACTCTATCATGTGGCCGCAGTGACATTAGCAGCATTTATGCTGTAACTGGCCATATTTACTACAAAGTATAATCTGATTGGTGAGGCAACAGATCAACTCCGTGCGTCTTAATATGAATTTAAATTATTTTTTAAGATAGATGTCAAACATCTGGTTCGTCACGAGATGTCAAACATTTTTGTGTGTATGTGACAAAAAGCACGCAACCGACACCTGTAGCTCTGAAAACAAAAGGCCCAAGGGCCTTGAATCGCTCTTCTGATAAATTGTACAACCTATCACTTGTATTTGAAGCCTCTACCCCTAAGTTTTCTAAGACCCAAGTTGCATTAACTGACAAAGTTTGATGATTCTTAGCCAATTAGGACTGAGGATATTTAAATAAAGCTATAAAAAAAACCATGAGTAGGTCACAGTGACCTAGTTTAAGATTGAAGTTTTCTGAGGAATCAAGATATATTAATAGACAAACTAAGATTGAAAATTCTAAGCCAATATGTATTTGAGATATTCAAAAGTAGGTCACCTTGACCTACTTTTTGGTCTACATTCTTGGAGAATCCAAAATGCATCAACTGACAAAGTTTTATTATTCTAAGCCAATAAACACCTAAGATACTTAAGGATTTCCATCCCTAATGGGACCAAATTCCCTATCCTTAAATATCCGTCAAGTAAATAATACTCTGATATTATATTAAAGCATTTTAGAGTAGAAAAGGATTGACCGCGACAAAGTTTCAAAAATATCATTAATTAAGCAGTAGTTAATTAACAAAGATTGCATTGAAGTCTATGGGGAAAATCGTTTTTTCCAAATAAAAATTCCAAAAATTTGAATATCAAAAAATCCTGCGGTAGAAAGATGCATTGAAACATTAAAAATAGAATGACAATTTGAAACAATTTTTTTTACCGGCTTAATTTTTTTAATTTATTTTTTTATTAATTAAAAAAAGGGGAGATAACTCTTACCAAAATTCAAGGTCATAAATTAGGACACATCCCACTATACATACTAATAGTAATATATATGGGAAGTATGTCTAAATAAACCGAGTATTCAATGCCTACATATCTGTTATGTATTCAATTTCATTGAATTTGTTCCTATTAGGGATTGAATACCTTAAATGTAGCCATAAAATGTCGAAAGTAGGTCATAGTGACCTACATTTTGGTTGACATTTTTCAGAGTCCCAAGATGCATCTGCTGACTAAGATTGAAAATTCTAAGCAATAAATATCTGAGATATTCAAAAGTAGGTCACTGTGACCTATTCTATTTTTTGGTCGACATTTTTGAAAACCCAAGGGGCATCAACTAAGAAAGTTTGATTATTCTAAACTGATAAGTACTAGAGATACTTAAATAAAGCCATAAAATGTCAAAAGTAGGTCACCGTGACCTACTTTTTGGTCAACATTCTCCGAAAACCCAATGCATCAACTGACAAAGTTTGATGATTCTAAGCCAATAAGTACCGGAGTGGCTTATATATAACCATAAAATGTAGAAAGTAGGTCATTGTGACCTACATTTTGGTTGACATTTTTCAGAGTCCCAAGATGCATCTGCTAACCAAGTTTGATAATTCTAAGCCAATAAATACCTGAGATATTTAAAAGTAGGTCATGGTGACCTACTTTTTGGTCGACACTCTCTGAAAACCCAAGAGACATCAACTAACAAAGTTTGATGATTCAAAGCCAATAAATACCTGAGATATTTAAAAGTAGGTCACCGTGACCTACTTTTTGGTCGACACTCTCTGAAAACCCAAGAGGCATCAACTAACAAAGTTTGATGATTCTAAGCCAATAAGTACCGGAGGTACTTAAATATAACCATAAAATGTCGAAAGTAGGTCACCGTGACCTACATTTTGGTTGACATTTTTCAGAGTCCCAAGATGCATCTGCTGACCAAGTTTGATAATGCTAAGCCAATAAATACCGGAGATATTCAAAAGTAGGTCACTGTGACCTACTTTTTATTCGACATTTTCCGAAAACCAAAGAGGCATCAACTAACAAAGTTTGATGATTCTAAACCAATAAGTACCAGAGATGCATAAATTTAGCCATAAAATGTCAAAAGTAGGTCACCGTGACCAACTTTTTGGTCGACATTCTCCGAAACCCAAGATGCATCAACTAACAAAGTTTGATGATTTTAAGCCAATAAGTACTGCAGGTACTTAAATATAGCCATAAGATGTCGAAAGTAGGTCACTGTGACCTTCTTTTTGGTCGCCACTCTCCGAAAACCCAAGATGCATCAACTCACAAAGTTTGATGATTCTAAGCCAATAAATACCTAAGATACTGAAATATAGCCATAAAATGACGAAAGTAGGTCATCGTGACCTACATTTTGGTCGACATTTTTCAGAGTCCCAAGATGCATCTGCTGACCAAGTTTGATGATTGTAGGTCTGAAGGTAATCAAAATATGCCTTTTAAACAATTTGAAAACAAATGCCTGCAAAATTCTAAAAGTAGGTCACAGTGACCTACTTTTTCTTCAATACGTTTTAAGGTCCCAAGATGCAGCAACTAACAAGATTTGATGATTCTAACCCTCTCAGTGTCTGAAATAATGGGATTAAATGTTTTAAAAAGGATAAGTCATTAAGTTCAAAAAGTAGGTCAAGGTGACTTACTTTTAAGTTGACGATGTTCAAGGACCCAAGATGCATCAGCTTACAAAGTTTGATGATCATAGGCCTTGAAGTGTCCAAAATATGCCTTCAAATCAATTTGAAAACAAATGCCCGCAAAATTAAAAAAGTAGGTCACCGTGACCTACTTTTGAGTTAACATGATGTGAAGTCCTAAGATGCATCAACTTACAAGATTTGATGATTCTAGTCTTTATAGTAAGCAAAATATAAACATTTTTATTAATTGTAAATTTAGGTCAACTTTGAAGTGACCTTGAGACCACGCCCTTTGCCCCAGTGTCAAGCCTTGAACAATTTTTAATCTTCAACATATCCTTATCCTTGTAAGTAAGTTTGGTGAAAATCTGCCTGGTGGTTCTGGAGAAGAAGATTTTTTAGCAACCAGTACTTTTGGAGTTGTTTTCCTGATTATCTCCCTTTGATTTAGGGTCCCAACCCTTATTTTAGTATAAATGGTAGCCCTTGGGCCAAGGATACCCTGTGACAAATTTGACACTGATTGGCCAAGGGGTTCTTGAGTTATGGCCCATTTTCTAAAAAGTTAAAGCACACCGCACAAATGGCCATAGCATTAGCTCTTTGAGCCTTTGGCTCAGAAGAGCTAATAAAATCACCTCATCTGATCAAGACCTAAGAACACCAGTGAAGAACACCTTTAAGGCTACAATCAAATTGACAGACATTGTACTTTCAGGGTTTCAAGTTTAGCTTTCGTATTGGCACTGGACCTTCCTTGCATATTTTAAACTATAAAATTTTTATTGACAATCCTAAAACGGTATTGAATAAAGAGAAATGAAAATAAAATTACGGCCATTGCATACGTTGCGCCAAGTGTCCTGAAATTTCATTTACAGTTTGTAGGTCCATCCTGTCCTCATAGCTGCAGTCATCAGGGAGGCATATTCATTAAAGCGACAGCGTAAGTTGTTTTTACGTGTTCAACCTCGTTTAAGGATACACCAAAGGTTTCCAAAGAGCAAAATTTAATTTGCTTGTAATTCTTTTATTAACAAAGATAACATATTAATATTAAGTATATATCATTTGAAAGCTTGTTAAATTTACTATTTATTGGTCCTTATTTAAATTTTCATTTTTATATTTAAATATATTTTAATTTATATTTAAATTATTAATATTTCAATGTAAATATTAGTGCATTTATATTTTTTAAATCATTTTTTTGTATTCCACCTCTCAAAGTCAAAATTTTGCCTCAATGTAGATTAAAGATTAAACTTTAAAACCGTATCTCAGATTTTTTATAAATCTTCTTATTCAAAAGTTACATCCATTTGTCTTTCAATGTTACCAATTTATTAGCCCAATTCTACATTTCCCCCATTAATTAGAACTGAGCAAGATATCAAAAATCTGAGATACGGTTTTGTGAACACACATTTGAGACACATTCTGGCCAGTTTTCAGAGAAATTGGTCAATAAATAAGGGAGCTGAATCCTTTGAAATAATACCACCAACTGTCTGTTCTAACTTTACAGTAGAGGGCAAAAACCCATTACACAACAAAGTCTCCCAAAGCTAGAAATATATGACACCTTGGAGATTCAGCTTCGGATACCTGTCACTTATCCATATTTCCTATGCATATTCACAAGAATGGGAGGTTCTTTTCTTTATTTAGGTGCTTTTAATGAAGCAAAATAGGTTTAATTCTGAATCAGAAAGATTTCCCGGCAAAATGGCAAGAGCTAAGCTCCACCTCCTATTTCATGGTCATTATTGACCTGTTAGATCTCCTTCCCTAAATCTAGAGCCCCTGTAGTTTAATTACTGATAACCTCTGTGTGGCTAGTGAAGAATTCCCCAAGTGGTCACAGTGATTTATTGCTCCTTTCAGGAGCAGGCAGTTACAGACCAAATCAGCAGCTTCAATAACGGCACATTCACATGTGTTAGTGTTTATGTTTGATTATTGTTAAATAATTTGAAAACCACTTAATAATCAGCAAGAATTTTTCATGCATTATAAAGCAGTGATTGGCATTGTTTTCTTATCCAAAAATCTCAAAATTGACAAAAATCTTGAAAAAAGCCTTTGGTGTATCCTTAAAAAAAACACAATATTGATCGCCCACAGAGCCAGTAGCTTTGTTTGTATCCCACTTTGGAGGTTCTTAATGCACGTCATTCAATTTGAACAAATAAAAATATTTACAACGGTACCAAAGTAGGGTTATGCACATCGCCAAGAAACTGGATCTAATTTTTATTTGCAGTGACAAAGGAGATACAAAGATTTATTTCGAAATATCCAGATGTTTTGAAGGAGTATCCAGATAAAGTCAAAGTCCACAAGATCCGTACCAAAGTGATAAATCTTAGAAGACAAAGTCGGGTTAAGTACCAGAAAAACATGGTGAAACTAACTCGATAGTCAGACAACTTAAAGGTATCATCCAACTTTCTAACATTTTTGTCTTTATTAAGTATCATCCAACTTTCTAACATTTTTGTCTTTATTATGTATTTAAAATATTTGATTGATTGTATATTGTTTAACGTCCCTCTCGAGAATTTTTCACTGATATGGAGACGCCTTCAAATATTTGAATAGGATAATGGTGGAGTGGTAGTACCTTTGTTTTACTCTGGTCAACACACCACACTCAATTTTCAATCTTGACACATATATACAAATGACATTGTACAAGTTATTTTTTCTTTATTTGATTTCAAATTTATAATATACTCTTCTTTTTCTCACACCACAGCATTTTCAACCTCTGGTAGGTCATTTCACACAAAGATGGCCCAAGGATGTGTCATGACCTAGACCCAAGGTCATTTGGGAAATTCAAGGTCATTGGAATAGAATTTCATAATTCCTGTTTGATACATATCTTTATTATGGAAAAACTTACTTCTGAAAAACCCAGCGGAGGTATTGTGTCCCGTTTGGACAGTTCTAGGTTTTGGTCACTAACAACAATCATTTCATCTTCCTGAAGAAGGCTGATGATGGATTTGCTAAATCCAGGCAAGATTCGATTAATTGTGTCATCACTAGCTAATCTCCCAACAGAAGACGTTTTGGTGTTTAGAACATCTTGGTTAAGTTTATTTAAATCAAGATCAGACTTTTTCTCCAAGGTAGGTAATGTCATCAAGAACTGACTGGAAACATTCCCTTCATTATCTGACACCTCCAATATGAAGGTATCATCTTTTTTCAGAGTGCTCTGTCCAGCTGAAATTTCTTCATCAGATAAAATGGTGGTAGAATGGCTGGCATTAGAATCTTGCCTGGTTGGTCGAGTATCAGGGAGAAGAAAAGAAAAAAGGTCTAAAGTGTTGCCTGATGCTAGAGCAGCTAAAGAGATGAATGGCAGGAAAGTTAATGTTCAGAAATTAAAGAAGGTAGCCTTGAGTACATTAAAATTGCTATTGTTTTAAGAGTATATCCAAAACCATGGTTCCGAAAGCAGTTTTGAGTACTGAGGAAGAAATCACGTAAGATGAGGAATCCATCCGGCATGTAATAAGACTTGGAAGTGGTGTGCGCCTTGAAGATAATTTGCTTTCTCTCGTCGACTTAAAAAACCTTAAATATACAACAGTGGAAACCACGATATTTATGTGTTTATTTTATTTTATTATTTATGTCTCCAGGTTGCAAAAAAAAAAAAAAAAATTTTAGCAACTTCTACTTCTGCGCATGCATGGCTGTGCTTAAATAGTTTATTAGATCGGTTGGGGGAGGACGTTCTGCCATTTACAAAACAAAAAAGTTGACGATTTGCATTATCTAGTTAGGGGAATTGATAAATCCAAAGGATTAGACCGGATGTGACCAGTCTGCAGATTATGCTCACTCCGTCATGGCATCTGATCCAACCTCTGATGTTTGGGAAATTTTAAGATAAGATTTATTTAAGAATTCTGCAAAATATGAGTTACAAATAAGGAGAGACAATTTGTTCCAAATTGGTATGGAATATTTAACTTTTTTATATAAATTAATGTAAGCTTGATATAATTGCAAATATTATAAGCAATAAATGATGTAAGGCGTTCAAAAGATTTTAATTTTATTTCGGTCTCTATGTGTTACTGTTGAGTCAATGGTTGGAATGGATGAAGAACCAGTTTTAACAGAAAAAGCTCAAGAAACATTGGTAATAAATCGATAGAATAAAAAAAAATTGTTTATATGTCCACCCTATTTTTTATTTCTAATTTCTGAAAGTGTCCCTGGTTTGCATTGTCATAAAAAGAACAAACAGATAAAGTGTCTTTTCTTTTTTGGTGGAGTTTAAAAGATTTGAGTTTATTTTTCTCTATGTATTTCAAAAATGAGTCAAATAGTTGAAATGGATGAAGAACCAGTTTTAACAGAAAAAAAAAACAAGAAACAACTAGTAATTTAATAATTAATAGCATGAAAAATTATGCTTATATATCCACCCTCTTTTTTTAAATTTTGGAATAATTTCCATATTTTACATTGCCGCAAAAAATGCAAGGAGAGAAAGTGTCTTTACTTTATTTTTATTTAAAAACATTTGAGTTTATTTTCTGTATGTGTTTCAGTTTAGTCAATAGTTGAAATGGATGATAAACCAGTTTTAACAGAAAAAGCTCAAGTACTGGGTAGCATGAAATTTATGCTTCTTCAACAAGAAGTTTTAGCCATGGAATCCGAAATGTATTGAAGTAAATATGGACGCGTCTATCAAAATTCCTGGCTCCAAAGAGGCATTAAGGATTTCAATCCCTAATGGGACCGAATTCTCTACCCTTAAATGTCCGTGAAGTACACAATACTCTGATATTATATTAAAGCATTTCATAGTGAAAAAGGATTGCCCTTGAGAAATTTTCAAAAAGTTCATTAATTAAGCAGTAGTTAATTAACAAAGATTGCATTGAAGTGTATAGGGAAAAGCGGTTTTTTTTTTTCAAAATAAAAATTCAGATAATTTGAATATCAATAAATCCTGTGGTGGAAAGATGCATCGAAATATTAAAAATAGAATGATAATTGAAAATAATTTCTTTACCAGCTAATTTTTTTTAAATTGATTTTTTTTAGTAAGGTAAGTCACTCGTCAAATTTGTTAAATCAAAGATTTTTTGGGAAGTATATTTTGGGTATTACTCAAAATTGCAGAGAAAACAGGGGTCAGTGTGCATCTTACTGATCTATAGTACAATTAAGTTGACCTTTTTGCACTTAAATTTTAACTCATTGATTTATTACTTTATCTCTAATTTTATTTTATCAGATGTTACTACGATAATAAATTTAATCTTATTTTACATAAAATAGTTTGAATAATATTTATCATTGAACAAATCTTGAAAATTAATCAAGCTTTTTAGGAGTTAAGTGCTGATCAGTCACAATTATCGAGTAGTTTAAAATAATGAAAGAAAAAGTTGGGGTCAGTGATGTAAATTTTGAAATATTGGTCAATTTTTGTGATTTTCAGGCAAAAAATGGTGTCAAATTTATCTTGACTTCTTTAATATATCTTCATTTCTTGGCAAAGTTTGTTGAGGGAAGGTGTAAAGCTCTAAAAATATAAATTAAGACCTATATGAAATATTCCTGCAAAATCATAACGGAAAATATTCTCCGAGTAAAAGTATTTGAGGCGAAAGTTTCAAGACATAAAATATAATAAATTTGCAGAAATTTCTGCTGAATATCCTTCCACCACGAGAAATAGCCCCCCATAAATCTTGCTTCTTTGTAGATTTTTAAGCAGTTATTTCGATGAATGTTAAAAAATATACACTGTTGAATATAAATATCTTATACAAATTGAATTTTAATAAATATTTTTTAAGTAAGAGGTTCTGCGTGAACTTTTCTGAAAAGCTGACAAGTGACTTACCTTAATTAAATAAGGGGAGATAACTCTTACCAAAATTGAAGGTCATGAATTAGGACACATCCCACTAAACATACTTACAGTAATAAATGGGAAGTATGTCTAAATAAACGGAGTTTTCAATGCCTACATATCTGTTATGTTTTCAATTTCATTGAATGTTTTCCAATTAAGGATTGAAGACCTTAAAATTAGAGAATCGGCTCTCAGCGTCACAGATTCAGGTCCACCTTCTGGTTAGTCATGTGATCAGCAAACTGACAAGACTTGTGGTTTATCGGTGAAATAAGTTTCAGTCATATTTTACACTTGAAAAAGTTCTACGTACATTCATATAAGCACTTTATTAAGTTAATAGAAGGGGAAAGGACAAATCTGTGATATTGTGATTTAATATTTCCTTTTACTCATAACATCAAGTCTAGGCTAAGTGCATTAAATACGGCAGGGATTGAGTGTATATACTGTTTAGATGATAATTCTAATCTAAAGGGTACTAGTAACAATTGAAAGGACAAGATGACAAAGGCAGAGATTTTCAATTTAAATCCCCGTTATGTACTTTGGATTTTAGATTGGTGTAAGATAATTTAGTTATTTTGGGGTAAAATAAAAATAAAAATGAATATTTGATATAAGATTTATCCCTCCATATACCTTTTAATTTTTCTTTTATTTAAAAACCATAAAAAGTACAAGGCGCTCGAAAAGTAAACAAAAATAAGACCTAAATTTACTCTAGTGGCGCCAAAATAAAGCCATGAAACACCTCAGTATTGCCCTTATGTCATCTGGATACAGCCTAACTTGAAAAAAATCATTTGTGCTTAGTTTAACACTAAAGAAATTAATGAAATTAATATTTAGAAAAAATTTTAATATTTTTTTTTATATCAGATAAGAGAACCCCGAAAAATAAATTCAAGGCGCACAAAAACAAGATCAATATTTACTGTGTTAGCGCAAAAATACAGCCCAGCATCACCTACATATAGCCAAACAGCGCCTAAAAAAATTGCTGCGTAATGTAAAGTATAGCAGTTAATATTTGTTAAAAGATTAATTCGTTCAGTTATTTTACGTTTAATTCTTTTATTAAAAACTTAATTCTTTTATTCAAAAAAGGAAACCCTGAAAATACAAGGTGATCAGAGAGCGCACAGAAACAAGATCTACATTCACTCTGGTGTCGCCTATATAGAGGCTAACATCACCCAGATATTTTAGAACGTCATCTGAATGTAGCCCAGAGTCACTTGAATGTAGCCTAAAGTTACCGCTATATCGTCCAGTATCAACCTGGATATATACAGAACACATTTACCTGGATATAGCCCAATGTCTCGAAATACAGCTCAACATCATTTGGATAAAGCCCAGTGTCACCTGGATATAGCCCAGCATCACCTTTATATATCCCAAAGTATGTAGAAAAACGTCACCTTTGAATAGACCAACATCACCTGGGTATAGCCAGTGTCAACTGGATATAGCCCAACGTCACATAACAAAGCACACTGCCACCTAGATATAGCTCAATGTCACATGGATATAGCCCAATGTCACCTGGATAAAAGACCAACGTCACTTGGATAAAGAGCAACGTCACTTGGATAAAGCCCAACGTCACCTGGATAAAGCCCAACATCACCTAGATATAGCCCAACATCAAAATTAAGCCGATTCTTTTATTTTACTCAAAGTCATGGATGATTATGCTTGTTCGCTGTTCCACCTTCGACGATTTGCACGCCACTTGTCGACCCAGATTGGAGTCTTGTTTTGGTACCTTGTGACCTTTGCAATGCAGCCAACTACAAATATGCGCATACATGTTCCATATCAAAGGAGTACCATCGGGAAGTAATAGTACAATGCACTGTAAGAAAACAGTTTATATTTATCCGTTGAACACATTTTACACTTAAATAGCTGTGTATATAGATAATTGATACCTAAAGTTGCTGTTAACAGCACACTCTCACCAGACACCGATCGATGACGACTGATCGTTACAAAGGACTTCTAAGGATAAAACTTTAAAACAGCTACTTTGATACATTACTATTAGGTTGGCCTAACAGCAAACATAACTTAAAATCATCCTTCCATATTGGACATTTCGTGAATTAGTATCACATGTGGATGGACCATTGTTCCAAGGCAGCTCACCTACTCCGACACAGGACCTCGCTTTACACGGTCTCATCCGAAGGACCGGTCTCCACGTCCCACAGTGGGATCCGAACCCGCGACGTGATGATCAACTCCTTACTTCGCGACTCGATGTAGAGCAGACGCTCTAACCATTTCTCCACGCGGTTGTGAAATCTTAATAAATGGCATTAATGTAATGAGTTAACCTATCTTTCGAAAATGTAAATGTTCAAGGAGGACACTAATTAATATTACTCCTTTCCTACTTCACTTCACTTTTCCCATTCAAAATTGTGGTATTCAAAATATGGTAATACATCCAATCTTGATACGGAGGAAATTCTTATTTTTTTATTATATTAAACAGTTAAGGTTTTTGCGAATTATTATACATGTAAAAGAACTTTTTTATATATTTAGCGCTAAAACATTTTTAACATTACCCCAGTTTTTTTTAAATTAAAAAAAAAAAAATTAGTAGTTTATGAAAAAAAACTCAAATCAAAATAAAACATAGTTAAACCGTTCTTCTTAAAGTTCATTGAGAGATTTAAAGCAGACATAACCGTTAAGGTCACTGAAATTTACTGACTGTATACATTCTCCGTTATCAAGGCACCAAGGGGGGAAATTTAGGAGGATTTATTCTTCGTCATGTCTAATAACCATTTGTTGTTTGGTATAAAGCCTCACATCTCATAAATAATAAATTATCTTTACTTTACTACCCTATTTCCTTTCAATAATTTTTTTTTATTGTTTATCAAAAGTAACATCCGGAAAAAATAATTCTTGACGTAAACTTGACAAATGTTTTTGCAGTGCAGAAGAATGCTAGATAACTTGTTCATAGTTGAGTCTTTTTTTCCCAATCCACGAGATTATCGTGAACTATACACCGGTCCTTTCATTGCTTATTTACTTCCTGAATATAATTGAAGTGTAGTTTATTGCTGTTATTAAAAATTGTTATTTTTTTATCCTTGAATACCAGCTTGTATTTAAACTTAGGAAGAGGCGGAGCGCTTGAGTGCTACAGTTACTAAGGTTACAGATGGGCGGTTTACACAAGAAGGAATACATACAGTGTGTGTAACTTGTGCCCATCGGAGAGGTGTTTAAAAACATATGGATACGTACCCGGCTACACCCGGGATTTCTGCAGTGCAAAATTTACCAAGACATAGAAAAAGAATATAATAGAACAAAATATCATGATAAAGTCCAAAACACATAGAGAAAGAATATAATACATGTACATATATAATAAACAGTTCAAAACATCATGATTGATTGTATATTGTTTAACGTCCCTCTCGAGAATTTTTCACTCATATGCCGGTGGAGGGCTACAAATTTTGTCCTATGCTCGGCACTCAGGGCCTTTGAGCAGTGAGGGGGCTTTATCGTGCCAGCACCTACTGCGACACGGGGCCTGGGTTTATACGGTCTCATCCGAAGGACCGGTCTCCACGTCCCGCAGTGAAATATGATAAAGTTCAAGTTAATTATGTTCATCTATAATTTGTTTGACAATCAATAAAAATTAACTTAATTTTTTCAATACTGGACAGTTTGTTGTTGTGAAAAATTGCTTATTCTCTATATTTCTACATGTTAGAGAGTTTGAAATATGAGCCTCGTCGGATAGAAATCGACCTTATCGTATGCAACGTCATAATGAGAAAAAAGCGAATAAAGTTGAGAAAGATTTCCCGGTATATTTACTACACATGGTTTTCACGTTTTGGAATGTTTTAGACATCGTCAACTGCAATTCAAAGATTTTTTCTTTAAAAAAAATCGGATCATTTTAAACATGTACTAATAAAATAAACAAATTTTAAATGTATTCCCCTTCGTAGAGCCTTATTTTTTTTAATTGTAACCATGGATCAATGTAAGCACAAGCCAGAGGAATGCCGAGTCCGATCTACACTAATTAGGGCCCCGCAAGGATTTGCGGGTGCCCTATAGTAATCACTCTGTCTGTCCGTCTGTCTGTCTGTCCGTCTGTCACTCTTCCGTCCACAAATTTACTGTTTTTTTCTAATAACTTTTTTTATGGTTGCCCCATCAAGTTCAAATTTGCTATGGTAGTTCAGTATGCAGAAATATATATTTTGATGCTAAGTTTGGTTCTCTATATCTTCTGGTTTGGAGCTGGGGTGGTGGGGTAGATTCCTTAACTATGCATAAGAATGAATGGGCATCTTTTTTTATGGTTGCTACTTCGAAATGGGACCTACGGTTTTTACGGTCTCATCCCAAGTACCGGTCTCCATGATCTATGGTGGAATTCGAACATGAGACGTAAGGATCAAACCCTTACCTCGCGACTCTAGAGCAGACGCCATAACCATTGTGCCAAGTCGTCGACAGGGTTAGGTTTAATGTCCATAATTAGGCCATAATAAAAATATTCCTAGATTCTCATCCCCGCCCGCCCCGATTTTATACCCCCGCCTCGATTTTTTTTATTTCTGTTTTTCCTCGTCTTAATTCTGATCGGGATCGGTATTCATCTACCATTCTACTTTCGTTTTAAATCCCGCGAAAGTCGACATGATTTTGACAGTTGAAAAGCTGGTAATTGTTGTAATACATGTGTATATATTTTAAACAAGGATCATTGGTTGAAAAAGATTGGTGATGATGTGAAGTAAGAAATAAGTGAACCTTTACTATGACTTTTATACGGGTATTGTAGATAAAATTACACCGATTGACCTGGTCAAGAAAAAATCTGCAAAATTGAAAAAATAAAAAAAATAAAATAAAAACCGCCCGCCCGCCTCGATTTTTAAAAAAATTGGGATGAGAATCTAGCAATTTATTTATTACGGCCTTATATAGAATTAGTGTCCATATTGTAAATGACTAGGGTTTAAGGGGTTGTGTCAGGTGTGTTTGTATAAACACATATTTATTCTGCGCTTTTGAGCCTGATTATCACTGATATTCGGGAAAAGTAACCCACAAAATCAGTATACGTTAGTATATTTTTTAAATTTAAACATCAGTATACTAATATGATAAGTTTAAAATCACTATCGCAATCTCGTCTTCTATTTAGAAATAATTTAATGAATAGATAGAATGTGTGCTAAAGGGTAAATGAAAAGTATAAAGAGGGTACTATGAAGATGAGGCCAGTATAATACAGGATGGAGGTAAATGGTAACATTAAGGACACAGTTCCTGTCGTTTACAAAAGATCAATCAAGTCTAAAAAAAGACGATGTGAAAAGAATGTTAATATTCACAGATTTAAACTAAAGGTAAAAAGTGTGAGGGTGTTATCTCATTCCTCAACATTTTCTTTAACTCTGTCCCAAGTTCTTAAACTTGATGCTTGATGCGTTGACGATATTCTTCTTCTGTAAAAAAAAAAAAGTAACAAAAAAAAAGTTATATTTTTAAAACTATTTACAAATCTTAAACAAACGAAAAATGAATCTTTTAAACAAAAATAAGTTTTTAGGTTTGAGATGTTTTTCGACAGCCTCGAGATTTCTCTCAGGCTCCTCGCGATTTTGTCCAAACACTATGATATCATCACTTATGTTTCAAACCCCTTGCAATCCTTCAAGCGCAATTATTTACTAAGCGAAAACTGGAATACTTCTGCTGCTTAGGACAAATCAAAGATGAAGTCATCCAATATGGGTTTAAAACGTGATGTTCCGAGAATATGGTTCCACGTGCGATGTTTTGGAGGTATGTGTTTGCTCTTCTATTATCTCTTGTAGTTAAATTGACTTTTAAACTAGAATACTATTAGATATTTCCGTATATTTCACCTAAAATAAGATGTTTGACCTTGTTGATCCACAAGCGAATTCAGTATGAAAGTGAATATTTTTACCAGCTCTTTGGGTAAGCAATATTGTACCTATATACATTTTTTGCATTCATTACAATGGCCGTTGACAGATTTGTTTTCTTCATCACTCTTTTTATGCCCCCCTTCGAAGAAGGGATGGCATATTGCTTTGCTGCTGTCTGTCTGTCGGTCGGTCGGTCGGTCGGTCTGTCGGTCCACTTAGTTTCCGTTCATTTTCTTCGCAACCGTTTAACATACTGAAATGAAATTTGGTATACAGGTATATCACATGAATATCTAAGTCAAGTTCTGTTTTGGGTACGATCGCACCATAATTGACAGAGTTATGCCCCCTTGAACTTAGAAAAATTCCAGTTATTTGCAGTTTCCGTTCATTTTCTTTGGAGAGGTTGCACATATTGAAATAAAATTTGGTATACAGGTAAATCACATGAATATCTAGGTCAAGTTCTGTTTTGGGTACGATTGCACCATAATTGACAGAGTTATGCCCTTTGGACTTAGAAAAATTCCATATTTTTGCAGTTTCCGTTCATTTTCTTTAGAGAGGTTGCACATATTGAAATGGAATTTGGTATACAGATTAGTCAGATGAATATCTAGATCAAGTTCTGTTTTGGGTACGATTGCACCATAATTGACAGAGTAATGCCCCTTGGACTTACAAAAATTCCATATTTTTGCAGTTTCCGTTCATTTTTATGCCCCTTCGAAGAAGGGAGGGCATATTGCTTTGCTGCTGTCTGTCGGTCGGTCTGTCGGTTCATTTAGTTTCCGTTCATTTTTTTAACAACCGTTGCACATACTGAATTGAAATTTGGTATACAGGTTTATCAGGTAAATATCTAGGTCAAGTTCTGTTTTGGATATGATCGCACCATTTTTGACAGAGTAATGCCCCTTGGACTCAGAAAAATTCCACTTATTTGCAGTTTCCGTTCATTTTCTTTGCAGAGGTTGCACATATTGAAATGAAATTTAGTATACAGATATATCAGATAAATATCTAGGTCAAGTTCTGTTTTGGGTACGAACGTATCCTTTTTGATAGAGTTATGCCCCTTGGACTTAGAAAAATTCCACTTATTTGCAGTTTCCGTTCATTTTCTTTGCAGAAGTTGCACATATTGAAATGAAATTTAGTATACAGATATATCGGATAAATATCTAGGACAATTCATCTGACTAATCGGCATACTAAATTCCATTTCAATATGTGCAACCTCTCCAAAGACAAGAGATGTATTCAATCTCTTACAAGATACAAGAGCAAGTTCTATTTTGGGTACCATCACATCCTTTTTGTAAGAGTTATGCCCCTTGGACTTAGAAAAATTCCACTTATAAATTTGCAGTTTCCGTTCATTTTCTTTGCAGAGGTTGCACATATTGAAATGAATACAGATATATCAGATAAATATCTAGGTCAAGAAATGTTTTGGGTACCATCGCCTCCTTCTTATTAGAGTTATGCCCCTTGGACTAGGAATAAATCCACTTGATTGCAGTTTCTGTTCATTTTCTTTGCAGAGGTTGCACATATTGAAATTAAATTTAGTATACAGATTTTTCAGCTGAATATCTAGGTCAAGAAATATTTGGGGTAGGATCACACCATTTAGACAGAGTTATGCCCTTTTGGACTTAAAAAAATTCTAATTTTGGGGGAGGGGGGCATAAGTGTTTTACAGACATCTCTTGTCTTTGGAGAGGTTGCACATATTGAAATGGAATTTAGTATGCCGATTAGTCAGATGAATATCTTGGTCAAGCTATGTTTGGGTATGATCACACCATTTTTGACAGAGTTAAGTCCTTTTGGACTTAGAAAAATTCCAATTTGTGGGGGAGGGGGGCATAAGTGTTTTACAAACATCTCTTGTTTGCTTTACTTTTGTTTAATTTTTGTTTGCTTTACTTTTGTTTAATTTATTAAGAAAACAAATGGGCTGAAAATGTCATTAATTGAACTAACAAATGACTAAAACTTATTTAAATATTACATAAACTTATATAACAATTAATTGGCTGGGCTTAAAACAAAATATGCTGTTGATGACAAATTGACTAGGTAAACATATCGACTTGTCGCATGACGTTGACCCTTCGTTTTGGGAAGTTGTTGAAGTAAATGTCTTGTTTTCTATGTTGGACCTATGTTGAAATTATGAAAACACATAATTTTAAATCGTAAATAACAAGTAATGAATAATCTTTTTTATTTTCATTTACAGGATTACATAAAATGACTTTAAGAGGATGGACACTAAGGTCTCGGCAAGCAAAAATATCAAGGTTAATAATAATACACAAATGAATCTCATTTCAACGCTTAATGCTTGAAATATCAATTTACGAAAAATTACATATAAAGTCCACAAACCTTCCCAGTTCTAACCTTATCTCCCAATTAACAACAAATATTTGACAATGCATGAAATGAATACTTTCTAAACTTACATTACCTCTACTTACTGCTCAAAATTAACAATGAAATATATCTAATGTCTCTTATTATAATAAGGACGACTGGCTCTGAAGTGATCCGTCCTAAAAAGGTCATTCAACGGAGACTGGTGCTCGGTACATCGACGTGCGGGCTTTGGAAGGATCCTCCTTGATACTGTTACAACGGACTGCAACTTCTTGGGTTGTTTCCTCGATGAACATCTGCGGGCGATCGGGTTGTATCGTTCGCCTTCGCCGAGTCCATTATGAACGAACTTTACATCTGAAACAGGACCAGCTCCGGAATCCTTCCTTTTCTCACGATCCGATATGGTGATCTGATTCTGCTGGATGACACGCTTCTGCCGCCCTATCTCCTTCTGGATGCGGACATTCTCCTCTCTCAGGGCAGAGTCAGGCTCCAGAGGCTCCTGGATTAAAAACTCTTTAATGAGCTGCTGATCCTCCTCGGTCAACAGCTCTGGCAGGCAAGATTCCGGAGCGGTCGGCACAGTAGCTGCGGTAGGTGTTGGAGGAGGTGGCAACGACGAAGTTGGCATAAAGGACATGGTAATGGGAAGACTCTCTGGTTTGGCTGGCCTCCTTCTCGACTCCCATTCGAGGATCGACTCCTCCACCGTCAGTGATCGCATCATCTCCTTTTGGACTTTCGAGTTGTCAAGCACTGTCATAAAGTCTGACCCCTCAGCGTTGGCCTTCTCTCCTGTCCTCATCTAATGCTCCAGATACCATTTCGTGTGCTTAATGAATTTGGTTTTCTGAACACCTGCAAAGTCACACAGAGTACAATGGTACGGGTACTCCTCGTATGCAAGGTGCTTGACAAAGATGTGGTTTGTGACGGCTAACTTCTCTCCACAAGGCTTGCACTCATAAATGTGCCCCCTCTTCCCGGCAGACGCTCTTAAATGGGAGGACATTATCTAAAATGTGAGAACCAATAACATATTACTGGTAATTATGTATTGAATAACCCAACAACATAATTGGTAAATCACAACCAATAACAAATATTGGTACATCCTAATGTAATTATTCAAATATCATCTCCGCCTAATAAATAAGGGTACCCCCTTCTACACATAGGTTGAGACTTCTTCACAATACAACTAATTCATTAATTACAGTCCCTGAAACGTTGTACTTTCCCATTTTACCGTTCGCTCACCGTTCGTTCAGCGTGCGTTCACCGTTCGCTCTTCGTTCACAGTATTGCGTTCACCCTTTACCGTGCTCTCGCGTTCACCGTTCACAAAACGTTTACCGTTCGCTCTTCGTTCCGTTTACTTTGCGTTCACCGTTCACTTATCGTTCAGTCTTCATTGTCATTCGGAAATCCGAAGTGAAAGGGCTTATCTTTTTTATGGTAAGGATTTACATGTTTTTTAATTAAATAACTTAGATATCGTGTTTGAAGAATAATTATTTCAATGCAAAAATTATCTATGATATTTATATTTCTATTATTGTAATTCAGCTGTTACTTATTTCACGAAATTTCCCTGGAAAATGATACATTAAGTACCTACATGTATGTAGAACGATGTTAAAATATTAACTTTGCTTCACGCACGGCATCAATTTGTTTTAATTTTAAAGAGGACAAATTATTAATGGATGTATAATAATTAATACAAGTCTTATACTAGACAAGAAAACATAAAAAAAATATTTCTACAGTAATGATTAATCCAAGTCTTTTACAGGACAAGAATACATTTAAAAAATATTTCAACAGTAATATGTACATGTAGGTTTGAGAATTTTAATTAGGAACAGTACTGTAAATATTCAGTTAATTAAATATCTTTAGAGCTAATTAAATTGGTGTGATTTTATATTTTAGAAAAGACCAACTCTTTGAAATAGTCTATTATTAGAGAAGGAAAATTCCTTCCTTAACCGTTCCTTAACATATGTTTAAATATATGTTTGCCATACATTTTTTTTAAGCCCCCCCCCCCCCCCCCCCCCGGTGCCTTTTCTCCCGAAATAAAATTCTTATTAAATTTTTCCAGTATATTTTAATTAATATTTAATTTGAATTGTAACACAAGAAAATTAGTCTTTAAACCAACATCAAACAGTCATTAAACAATAGTAATATAGAATAAACTTGTGCCGACAGTAGTATTTCTAATTGGCAGGGAATATGTTTCAAATTCAATTTAAAACTTAATCCTTCCAAGTATATATTCCAATTATTTATTTTTTTTCTTCAGGAATGCAAAAACCAGATCTAGAAATGATAGGGAAAAATATTAAAACTTCTTGAAACACTACGTGTTCGGTGAAACGCGATTTCCACACCTCCACTGTGTCGAATTAATTTGATTAACAGGACAAAAACGCTACTAGCACGGACATCCTGTGAACTGTCTGAACTTGATGATGGAAAATAAAAGCCAATGATTACTGCCAAATGGATTTGTTAATCTAAAAAAAAAATTACCTTTACTTATTGAAATATTTAGGAAAAATAATAAGAATTTTTATTTGATATAACAGATATCTGAGAACCGAGGGGGTTCTCTCTCTCTCTCTCTCTCTCATAATTTCTCTGTTCAATAAAAACTATGACAACACATTACTTATTTAGCTTTGAAAATTTAATCTATAACAAATAATTTGAATGCGTATTTCCAACATCTTGACCAAGTATACTCATGGCCGGGAAATGTCTACAGATACATATAGAAGTTAGCTAAAATAATCGTCATAAAAGAATACAAAAGGCACATAAATATAGAATATTTTGCATTAGAATTTAAAATAAAACGAGAATTTTTATGTAGTACGATAACAGTTAATGTCAACAGATAATTAGGAATTAAAAAAAAACGTTATTTTACTCAGAATCGCTTTGGCACGGAAATACACGTATGGTTGTTTCAACCGCGTACAATGTAATTAATTCATTCTATAAGTAGTAGTTTTATCTTCAAAAGTCCACATTATTTTATTAGTGAAAAGAATAAGCATATTTACTATATAAATAGATTAATATTATATCTAATCTGCACGCGTTCGGAAACAAATACACATGCTTTATGGTTAATAAAATCGTGTTATAAAAATATCGATTTAAAACATAGGTACATATATGTACAGAACAAAAATGTTTTTATTGTTTATTTATTTATTGTTTATTCATATTTTTAAAAAGCACCTGAAATTAGAATTATAGAATAATAGAATAATCTAAATGCAAGGAAAACATCGGAGGCATTCCGAATAAATCGTTCATCTTGCGTTCATGCACCGTTCGTTCACCGTTCACTTTGCGCTCGCGTTCGCGCTCCGTTCGCGTTTTGCGTTCGCTCACCGTTCATACATCGTTCACCAAGTTGCGTTCAGCGTTCGCACTTCGTTCACCCACCGTTCGCTCTGCGTTCGTTCACCGTTCAGGTGGGGAAGTAGAACGTTTCAGGAACTGTAACACCATAACCCCCGGACTCGGGGCCATAATATTCACAATTTGGTAGAGGCACTCCTGCTCATTATAACTATGAAATTTATTAGTTTATTTAATACCCAGGAGCAGATAAGAAGATTTTCAAAGATTTAATGCATTTTCAATCTATAATCAATAGAGCCCCGCTCTAACACCAGAACCCCTGACTCTGGGGCCATGAATTTCACATATTTGGAAGAGGACTCGATGCTGATTAAAAGCGTACCAAGAGTTCGACTGCTTGATGTCCGGGAGTAATGAAGAAGATTTTGAAAGATTGCACTAAGTAATTGCAGTGGTTTTTGCCCCACCCCCCAGGCCCCATGGGAGCAGGGACCACGAAATTCACAATTTTTGTTCCCCTTCACCCATAGATGCCAAAATTGGTTAAAATTGGTTCAGCAGTTTTAGAGAAGAAGCTGAAAATGTTTAAATGTAAACGCACGACCGACGACGGACGAAAACAGATAGCAATTGGTAACCTGAGTTTACTCAGGTGACATAATAAATGTAAATGTAGAACTCAAGCTCAAAAGTCCAGCAAGCATCAAAGGTAGGATTGGGTGCTATGGAGGAGTAAGCATCCCCTGGCGATCGGTCACACCCGCCGAGTTCACCTGGTCTTCATCGGGAAATAACGGAAAAATCCGTCGACAATTCAGTGTTTAAATAATGGCCTAACAATCGATCTGAAAAAACGTGAACCAGAAAATATTTACTTAAAGTAAATTGTATTTGCTTACAAGTTCAATGTATAGAAAATAGAAATAACAAAATGATGACTTTCTACAAGACTTCTGATTTTCTTGTTTCATCATCTTGTTTGGCAATGATTTATATCATTCTTGAAATAGTTCAAACCAAGAGCATGCTTATTCTTATCGCATAAGCTGAGAGATATAGACCCTGTACGCAGGTGCTGAATATTTTTGCTACATATCATGGTCATAGTACAAATGTTAGGATTTCATAGGTTTGTAACAAGAAATCAGTACAATCAAATTGTCAATCATTTACAATAATTTACCTTGAACGATTTAATAATACCAAATACATACAAACAGAAAACAATCTGGGTCCCGCAAATAATTTTTTTCAATTAGTTAAATAACTACGTGTTTCAATAAACCCTCATCGAAATTTCTTCATTTGGATTTATATTAATTACAGTTATTTATTCATTCATAAAAAAGGTAAAATGTAAATTAAAAACGGTATTAGATTTTCCTTTCCTGAGCCCCTGTTTTAATTTTATGCGGCTGTCACTTTGATTAATTAGCTCATGTAATTAATTCATTTGTATAACACGTCGTTTCCTCATTGTATACGTGGCAGTCGACTTGATCGTCCATGTCCTAAAAACAATCTGCGTAACAAACTAGTGAATGATCTGATTTTGGAATGTAAGGGAGGTCGGTGGTTCTTCTAAAAGCCGGGGAGGGGGGAGTAGTCACTAGAAATTGCATTGTACGTTATGAAATGTTGATATTGAGTTAACAGCAAATTGATATATGTGAAAAATATACATTTTTAATGGGCTTGATTGTTTTCATTAATTCTGCGGGGAACATTGTTGAATGGAGAGAATTCCGGTTTTAAATGATCCTGTACGCAACGGAAGAACCTCTGCAAAATTTTGTAGTTTTGTTTCAATTATTTTTTTTTCTTTAACAAGCAATCAAACATGTGAAAAATTTCTGACACATTTCCCTAATCATTTCTCTTTCATTAGTATGTGTGCTATGTTAACGACTCAACAACACCTTGAAAAGAGACTTGAAATCTTCGGCATCACTTAGTATAAAAAATTAACTTTTCAAGGAAGACCGGAGTTCATTTTAGCATACGATTACTGTTCGTATGGAATTAAATAACGAAAATTCACATAATTATGGACCAGTGCAAAGTAGGCATCGATTGAAAATTTTTAGGAAGTTACAATGTTTGGTGACTATAGGCCTAAAAAGATAAAACCCCTTAAAACTCAGTATCTTGGTTAATACCTTTATTCTCTTTATTTTAGACAATCTATTGTCAATTTATTTTATAGAACTTGTCTTTTCATGCAAAACGATATTTAAAAACATTTTGAAATCCACATCTATATCATCAGAAACGGCGTCTTGGACAGTCTTTAATGTACAGAGTGTGATAAACGTTTTGATTACAAACTTGTTTAATTAAATTGAGCTAGTATGCATCACTGCAACAGACTTTCAATGGCGTATTCATATGTCAAAATTTCTTCACTTTTGACATTATCTGAAAAACGTAAATCATTAAATAAATCTATATAAAAGAATACAACTTACAATACCATAAAAACGCATAAATCTTTTTGTCCTATTTCTTTAACTTATGATGTATTTTTATAAGCTATTGAGCATCTTAATCGTAAGGCCTATAAGATTATTTGGAGAAAAATGTCATCGCTGTAGATTTTTCCTCATCAATAATTATTTGATTTTTTTTTTCATTGCTAATTAGATACTTTTTAAACTAAACTAACATCCTTCAGAAAATATGAATGTTAAATGGCGAGACCATGATAAGAAACTCGACATTATCACAGAACGACGAGAAAAACCCGTTTGAGGCAAACCGACCATGCTTACCCGGCATTTGTAAAATCTATCGGTAAAATAAAACAAAACGTAAAAAAAGATTTACTTTTTTTCAAAAATATCTGAATAACCATCTATAAATGATATAGAATACAAAAGTTTTAATGATAAGAATTAGGACGCCCAACTCTTCCTCGTCATCCGGGCTCTCATCGGATATGACGATTACATCTCCGGCGTCATTGGAGGCTCTATGTCGTCTAACGACCCGATTGATTTTGCACCCTCTCTAGGAATAAAAACAAATTAACAGAACATACAGTTATTTTTTTAAAAAAATCATTTTTTTTTTAGGTCTATATCCACTTTATACGAACTCCGAATCCAAAGAGTCAGCCACGGGTGGCTCTTCACTCGGAAAGAGTTCTCTCCTTACAGGTGTTTTATTGGGGTCAATTTTTTTGAATTTTCCCGAAGAGAGGTCCATCGATGTCTTGCATCAAGTTATCAATCTGACTGTCCGTCAGAAGGGGGATCAAAACATTCCGCATGTACGTCTGCGGTTAGGACAATTGCAAGTCTTATTTTGAAAATAAAGGAAAATAAAAGCCTTGTTTTACCTGGATTGCCGGTAATATTGACGAGATGAAATGAAAATCATAAGTAAAGGATCCTTATACCCCCACCCCTTTAAAAAAATATTGTAAACTGAGATAACGCACTTGTTTTTGTTTTATTCAAAATTCCAAAAAAAAAATATAATACCGAAATGTTACTAAAATAGCATTAAGATTCCAAGAGAAGAAGAAGATTATTGTTTTTACGCATGTCAATTTTCTTTCTAATTTCACATTCGTCCATTAAACAAATTAGGTCTTTTTAATATGTACACTTACATGTTTATTAGGTATGATAACTCCTCAAATTCCACGCTTATTTCACTTAGTCTGTTCTCCAATTCCTGTCTTTGCTATTCTAATTCAGTTTTTTTTTCTGAAATTCTATATAAAGAAGGATAGATAACTCTGCATACTTTATACATATAAGGTATGATAACTCCTCTAATTCCTCGCTAATTTCACTTAGTCTGTTCTCTAACTCCTGTCTTTGATGTTCTATAATTCACTCTTTCTTAAGAAAAATGTTCTAATTAATTTTTTGTCCTCGTCTTCATGGATTTCCATCAGTTCTTGCTCCTCTCCGTCTTCTTTCTTCTCCCTGTTATCCCGGTGTTCTTTCTCAGTTTCTTTTCTTTCTTCTGTAGTTTCTTTTTGAATCCTTTTTTGTTTACTACAATTACAGTTGATTACCGATGATAAGATTTTGTAAATGAATTTAGTTCTTAAAGTCTGCTTACACTTATTTAATGATAATTTTTCACTCTTGTATTAAAAGAGATCATTCATGGTCCTGAGAAAAAAAGAGAATAAACAAGTTATAATTTTACACTTTAAAAGAATTTGATTAAAAAATTTAAATTAAAAATTAAATTTTTGAAAAAAAAATGTGATTTTATTTTACTTTTTTCAATTTACCTTAGTGTGAATTCCATCCTAGGTTTCTTTTGAGATTTAACAGCAAACAAAAAAGTGGCAGGGAAGGGAATAAAAGTGGTAGGGATGGAACCTTGGATATAATTTGGTACATGTTATGTTAATACATGTTATGCCATATAAGATGATAAAACCTTCTTTAGTAGGACTCAATTTCCTTCCCCTATATGCTGGACAATTAGAATATGGTAACAGAGAATCGTAATATTGTGCAGATATAAATTTCCTAAGAGTAACACACTGGAATGGATGGTGTAATTGAACATATTTGACATCTAATAGATGTTCCATATAGTTTATTTCTTTGGCACCATCTTGCATTGCTCGCAATGCCCCAGTTGCATATCTAGCGCACATTATTAATAAAAGTTGTCCACTGATCATTGCTAAATGCAATACATTGACTATCCCTCCACTCCCTGTTTAAAATTACTTTTCCATCTTCAACATTACACTTACAGACGCTTATACCTATATCATTGCCCAGATTTGCAGATTAATGTATTTTCATTTTCAGCATCCTTTTTAATTTTAATTTGATTAAACCTCTTGCATTTTGGAGGATGTGTTCTTAAATAAGTTTTAATGTGACCGATAACTCCTCCTAACTCTCCTGGATTCCTACTCTAAACCAGACCTTTTCAATGCTATTTCACGTAACATGCAAACAAACTGTCTCCTCCCACTTTTTTTTAGCTGTACTGGTCAGAGACCAGATCTTATGCGATAGTGATGCGTCCGTCTGTCTCTGAAAAATTTTCAAATTGCTACTCTTCGTACAGTTTTGGTCTGATTTCAATAAAAAGTGGCACATCAGTAAGATACATATTTCTGTATATCGGTTTTTGATATCGATGAACGGTGTTGCCATGGTTACTTAAAATATAAATTTCTGTGAAATACTTTTAAAATGCTACTCCTTCTAAAGTTTTGGTACGATTTCAATATAACTTGACAGTTGGCACACAAGTAGCTTCACTAAGATACGTAATTCTGTATACCAATTTTAAATTACGATGAACGGTGTTGCCGTGTTTACTAAAACTAGAATTTTCTGTGAAATATTTTCAAAATGCTACTTCTCCTACAGCTTTTGTCTTTTTCAATATAACGTCTTGGCACATTTTTTTTATTTCAATGAACAGTGTTGCCGTGGTTATTAAAAATAGAAAATTTCCTGAAATACTTTCAAACTGCTTTTTTTAATACGCGATTTTAACATGGACAAGATATATTTAATCCATTATGACAAAGTGTCAACGTCTTTTTTTCATTTCTGGCCCATCGTCTTACGTAACCTTCAACAGAATCCATATCTTCTTGCAAGATATTTCAGTTTTAGATAAGTTTTCTATTTATGTACTAATTTCATTTAACTCTTTCTTTAAGTTGCTTGAACACTTTTCTTCGAGACACATTCCCTTGTGAGTCGGTCGTGTTATTTCTGCATATTATACGGAATGAAATTACTGGGACCTAAATCTACACGAAGATTTTATCATCAGTCTCTGTGAAAAATATGGACTGAAAAGAAAGAAAGCAAAATAATAGATCTACAATCTAAAATGAATGTTTGAATTAAGCGGGGCAATTCTAAAAAAAATATTTCTTGAGAAGTAGATCTATAAAAGAAAGTATTAAAAGAAAGTAAAAATCAAAATTAGGTTGATGTCGGCGTGGTGATAATTACACAAAAACAAAATCGTTGTCAGTAGTAAAATAGTGCTGATTGTAAAACACTTTAAGCCACACCCCATTTTCTATATAATTCTAAAAATTATGTAGATAAAGTATAAGGCTTAAATGAAATTTCTATATAATTCTACTAATTATGTAGATATGTTGAAAGGCTCAAAATAAAATTATTTAAATTAAAAAAAATTAACCTTCTTAATTAACATGACAAACACTTCTTACTGTATAATTGTACTAAATATGTAGATCACGTAAAGGCTCAAAATGAAATTACTAGAATTATATAGCAAATGGGATGTGGCTTGATATATTGCTAGTACGCTATATATAATCAGCTCTTCACTTCATTTACCTTTGACAATGCATATATTAACGATGCAAATGAACTGAAAGACACACGCTGCCTTCCTTACAGTAAGCTCAAAATGATTGACACATCAATAGATGGTTTCTATGTTATGATAGGTATATGCCAATAGGCAGAAGGCAGTATCTATTAGTGTTTATAATTAGCTGGATATATTACGTATAATGTGTTTTATATTACAATGGAAGTTTCCAATAAACCAAAAATACAGATAGCGCATTATCATCCCCCTTTCATTATATGATCATACCAACTATGTAAATCATTAAATGGGTTACAGTTTTGATTAGCAGAAAGGTGAATGTAGTGACAGTTTATACAACACTCCCTCCATGTATACATATACATATGAAAATTAGCTGAACCACTTCTCCCAACTTTGACACTACATAATATTAGAAACTAAGTAAATGAATTAAGCGACTTGCATCAGATCTCTCAGTTATTAACTCTTTATCTTCAGTTCACGGAAGCGACAGCAAAAAAAAATCGTTTTAAAACACAAAACAGTTAAAGTTTTTCCTTTCTTGTATTCAAATATATACAGCTACATTTTTACTACTCACATGTAAGTCATAAAAATACATTATAACAATTACACATTCGCATTGTCTTTTTTAATTTATGGAATTGGGCCAGAATACTTTTCTGCAGGAAATGTTTCTTGGTACTCGTCATCCCAATTCTCCCCATTTGTGGTTTCAAAGTCATCATACTTAGGAAGGGGTGTATCGCCCTTCTTGACACATTTTTTTTCTTCATGCATCTCCTGCGTCTCTGTATCTACACAGCAGGAATGATGTTTCTCCAGAGATCCTTTCCGAACTTTATGTGAAAAATTAAATTCACATCCAATTTCTTTGAAACAGCACTAGATTTTTCTCATTTTATCAGGTGATAAACTAATCTATGCCTTCGAATAACATGTGTTTTATCATATGGACAAACCACCATGTCACTAGAATCAAAGTAGTGAGCCATTTCTCTTTCTTTCTTAAAACTGTTCAAATTGTTGAAGGTTCTTCCCTCTATATATAGTTTGTAGGTATATAAATACATGAATAAATTATTAAATATAAATATAATTGTGAAGAAAAAAAAATCACTTACAAAAAAATCTGTGAGCATTTTCAATTACCGGTACCCAAATGCCTGATTCTAAGTACTTCAGGATTGAACTACCTTGATCAATTGAAAACATGTATGTTAGTAGGTGAAAGAAGAAGGTATGGTTTTAGCTTTATTGCGCCCTAAAAATGTGATGACATCAAAAAGTTTTGAAACTGGCTTAAATATTAGGTAAATAAATGACTCTGATAAATCAGGAAAAAATATGGCATGAAGGTTTACAATTGTGCAAATATGACGTCATTAATGTGAAGCATTTCTCTATTTTCAACAGAAAAAGCCTCAAAATGGCACATTTCCAGAGTGATTTTCCTTTAGAAAACAGTTTCCACAGCCGTCGCCCACGTTCAGTTTTTGATATTTTGTGCAAAATTCAATAACAAATCACATATCTCAAGATCTTTGTGGGCGACGGCTGTGGACCATATTATCTGAAAGAAAATTCCATTGAAAATTGGTGTCTTCTGCAACTTTTTAAGTAAATACGGGAAAATGCACATGTTTATGACGTCATAATTAGCATTTAAAAACATGTGTGAGAAAAATGACTTTTATGATTTTTCTGCATTGAATTTCAATTATTTAAAATGCACGAGTTTTCAACTTTTATACCAGTTTCATTTTTTAGAAAATCACAGGGCAAAATTTGTATGGAAACCATACCTTCTTCTTTAAATGTTGAATCTTCAAGGGTTAATCACAAAGCTGATCATTTTAATTATAAAACTAGCTGGTAGGTGAGTTAGACCAAAATGGAGGTGTTAATCATACGGGAAATAAGGACTATGAAAATTGATGACTAGAATTAACACCAAAACAATAAATGATCAATGGGAAATAATCGTGTTGTAAAATTATTAAGTACAATTAAAATAATAGGTAAAAAAACTTTCTAGACTATAAAGAAATACAAGTGTTGGTGAATTATAACGTATAGAAATGCATAAAACATTTTAATTCTGAAAGTAAAAACAATTTACTCAAAGCCATATTTTGCCGGTGGTCTTCCGTTTCTCATGGGTAATATTCTTGGTGGAATGATAGGAGCAGATTTTTTTTACACATTTTTTTCTTGGGATTTTTAGATAACAATTTCTGCAGTGTTCTACAACAAGTTTGGAATTTCTTGAAATTTCTTTTTTTAAATATTGAACATTTCATTAAGATTTAATAATAATGTTGGCCTGCTTGTAAACACAAACTACAAAATCCTGAGATACTTAAAAAAAGGAGAAAATTATGTTATAATGAAGAGAAAGAGTATTGAGAAACGGTATTGTCCTTGCTGTCTATTGTGTTAAACAATCTATTTCGTAAAAGATGCGATTCAAAACCGTCTCGCTCCTCTCTGGCTTGACGAGTAACAATTTCAGCTGGGGGTGGCACTGGTGACCCTGGTGGGGATTACCCTGCTGAGGGTAGCACTGATGGATGGCCCTGCTGGAGGTGGCACTAATGACCATGCTGCGGGTGGCACTGGTGACCATGCTGGGGCTGGCACTTGTGGCCCTGATGGAGGTGGCAGTAGTGAGGGTGGCACCAGTGACACTTTTGTGGTTAAAAATTATTAAACTCATCGCTTTGTCAGGCCTTTGATTTCCAACTTCTCCCCCATCTTCAACCACATTTCTTCAAACTTACCAAACGAATTTGCTGAATTTGTTGCTTCTCTGTCAATATAGAACATTATGTTTGCAACCAACAGACAATTTAAAAAGCTATGTTCACATAGCAACAGCCACCAGCCCGATTTAATTATAGAGCTATCTTTTGGCCACATCTTAAATTTGACCTCAGATTTAATATACAAGACCTTCGTTTTCCATATTTTATAATCATTTTTAAGGAGGCAGAGATTGACAACCAGCAGATAGTAAGTATAGTAAATTTATCGCCAGCTTTTCTTAAAAGATAACTGATATTGTACTCATTATGTAGTAAGATATCAGTAAAACACACAACAAGAGATAAGTTAAAATTCATTATAAAGGAAAACGTTGATATTTGCACATACAGGAAAACATTTTGTTTAAGAGGATGTAAGTTGCTTTTATGTTTTTCACAAAATATTGTGTAAACAACAAAGTTTTGTCAAGTACACATAAAAATGGATTTAGCTATTTGTCAAGCAGACAAAAATACACTAATCACAATGAACACAAGATAAAAGCTTGAACATAAATTTGTGTACAACAGAATTCTAAAAAAAAAGTCAGTCTTGCTCACTCTGGTCAATAAGCAGACACACACACACACACACACACACACACACACACACACACACACACACACAGGAAGGCTTTAACGAAATGACGCATCTGCCGTTTCAAACTATAGAGTTGTAAACTGGACCCTTTTAATGCACTCATCTTCTTCAATCAGCTTGTCCTCCATAATTCAGTATTATCCAAGTTTGCTCACAATCATTCGTTAGTCGACCAGGAGGGTTTTTTTAAAACTTTGAACTGTTCTTAGAAGAGCTCGGGTTTACACTGTGTCGCAGACAGACATCGCATTTTAATTCAAAGTACATCCCACATTCTGTGATTATTGGTTTGTGAGTTATAAAAACCCATATCTTTGGTAAAAGAAGTCAGCAAAAGTAATTCAAAGACATTTTTAATAACCCTTTTGCAAATGAATTGACATCGATGATAATCGAAAGATTATAATTCAATATTGCTGAGAAATTAATGTGTTTAAACATTCATCACCTCAAAGTAGTCAGAATGGGGTCTTCCACTTGACTAAATGGACCCTTATCATTATCCAAGTAATTGGTAACTGGCGCAAAGACACTGCAGTTTGAATCGAGTACCGGCGAGTAACTGGCAACTGGTGCAAAGGTGCCGCAGTCAATCTGGCTTTCTGGCGTAGGGTAAAAAGAGATCAAGAGAAAGGGTTAAAGACACTAACTTTTTATTACGTTCAACTTAATTATCGAATTATTTAAACCTGTATTTCCTGAAGTTCAAAAGATTAAATTTAACTTCATAAAAATCTATTAGCCAATAATTTAGTAATTAAACAATATAAAAATTTATGACTAAAGAATTTCTAAAAAAAAAGTTATTAAATATACATATAACACATTCTGGCATATTACATTACAAAAGAATCCAATCTTTACCTTTTTAATGACTCATTTTCTTTCCCAATTGTACTTAATGTCGTATGGTAGTTTGGAGAGGGAGGGATGCAATATAACTTCAATAAAAGAGTGAAAAAAAATAAATTAATTTGAAATTGAGTACATCTAAACCTTTGTTCCCATATCAACAACCACCATTCAAATCTAATTATAGAACTTTCTTATGATTTCGAAAAAAACTTGTTTCCATATCTAATCATCATTTGTAAGGTAGCTGAACATCCAGCAAATAGTAAGTAATGATATCAAAAGAAAGCATTTTTTGCGAACTGTTCATAAAAGATAACTAATATTTTACTTGTGTAAATTTTATTGTGTAATAAGATTTCAATATCATACACAACAAGACATAATTAAAACTAATTAAAAAAGAAAACATGTAAATTCAATATTGCAAAGAGCAAAAGACATTCTGTCCATAAAACTGATTTAAAGGAACAGATGTGAATTCAATATGCAAAGAGCTAAACATTCTGTATAAGAGAATACAAGTTGTGTAAATGTTATTCACATCAATATATGACGTTGACATCATATCTATTTATATCTATAGTGTACATGTATATGTGCACTGATCAAGAAAGAAATCACAAAGTTGTAAACCTGACTTTTTTTTTGGTGGCACCAGCGCCAGCTGATCTTCCAAATAATTCACAATTATTGTGATTCACTCTACATCCTTAACCACTCGTTCTCCCAAGATTCTCAGCAGTTTAAACTGTTCTTCAAAGTTTGGAACCACTGATGGCTCCCTCATTCGTTTTTCCAATGTATTCTATTCATATCTATAGTGTACATGTATATGTGCACTGATCAAGAAAAAAATCACAAAGTTGTAAACCTGACTTTTTTTTTGGTGGCACCAGCGCCAGCTGATCTTCCAAATAATTCACAATTATTGTGATTCACTCTACATCCTTAACCACTCGTTCTCCCAAGTTTCTCAGCAGTTTAAACTGTTCTTCAAAGTTTGGAACCAATTATGGCTCCCTCATTCGTTTTTCCAATGTTTGGTATTTTTGGGATATTTTCCTCTACAATAAACAGGGATAAAATGACATGTTGCAATACGAAGATTAAATATACACATTTTTATATTAGTTTCTTTTTACATAATTAGAGATGATGCATATATGTATAGTTTTAAAATGTTATGATATATAATTTTTTAAAGTTTTTTTTCCCCTTTTTTGTAATTAAAACATTTTAATAGACAAAGAATATAAAATAATTATGTTACCGGAAAATGGCAAGGATAGAATTCTCTACATTTTGGAAGCTAAGTAGTAAGGGGTACAGTCTGTAGGCTCTAAGGGCAGTGACGTCATATGGACCACACCCATAAAGGTCAAGGTTATAAAGTAGGCCAGATCAAGGGTACTAGGTCAAAGTCAATACATAGTTTTCAGTAGACCCAAATTAACAAGAGTTATTTCCCTTCGGCCGCCATATTGTGGGTCAACATGCTCATATTCCTTCATAATTCAACCAACTTTAACTTTTTATACTGTCTATTGTGGGCTAGGAAGCATTGTTTTTCTGACAATTATACGTTTGTTAGAGCCTCCTTTATTTCATAATGTTTATTTCATAAAAAATTTCCCCGAAATATTTCTGCTACAACCTCGTATATTTGGTAGGACAAAGAGGGAAAATTACCTGTTTGACCTACAAGATGGCGGCCAACGGGAAATAACTCTTGGAAAATAAGGGTCTACTAAAAACTATCTATACAAGGTCACAACTGTCTGAGGTCAAACCCGTTTAAGGTCAAAGCAGTCTGAGGGCACTTACATTAGTCATCAAAACTGTCTGAGGTCACCTCAAAATCTCGGTCACCTTGATAACAGGGTCACCTTGAGGCTAATGAGGTCACCTTAATATATAGGTAACATGGGCACCTTGATCACCGGGTCACTCTGATATATGGGTCAGTTTGAGGTCATCCGTCTGGGGTCACCCATCTCATCATACAGCTCATGATTAAGGTCACCTGGATAATTTTGAGGTCACCAACAGTCTGTAGTCACCCTGATAATTAGAACAGGTTTAAGTCACCTTCAGGAGGTCACCTTGATATTTTCCTATATAAAAATTTACGGCATAAACCACAATGTAATTCAAGTGGAAAATCGCTAGAAGAGTAAATGAATTACTGAATTAATTAATTACTGAAAACATCAGTAAACATTAGATTTTTTCAGATCTTGAGGTTAGCAAACTTCCGCTCATAAAATCCTTGATTTTTTTCAAATTTCAATAATGGTTACACAGATTTATTTTTATATGTTTTAGGTGTGTAATCCACGCCAGTCCCAGATATGAGGACCAGTCTGTCAATTGGCACTCCCCCAGAGACCCCAATGGATAGCGGTTCTTCCACCAGGACCATGGTCAGTGGCACTCCATCAATTGGGACCTGTCTAAGTAAGACCCTGTCTCATCAGACTATTGTAGTTGGTAAGGTTTTTTTTTTTTTTGTTTCTCTTGTCCTACTCAAAGGTTTGATTTAAAAAAAATGTATTCATTGTTTAAACACGTTAATAAAATAAATCTCACAATACACAATATGAAGTTGTTATATCTATTATTGGAAACAAATTACCATTCCTATATGATGCGTTAGAGCACACTTCAGTCACACTTATTGTTGTTGAACCCCCCCCCCCCCCCTACTTCCCTTACAATATGCCATGATTCAATTTCCAGTATTGATTTATCAATATTTTAGTGAAGTGAGGCCATACTTAAAAATTTGTTTGTTTGGAATTGCCGCCTGAAGGGTTTAAGACACAGGAGGGAGGGAAATAAATTTCTTTAAAATTGAAAATTAATTTTACATAAATCTGACACTATATTTCAGTGTTTTGTATGGTGCATGTGATACAGGTAATGGGCGAAGAAAAATGACTAAATAATAAAAAATCTTCCTACTTTTGGTCAATAAATTTTTTTCAGGAGGGGGCATTTCAATGAGGCGGGAGGCATTTCCAAACAAACTATAATTTTATTTTGGCCTGATGTGAAATGTAACAGTTGACTAGACATCCTAACAAACATTGAAAAACAATATATGTGAATCTAGAAATTTGCATCACTAAAACGTTTCTTTCATAGTTCTTCGATGTAAGAAAGTACAATTTTACACTGATCAAACTTTATATTGCGTAAAGAAATAATCCATTTCATCAAACAATTTATAACTAAGCATAACTAAATCTGTCAACTCCTTTTCACCTGCAATCATAACATCCTTTGCGGAACTTTCAAGCATCTATTAATAATGTTAATAGTTAATAATAATATAATAATTAGTCCAGGTAAATTTTAGATCACATCACAAAATTATTCTTTTCTTTCAAAAATTCAACTCTTTATTAATTGTGTGGAATTATAAATGTATTGGATATATGCAGCGGGTGATATCTATAAGTTCTTGTAAGTGATCAAGCCAAATTTTATTCATTTCCAAAAAAATCATCCTCCTCTAAAAAAAATCACTCTGCGTTTCAGCTTAGCAATGACTGTAATTTTGAGCTTAAAACTTAAAATTTACAAATTATATCTATATACAGTAAAACGGGGTTATAGCGAAATCCTGGGGACCTGTGAATTCAATTCGCTATATCCGTAATTCGTTATATCCGTATAACGAATTCGTAAAACCATATATAGCGAATTCGCAATATGCATGTGTTACTATCAAATATGTTAGGGAAGCAAATATTACAAAACATACCTTCGATAATTAAGGTTTTATTATGAATTGAATTTTATATACAAATGCTGAAAGAAAATAAAGTCAGTTCAATATTTATCAAAATTTGAGATCTTTGAAAGTTCGTAAAAAAAGATGTAAAATTCATTATTTTGTTTACCTCAACAGGACTCAAAATCAGTTCGCTATATCCATAAATTCGTTATATCAGAGTTCGTTATTGCCGTAAAATTTACAAAAATTTACAAAGATTTAAGAACTTTGCCGGGGACCCAGAAAAACTACGTTATATCCGTGAATTCGCTATATCCGTGTTCGTACTAAACGTGTTTTACTATAGTTCAAATAAATAATAACGCTTATAATTATGTATTAAAATTTTCCTCGTCTCAATGTGATTTAAAGATAAATAAATGAGAGTGAGTGTGGCTCTGATTCAAATTGATAATAAAGATTTTTTTTTCAAATATCGTAGTGTAACGGTACCTCGAATTACCGAAATGCCCCTGGAAATTACCGAAATGCCCCCTAAAACTACCGAAATGCCCTTTAAAATCTAAAAATTTTGATTAATATGAAAGGTGGTGAGTTTATTATACATATTTTAAACTTTAAAATTTAAAAAAAAATTACAAATGTGTTTTTTTGTTCAAAAACGTGTGTTTATCTAAGAGAGATAACTCTGGTATGTGTAGTTGATCTATCGAAAAAAGAATTACATAATTGTTTCAAATTCTATATAACTATCGGAATTTTATTTTACTTGAATATAAATTTTCTAATGCTTAAAACTCATCGATCATTTATATATATATATTAAAATTCGTTGTTAAATCCCGAGAAAAAAAAATCGTTGCCGGTGGGTTATAACCTAGCTAAAAGCTAGGCAACTTCATATCTAATCAAAATAAATTTTGATATATTTGTTAATAGTTAATTTATTTCATAAAAATGAGACATATGTATGTACAGTAATCTACCGGTATTAAAATCCGATCCGAGGAAAATCGTACACTTATATATATTTTTAAACAAATGAAAGCAATGTAATTTAGTTTTCATATAAGCAGAATTATTTTCTGAATGTTGTCAATTTACATGCCGAATATTTTAAATTCATTGTTTTAAACTTTTAAGTTTAATATGCTATAAGCATTTCATAGTTTTGCTTATTTGATGTATTAAATTATACAACTCTGAACCCCAGGGGTTTAGTCTCCCCTGCTGCATACACTACTGTTTATTATGATTGTGTACCGTTATCCATTCAAAAATTTGATGTCCTGTCTCAACACAAGTACGTGTCATCCTCGTTAATTTCCATTTTGGGTAGTTCTGTATCCATCCCCTTTAGGCATTGACAAGACCTTCAACCTCTGCGATATGCATGTGACAGCGACCTGCTACAAACAAACCAGTGTTGTAATGGAAAGAACTGGGGAACCTCCAATATTTTTAGGTCCCCTTTACATTCATGACAACAGTGACTTTGAAACCTACAGCAATTTTTTCAACCATATGAGGACAAAATTATCGGATATTGACACAACCAAACTTGTTCTTGGTTCGGACGAAGAAAAAGCTCTTGTCAACGCAATTACGACAGCTTTCCCAAATTCACAACATATGTTATGCAAAAGACATCTTTACCAAAACACGAAACAAAAGCTTGTCGATGATTGCGTTGACAAATCGGACAGACGAGAAATCTTAGACTTAATATACGGGGATGACGGACTAATTACAGCAGATGATACCATTTGTTTCGAGGCAAAATGCGAGCATATTGAAGATGTCTCTCGAGAGCTGTCGGGAAAATTTTCGCGACATTGCGTTATGCATGGGGATCTGAAAAATAATGTACATAACAGTTGTTGTAAATAGTATTAATTATCAGAAGAACGTTGTATATATTATTAGTTTTAACGTTTAATCATGTAATTAATATGTGAAATTCTTGCATTTAAGGTTCTCCTTATTCGAAAGTCGTATTTGTAAATAAAGTTTATTTTCACTTCATAATTATTCATAGAATAAAAATTCATCTTCTTCATCATCGAACTTGATAATTCTGCGCTTCTGTGACTGTAATTTTTAGCTGAAAATTTAAATTTCATACATTTTTCAAAGTTGATCAGAGATGTAATGAAATAAAAGTGCACTTTCAAATTAATTATAAGAGATTTCAGGAAAATTAAAGTGCAACTCTTCATTTTCATTATTAGAACCATTGCAAAAATAGTGTCTTACCAAGGGGGGTTGGGGGGCTAGGTGGTTCATCCGCGGCACCTTTAACCTCTTCTGCCTCCTTGTTGAGCAGATCCTCTGCATCTTTTAAAGCCTTCTCATACCTCAAATGGGAGAGTCATGGTGTTACCGTTTTTAGCCGGGCTTATTGCTCAAAGAGCAATTGCCGGCTTATGTGATCCTGTTCAAGGCAGGATGTTGACCCCATAGTCGCCATTTTAAAGTTACGTGCAAAAATATAGTTCTTACTCTCAACCGCTTTTGAAATAATACAAACGCTAAATAAAGCAACAAAAATAAAACTAAGTTTTATCTATATAAAATAAACATTAGTAGTAATGACTTTGAAAACTTCATAAGTCAAAGAACATACATGTAATTCATTAGCGTAAGGAGAGGGAACCAGACTGGCCTGTTTGTTTACATTCAGTTGCGGTACCAGATTAATTCTGATTCTGACAAAATCGGACCGTGGTATTAGAATTGAAAAACTTACTGTCAGTGTCTTATCATTTATATTAATAGTTCTAAAATATTTTTTTCATCAGAATATAAACGTGATTCATGTAAGAAATCCATTCTACTCTGTAAATGAGCCCGGCTCTCTGTACTTCTGAGTACTTTGATTGTTATCTGTAATTAAAATTGTGAGGGAATTAATTACAGCTATAAATTCAAAATGGAGCTAAAGACTTATTTCTGTTAAAAAAATTAAAGGCGTTGTAAATGTATATATCAACTGCTCTTATATCAACCATTTCAGGAAAAAAAAATATTCATCATTCATATAGAATGAAGATAATTCTTGAAATTTACCATGGATGTACATCCAGACTTTTCCCTTGAAATATCACAAATTTGCTGGAAATTTCCCTTTCCCGTACTTCCTCGTCTTTGACACGAGTAGGAACTGACAAAAGTCCCCATTGGTGCTCTCTTCTTTCTCAAAATTACGATCCATTTTAATGTTTTTTCTTCTCGATCAATGTAAAAGGCATGTGTGTGAGTAACAATTTGTCTTCTTCTATTTATATGTTTAAATAAAGCAATGATTTGAGATGATGTAAACATAATTTATAAATTTCATAAATTAATTTATGATTCAAGGTTCATGAAATCTATTTTAAATGTTTCATTGCATCCAATCAAAATGTCAGCAGTAAGTAAACATAATAATTAAAATAGTTTAATTGGATTTTTATGACTAACATTCTTGAACTTTGAATTACCCCTTCCCGTAAACTTAAAATAAAATAAATTTATTTGCCAGTGATGCCATTTACCTCTTAAAATGTAAAGTAAGAAGTTTAAGGAAAGAAAAACTTGCTTACTGAATTTTAAGATGTTATAAATAAAAAAAAAAGAAAAGAAAAAAGAAGATACAGAGGAGTTTTTTAAAATTCTTTTTTTCCTTCATACCATCTCCCCTTCTAAAGAGTAGAAATTTATGCAAAAGAACCACACATAACGACAATAGATATCCTACAATCATTAAAAATTTTATTTACTTTAAAATATCTGTTGGCATTTTAAATTATGATAGAATTTTCATCGGGTTCGAGATTCAGAGTTTTTCTATGGCGTTGTATGATGTTGAAGATGTTGTCGTTTCTTGACTTTTTATTCTTCGCTGTTATCCAATTTTCTACCACTGAAGGATACGTATTGAACAATGTGTGCAATGTATTTAGTGGGAGATGTTTATGGAGGGGTGGAGGGATATATGAGGGTTGTGTAGAAAGGTATATAGGTTCAATTTTTCGATTATGATGCGTTTTTAGATCTAGCTATGCGTCAGGTTGGGGTTGTTCATTTAGAAAACACTCCCTTACTTGTGAAATGATACCCCATTACGTGAAAGTTACTCAAGATGTTACTTTTTATTTGGGTGAAGAAGAGGTGAAATGTGTAAGTATTCATCAGATTTCATTTACGTTGATTATCAAATAGGGTAAATTATTAATAATCTAAACTAAATCTAATTCTAAACTGTAGTATATCATTGTTTCGAGTATTGAAGCACGTGAACAAGTATCTGAAATCTTGTAGCGTGTCAAACCCAGCTCCTCAACTTTCAATGGAGATGGAAACTTATGGAAGACATGTTAATGGACTCATCTTTGAATCATGGGATTCAACACAAACACTGAACTTACATATCATGTAATCGGGATTAAATGTGTTTAAAAGTCTGCTGTCGGTATTGACAGAGGAAATTCAGGTTGTTTATTTGTTCATGCATTTGTTTACATATAATGAATAATGTTTGTTATGCTAAAGCATTGTGTATATATGTATTGTATGTTTTTTTCTTAATTCTCATTTTATTGAAATTTAATTTACGACTCCTTTTTTCAACAGTCACACCAACAACTCAATCATCAGTTGAGAGATCCCAAACTGCGACCATCCGCCGGGCACTCACAACTCGACCAGCAGTTGAGAGACCAAAAACTCGAGTAATCAAATGGGCAGTCACAATAAGAACGTCTTTGCGACACAATGGTTATACCAAGGATCACAGTAAGTGTTTCCATTTTGATAATTTTAACTACAAAGTTATCTTTGTGATTCTACCTTGAAGGACATTGAATAAAGCAAACCCTTGGATTTTCTATTCATTTTGAAGAAAACTAACCTTGTGGTCCTGCTGACCAGTAAGTTTTGAAAGATTGTCAAACACACTCTAGACTGACTCAATACTAATACTTGAACAATAACTAGAAAACTGACCAGTCAGCAAGGGCCCCGCCATGCGGTAGAATTAAAAGGGTGCAGCTTACAGAATGATTAAAAAATGTATGAAAAATAAGCAACAGCAACTGTATTCTTAAAATTTCAAGATAATTTCAAGATAATTCCTGAATATTCAAAAACCTGAAAATAATATCCTTGTATTTACATTACACAGTAAAGAACAACTTAACATTGAATGTATATTTAAACAATTATGAAGCTTGTGTTATATAAAATGCCAGCTACCCTTCAATGAAGGCAAATATCATGAAGGCTTGTCCTTAACTTCAAACAAACAGCAGTTGCAGACAAAGGTTTTCATTAATCTTGAAGTGACAGATAAAGAAAAGCCTACTAAATTTTCTGCAGCAGGCTAGATAATTAATCCCAAGGGATTAATTGTACCTCTCTCATCATTTTCTTCTAAAGTTACAATAAGAACTTTTTCAGTATTAATGATAGAATGGGGTTTTTATACAACTACCTTAAAAATTAATAATATTCTTGAATTAACATAAAGTGATAAAAAGTAAATCAAAAAATCTTCTTTAATCTCTTTCTTGTTTTTAGAATTCAATGAAATCATAACTATTAAACAAAAATAAAATATAAAAATTTATATTTTAATCCACATTTCAGAGTGTTCATAGCATTCCAAATTGACTTAACTTCAAAACAAACTTCATTTGCAGACAGAGGTGGTAATTCATCTCAATGTGACCAGTGTGACAGATAAAGATAATGCTCTGGATTTTCTTCAGGAGGAAAGCTAATTAATCCCAAGAAACTCATAGCAGCATTCAGTTTACAACGGGAACATCTTCAGCAGTTATCTCTCTTTGCCAATGCATTCTTATATAAAGTTAGGGAATCTACCCCACCAACCCAGCTCTAAACCAGGGGACATAGAGAACCAAACTTAGCATCAAAATATGCATTTCTGCCAACTGAACTACCATACCAAATTTGTACTTGATTGGGCAACCATAAAAAAAGTTGCCCATTCATTCTTATGCATAGTTAAGGAATCTACCCCACCACCCCAGCTCCACACCAGAGGACATAGAAAGACAAACTTAGCATCAAAATATGTCTTTTTGCCTACTGAACTACCATACCAAATTTGAACTTAATTGGGCGACCATAAAAAAAAGTTATTGAGAAAAATCAGAAAATTTGTGGACGGAAGAATGACAGACAGACGGACAGACAGACAGACAGAGTGATTACTATAGGGCACCCGCAAATCCTTGCGGGGCCCTAACAAGATAATCACAAATTTCTTGATTTTCTTTTTATGACCAAAATAACGGTTTTTATTGAATTGCAGACATGAATGTGCAGGACAAAAACCACCCTGACGAGCCCGGTACTACAGGTCAGTGTGCAACCAACCTTTTGTCAATAAATATGTAAGTTCGTATTTCTAGCTCTACTGGTCAGAGACGAGAAAATTTCAAAAAATATGCTGGCACTTTTAATTTTTAGTAAAGTAAATCAAAGTACTTGGTCACGGGTCAGGAGAGCAGTAACCATGGCAATTTACAAATGCCATAGTGCCAAGAAATAAAGTATATTAAGTCCATATCTTTTACAGTTTATGAGGTACAAAGTGTGACAGATGAACAGACGCCAGGTACAGTGATCCCTTGGTCCCGCTCTGCTCCAAAGACACCAAATGATGTCTATCAAAATCTTTTGGATATCATAATCCAGTTAACCTAATGCATTACAACTCAAAACTGGATTTATGAGGTCAGGTCCAACCATGAGTCTGTCAATCTGTCTATGCCAACAATGTTGCTAAGAAATTCTATATGTTAGTCTTATGCTTTTGATTAATCATTTCAGTTACTATTTAAATTTAAATTTAATCCCCCACGAATATTTGTGCTTTTACAGTAATGTATATTATGAATGTTGCGATGTTAAGTTTAAGGAAAGGTTAAAATATAAAGAAAACTACCTTAAACATTTTTATTTATATTGCAGAGAAGTTGGTAGATAAAAAGTTTGAAGACCTGCTTGATTTATTACTGGTGTTAGAGAGATCCCTGTGAATGGATTTGAATAAAAAATGTACAAGCAATTTTATGACAATGATGATATAAAGAGACTTCCATTTTCCTCTTCATGTTTATTAACCTTCAGTTTGCCCCGGGGCTGCTCCTGTGATGTGTTGTCAGCATTGATTGTTAGAGCATTGAACAGGTTGGGCACAACCTACCAAATGGTCCTTTATCCCCCGTTTGGTAGACAATCTACCATATCGGTATCGAATTTTACTGACCAAATGGGGGACTTTTTTATTCTATTGTAATCTTTATCAAAATAAAACAAAAGCGCATTTATTTAGGCATCGGGGGATTTTAGTGAACATATTCCTCGCACAGTTAATATAAATCGGCCGAATTTTTATGTGTAATTTCTCCGTAACTTTGTAAAAACAATGCCCATAGTTGTCTGTAACAGCCGAACTTCTTGATCAATCGATCAAAAAATAATCTTTGTTGTATTTTGTTGGATAAAAATTCAATTTCATCATGTGATTTAATTCTTGATGAGTTAACTTTCAATCTCGATTTGGATCTTCGTCAATGTTTATCGCTGTAAAGTCCCGTTAAACACGATATCCTCATGCCTTACCGGTATGGTGCGCACTTCCTACTATGAAGTTAAGTTTTTCCAGAGTTGAACGTAATGTTTGTTGTCATTTTTCTTTTAGGAAGAAGTTGCAGATTCCTTGCGACCTTTTTGGGTTTAATATGCATATAACTGGTGAATTTAATTAATTTGAAAAATAATATTCAATAAAAGATGTACAAAATGACTTTTGCCATTATTCTTGTTTTTTTTCATTTACATCGTTGTCAAACAATAGTTGTATCATACTCCAACTGCATTTACTATTTTTATGAAGAACAAAGCCATTATGTACAAAATAAAACGAAATAAAGGCGAAAACCTATTTTTCTTCTGATTTCCTAGTTGAAAGTTTACACAAATGTGTCGCCGTAGTTAAATTCGACTTTTCGTCAGGTTTAAAATAGATCATCGCTTTGATTGGTTTGCACTAATTGATTGGTTGCCCGGATAATCGAAATAGAAAGTAAAGGACATGATTGACAGGTGCAACATCGTTGGAGAAGGAGAGAATTTTCTTTGAAAGTAAAATACGGAGAAACGTTGCAGTTGTTTACATAGGCTACGTTTTTGTCAAATTTTTGAACGACTATGCGCAAAAAACTGCACATAGAATTTCTGATTTTTTTCACCCAGAACACAGATAAATATCTATATTTTATTCCACATGGTTTAAAATTATGCGCAATTTCACTCCACTCCATGGAATTAAACACAACCAATTTTGTCCCCCAAATGGTCAGTAAATTTTGATACCGATATGGTAGATTGTCTACCAAACGGGGGATAAAGGACCATTTGGTAGGTTGTGCCCAACCTGTTGAATGAAATATTTTGATGCTGTCAGTTTTATAGTTTCATTTGAAAAGAATGTGACAAGATGTCTGAAGATGTTCTGTTTAGGCTTTAACCAGTCAAAATCTGCTATTTAGAGCAGACTAATCAGAGAAATGAAAGGACAGTAGGCATTTTAGAATATGTTGTACTGAATTTTAAGGTGTATATATACAAATTAATGACCTCATACAAAATTTTGCTTTATAAATACTGTATACAGGGTTATTATTTCCTTTGATATTTTCGTACTTTCACACTTCCCAACAGTTTTGCCCTGTTTTAAATTCGACCAGTCACATCTCTGTTAATGAAATTATGCTGCATTTTTTGAATTCACCCCATCTTGAATTGCCCACCTATGAGTAGGGCGAAAATACTAATAAGTAGAAGGGGGCAAAAATTTTCATGTACAGTGGAACCTCATTTATCCAGACGCTTTGGTTCCTAGTCAATTTGTCCGGATATGTGAAGCGTCCAGACACCTGAATCACCAGTTAAACAAAACAATAAACATTTAAGAATTCCGTTCCGATGAAAAATCGTTTGGATACTGCAGCATCCGGATATCTGAAGGTCCACTGTATATAGTAGATACATGTATATTGGACATTCTTTGTAAAACATAAAATTATTGCTTTCTGTAATGGTTGTTTGACAAGTATAAAGTGTAGTTACCTCTATTTTAAGTACAAATGTATATGATGCTTTCTTTTTATAATTTACTCTAGTAAAAAACCTTATTAGGGTAACTGTGTACATGTGTGTGTTTTCAAAATTTGCTTTTTTAGACACCCGAGTCAAATATTCAAATGAGCCTAATGTGATCAAAATTTGTTCACTTTCCATATTGTCATTTATGTATCATCAACTTCTGCAGAATTGTCAATTTCATCAAAAATTTTAACATGTGTGAGTTAAAAAAAATAATTAAGTTTATAATGAAGCATCCTAACATCTTAAAGAATCAAAGGGGAGATAATAGAATTTTAACTTACGGCAATATCTTTATTAAGTGAAAGAGAATTAGATCCATGGTACATATAATGGAGGTCTTCAAGTTCATGTCTCAAATCCAAACTCTATGAGAACCATTACATGTATCAGATATCTTCAAAATAATTGAGATGATTTAAATTATGGATTTTATTTTCTTGTTCATGAACTTATTTTTACACATTAGAAGAACACAATGATAAAGGGCAATTCCAAGTTTTTCTTTCTATAGCATCCACCTTAAAATCAAAAACCAAGCGATTTTTTTTAAAGATGAAGAAAATTTTAATGCTAATTATTATTAATTTATCGTCCAGAATGCATAAATTAAAAAATAATCTATTCTTGGAGGTTAAAATTTTTTTCGTATCGGGTCATTTTAAGCCAGTCGGTCGGGAGAAAACCAAGCAATTTTGAAAGATGGCCTGAGCATGCAACAACTAAATCTGTTATCGCTGAGAATCACGATGCGGGTCCGTGATGTCACCTAAAAAATAATAATCACCGATGCTTGATGGATGTAACCGTGATTTTAATATGTCAATCATTGCGAGAGGGGTCATATTGTGACCCCACGCATTTTCTATTCACGCACATGAGTTGGTCAAGATGGCTAAACATGTTTATTATTAGGATTAATCTGGCTATTTACCAAGACAATCGGAAAGCCTATGAGAAGATGTATTTTGCCCGATTTCAGGGAATAAATGGTTAAATCCTCTGAAGTCAGGGTCGTGTGTGTTACAGCATATAACATAAACAAAGTCACAATTATCGGTGATGCAAAATGACGTATACGAATCCACTCTCTAAAGGGCGCAATAATGTTTCAAAAGAATAACATTATAAAACTCATCGAACTTATTTTATTTTAACTTTACTGGTCTAGGACCTTTCGTGCAAACAATATCATAGGGTTCGTATCCAGAACTACCCGTTGACCTCTTCGGATCAATTAGAATAGGTTATCTGTATAATATACCCTCGGAAATTTTTCAAAAAATTGAAATGTTAATTTAAAAATTCTAAATCCCTACTACTTACTTCGTGGTAGTTCATATTCTAATGCCAAAATATGTATTTTATAAATGTTGAATCGCCACATGCACCCGTTTTGAAATACTATATTATCTATTAACACAGTTATGTTGTGCTGTGTTGAGATTCTTACTTTTTTTTCAGAACCATTTCATGTGATTGATTTCAGTCAATCAACACAACGTGGGGATAAATTGTTTATTAGTTGATCAAACTGTGTGAAATTTCCAAGTCTGAATATTTGTTAAGTATTTATATACTGTTTATTACTTTATTAGAAGTAAACAAATGGACATTCACAAGTACAACTGAACCACAAGTGACAAGCAAAGACACAGACAAAAGTAAGCCAATAGCACACCAAAACTATAACACAGATGTTACAGTTGCATTACATAAATACCGTATAAGTAGAATTTTTAGCGAGGATTTAATTTTGGCATTATTAGCGATGGTGCCGAGATCGCTAAAATTGAATATCGCTAAAAATTAGTTACGTTTTATTTGTAATAGCTTCTTTAATGTGCATTTTAAAATCGCTAAAATAACATCTCGCTAAAAATAAATTACCAGTTTTTAAGGACAAATCGCTAAATTTGCGTCTCGCTAAAATTTCCACTTATCTGGTATGTTACTCCATAACCTTTGTGTGAGTGTGCGTGTGTGATCAACCATTATCACTGTACCAGAAGAGGAAGACATCTTAGAACATGATGAGGTTATCAGCCAGCAAGTGTCATTCTACACTGGATTATTAATTCAACAGTACAAACTTCCCACTTCCACAATTGAGAATTTATGGCCCCAGGGTCAGGGGGTCTGGTGTTAGGGTGGGGCTCTATTGATTGTATAGTGAAAATGAATTAAATGTTTGAAAATCTTCTCCTCTGCTCCTGGGTATTAAATAAACTAAGCCAAAATTGTGAATGTTATGGCCCCAAGGTCAGGGGTTCTGGTAATAGGGTGGGGCTCTATTGATTATATAGTGGAAATGCATTATTTCTTTGAAAATCTTCTCTGCTTCTGGGTATTAAATAAACTAACTAACTAACTAAGTACATAGTTATTATGAGCAAGAGTGCCACTTCTACACTTGTGAATTTTATGGCCCCAGGGTCAGGGGTTCTGGTGTTAGGTTGGGGCCCTATTGATAATATAATGAAAATGCATAAATTCTTTGAAAATCTTCTTATCTACTCCTTTATATTAAATAAACTTACTAAATATAGTTATGATGAGCAAGAATGCCTCTTCCAAAATTGTGAATTTTAAGGCCCCAGGGTCAGGAATTCTGGTGTTAGGGCGGGACTAATATAGATAAGTGAAAATGCATTTTGAATATATTGTACTGCACTGAGACGTATGCTACTAACCAAGTCGACACTTCGAGTTTTGCCTCTGAGATGTCTGTTACAGACCCCGTCGACACTTCGAGCAATTTCACTGAGATGTCAGACGTAAAACCAATTAACAATTCCATGGATACAACTACTCTCATTCTAGGTACAATTAATAACTAGAACACTGACCAGTCAGCAAGAGCCCCTCTGAGGGATAGAAATATGTGTGCAGCTAATTACTTGAAACAGGATATTATTTTATATAAACTCGAAATAATTATAAGCTTCAGAATTAAACAAAATGTCGGTTTTTAATGTAGACCATATCTGTGGATCGTAATAGCAGTTTTCCTGTTGAAATTTGCCGTAGAACCTTTTCTATATAATGTAGAAGAATAAATCATGTTGAACTTGGTCTTTTCTTGTATATGAAATGTGTTTAATTTATGTACTGTTATCAATTTTTTTAACTTTATTCTTCTTTGCTCTTTATTTTGTACTGGGGGTGTATGTGTCTGCCTTTAAATGCTTGTTGAAAATTGTTCTACTTTCTGTAGTCGCACCGGGCACTGACTACCCATGCGTCAAATTCGAGTCTTGAATGTTCCAGCAAATTTGCCTAATATCGATTTCATAAATAAATAACTCACAAAAATACATATCAATGCATATTCATTAGAACCACTGCAAACACTTACAAATGTTTATACAGTTTAAATACCCTTTAAATCCATCGAATAGCTAGAAAACACGACCATGTTAACACCTCCCATGTCCCTACACAGTGAAGAACTACGATGTCTTTTTTCGAAAACATTGACACTTTTCAAAACTTTATCGAAAACTTTGACACTTTGAAAAAATCGATCGAAAACTTGGACAATTTGACAAAATGTATCGAAAACTTTGATCGACTTCATAGGTACTCTGTTTTCACGAACTTTCTAAAGCAAAATGGCAAATAACATTGAAGTAATATAACACATTATGTCGTAAAAAAAAATCTAGTGATGCAGTTCATTCCTCTTGCTAAAAATTTCCCTTCACCTAATAATTAAAATATCACAAAAAGAAACAGAAGTGAAAAGTTTATAGTACAGAAAACAAGCTTTAAAAATTCGAAGATCCCGGATTCTCCCGCGTGCCACAAATTGCTTTATAAATCGCTATACAAGTTTATGGCGTGAAGAAAGTCAAGAGAAAAGTAGGGGTGAAGTCAGCCCTTAGCATGCAAATGGTAATGAACTATAATGAATTTTTCCTAAATAAAGAATTAAGGAAAAAAACAGTGTCCAAATTGACTTTTTAAACCAATTACATTTTGCAACGTTACCACATTTTGTAATGTAGCGCAATTTTCCCCGATTAAAGCAAAATTGATTAAAATCTACTACAATTATGATTTCAAGCTGTTTTCAAGGAGGTCCGCACTGAGCCAAATCACCTATTTTTAGCTCACCTGAGCTGAAAGCTGAAATCAGATTTTCTTTATAACTATTGTCCACATGTCCGTCAGTCCCTCTGTAAATTTACATTTTCAGCTTCTTTCTGGAGCCGCTGGGCCAATTATAAACTTTCTTAATATATTGTTGTTTTGTCAATGTTAAATTGATATGTGCTGAATGAGTTTCCTTGCTTCAAAATTGTGTATTTACAATGTTTCCTTGATGAATTAAGAAAATGTGCGAGTTCCAATTCTAGGTAAAAGAAAATCTAAAATTTTATCAGTGGTTCTGGTTTGGGGAGTAATGTGTTGCTACTTACATTGCTTAACTGGTTTGATGGAAGAAGACTTAATATCGGGAGAATTTACAGGCAATGAACAGCCTGGAAAGACGCCAATGGCTGCTGGATTATCTATGGAGTCATTCTCAGTAAGAATGAAATGTTTGCTTTTAATACAAATTCAATACTATTAATTACTGTTAATCTCAAGGGTAATAATAAATGTTATCTTTTTCGGCATGTTACTTAAATAGATATGATGAGCGATCTCATTCCTGGAGTTTTGTATTCATGATGGGGACGACAAGCGTGTGCTGTGCAGCATGTAGAGCTGTTTTGGGGATACCGCAGTCCACTTTTTATGAAGTGCGGGGTATATTCTTCAGTGAGTAGTATTAGATTCCGTATTCTTATTGGCTTTGTAGATAGAGGCACATGTAACTGTGGAAATTTGACAAAAGAAATTAAATTTATGCTGTAGCAGAAAATCAGAAAAGCGTTACAAATTTCAAGAGGAAGAGGCGCCAGACAAAGTCCATGAAAGTCATTGCTTGGTTGAAGCTTTATGCCCAAAACTATGGAGAAAAATATCCCAAACAGCCCCACATCCATTTGCCTCCCTGCTCCACGTATATGATCTGATGTTTGAGGAATCGCAGGAAAATTTTATGTCACTAGTCTCTTTAAGCCATTTCCTCAGTTTTTGGAGAAGTGAACAAAGTTTTAACATTTCTTCACGAATTTGAGTTATGTGATCAAGACGTAAAATGTAATATTAACATTTGCAAATATCTTTCTTTTATAAACCTATTGAAAGGAAAATATGTTCAATTCTGTATGAAATTTATTTGGGGGTCAGAGCGCGACCGAATCACCTTAACAACTAAAGGTTCATTTCCCAGAGAACTAAAAAAAATATATTAATTTCTCTTTTTTTTGTTTGTTAGTTTTAGAACAACCGATTTTCGAAATGCAATGTGTGTACAGAGATCAAAATTAACTTGCGGAAACCAGAGATGTACGAGAAAGAACGTTGCTTCAAACGAAAAGAGACAATCGTCTAAAAAAGCAGAAGTAGGTTAAAAGAGTTCTTTAAGCTTTCACAAAGGCAAAGATGTTTCCAAACAAATATTTATTCCTCATCATCGACAGGATGGATCAGAGCAAGACTTCCCTACCCCATGTCGTCCATGTAATTAAATTCTCGTCTACGTTGTGGAAGTTAAGTGTACATCTAAGAGGCGTTGTCGTTCATGGGATAGGAATTTATGGTTTTTTTCTTCTCGACCTGCTCCAATAGTACATCTCCAAACAAGCTCTACTGATAATTATAAAAATGTATAAACTGTATACCGAAGTTTTCTATTCTTATAATCATTTGTAGTCATTCTACAAACCTTACAATCTCTATTACTCCATGAAAGATTCTCTTCCTGACACCCTTTACATTCAAATGGATAACTATGCCAGGGAGAATAAAAACCAGAAGTCTCTGTCGAGACTGAAGCTCTACTGGTTTGTACTTATTATATAGCAAAGGAAGAGACTTAAGCAGTTGGGAATTGAAACTTTACAACAGCAATAAATAGGATAATGATCCTTAAGTCTCGTTATGTTCTTAGTGTAGTCTACTTGCATGCCACATTATATTATAATCAGACTAAAACTGTATTTGGAGTAGCATTTTGAGAGTATATAACAGAAATTTCTATTTTTAGCAACTGTGGCAACACCGTTCATTGAAGTAAAAAACCAATACACAGAATTATGTACCTTATTGTAGTCTACTTGTGTGCCAAGTTATACTGAAATCACACCAAAACTGTAGGAGGTGTAGCATTTTAAAAGAATTTCACAGAAATTTCTATTTTTAGTAACCACAGCAACACCATTCATCGAAATCAAAAACCGATATACAGAATTATGTACTTTAGTGTCACTAGTCTAGTTGTGTGCCAAGTTATATTGAAATCAGACCAAAACTGTAGGAGGAGTAGCATTTTGAAAGAATTTCAACGAAATTTCTTTTTTTAGAACCACGTCAACATCGTTCATTGAAATCAAAAACCGATATACAGATTTATGAAGCTTAGTGTAGTCTACTTGTGTGCCAAGTAATATCGAAATCACACCAAAACTGTAGGAGGAGTAGCATTTTGAAAGAATTTCACAGAAATTTCTATTTTTAGTAACCACGTCAACACCTTTCATTGAAATCAAAAACCGATATATAGAATTATGTATCTTAGTGTAGTCTACTTTTGTGCCAAGTTATATTGAAATCAGACCAACACTTCAGGAGAAGTACCATTTTGAAAAATTTCACAAAAAATTCTATTTTTAGTAACCACGTCAACACCGTTCATCGAAATCAAAAACCGATACAATGAATTATGTATCTTAGTGTAGTCTACTTGTGTGCCAAGTTATAATGAAATCAGACCAAAACTGTAGGAGGAGTAGCATTTTGAAAGAATTTTACAAATTTCTATTTTTAGTAACCACGGCAACACCGTTCATCGAAATCAAAAACCGATACACAGAATTATGTATCTTAGTGTAGTCTACTTGTGTGCCAAGTTATATTGAAATCAGACCAAAACTGTAGGAGGAGTAGCATTTTGAAAGAATTTTACAGAAATTTCTATTTTTAGTAACCATGGCAACACCGTTCATCGAAATCAAAAACCGATACACAGAATTATGTATCTTAGTGTAGTCTACTTGTGTGCCAAGTTATATTGAAATCAGACCAAAACTGTAGGAGGAGTAGCATTTTGAAAGAATTTTACAGAAATTTCTATTTTTAGTAACCACGGCAACACCGTTCATCGAAATCAAAAACCGATACACAGAATTATGTATCTTAGTGTAGTCTACTTGTGTGCCAAGTTATATTGAAATCAGACCAAAACTGTAGGAGGAGTAGCATTTTGAAAGAATTTTACAGAAATTTCTATTTTTAGTAACCACGGCAACACCGTTGATCGAAATCAAAAACCGATACACAGAATTATGTATCTTAGTGTAGTCTACTTGTGTGCCAAGTTATATTGAAATCAGACCAAAACTGTAGGAGGAGTAGCATTTTGAAAGAATTTTACAGAAATTTCTATTTTTAGTAACCACGGCAACACCGTTGATCGAAATCAAAAACCGATACACAGAATTATGTATCTTAGTGTAGTCTACTTGTGTGCCAAGTTATATTGAAATCAGACCAAAACTGTAGGAGGAGTAGCATTTTGAAAGAATTTTACAGAAATTTCTATTTTTAGTAACCACGGCAACACCGTTCATCGAAATCAAAAACCGATACACAGAATTATGTATCTTAGTGTAGTCTACTTGTGTGCCAAGTTATATTGAAATCAGACCAAAACTGTAGGAGGAGTAGCATTTTGAAAGAATTTTACAGAAATTTCTATTTTTAGTAACCACGGCAACACCGTTCATCGAAATCAAAAACCGATACACAGAATTATGTATCTTAGTGTAGTCTACTTGTGTGCCAAGTTATATTGAAATCAGACCAAAACTGTAGGAGGAGTAGCATTTTGAAAAATTGTTTACAGACGGACAGACAGACAGACGGACGGACGACGGACGCATTACTATCGCATAAGCTCTTCTGGTCTCTGACCAGTAGAGCTAAAAAGGTAAATGATCAATGGAGACCAGAAGTGGATAAAAATAACATATAAATTATAAAATAAAAAGACGCATTAAGTTACGCATATAAACCTTCCACAAAAATACCAATTGTTTTTTTATACTATTTTTGCAGATATTTATTGGGTTTTATGTGTTATCTGGTTTAGATTAGCCTTTTTAGAAAGATTAAAATTTCGTTTTTAATGGTCGGTCATACACATGGAGATATAGATCAGGTTCTCATCAATTAAGATATTTTTCTAATTGGTGTTACATGTATATGTATATATCACTTAACTTATTAATAACATTGCTTCTCAAAAATATATTAATACAGTTGAGCCACGGTAATCCGAATACATTAATGTAAGTTCGGATATAAACCATTTAAAATTAATACATACAACGTATACATATATGTAAAGATCCTACCCCTGTGGGTCATGATTTGAGCAAACTTGAATCTACACTACCTGAGGATGCTTCCACAAAAGTTTCATATTTTCTAGCTCAGTGGTTCTTGAGAAGAAGATTTTTAAAAGATGCCATTAATTTTTCACTAATTCTTAATTATCTCCCCTTGGAAGAGGGTGTGACCTTTCATTTGAACAATTTGAATCCCCTTCACCCAAGGATACTTTGTGGCAAGTTTGGTTGAAATTGGCCCAGTGGTTCTGGAGAAGAAGTCGAAAATGTGAAAAGTTTAGAGATGGACAAAATGTGATCAGAAAAGATCACTTGAGCCTTCCGCTCAGGTGAGCTAAAAACAATAGCAATAGTAATAAAGCTTACTAAAAACAATAACTCAGAGAATCTCAATATACATGTACAGTATACCCTTTTGCTTAAGCTTATGTGTCACATAATTTTCACGAGGGAAACATTTTGTGTTTCACTTATAAACAAACATGTTTCTTAAACTGAGTGTTAACAGTTTAAACATGAGTTAAACACTTATATGTATGTTAATCATATGTTTAATTTTCTAATTTTTTGTATATAAAAAAATATAATTATATTTACCTTTTAAAACTGAGTGTGAATTACCTTTAGGACTTTAAGTTCTTCATCTAACTTGTCCTTCCAGCTAGTAAGTTTGTTTTGGAGTGTTTGTGCGTGAACACATAATCCAGTCTTGCAAAGTATTTCAATGGTCTGACATGAAAAAAAAAATGGATGCATATTAAGATAAATTTCATTTAATTTCATAATAATCATTAAATATACTAGATAAAATCTAATTTTCAATACAATAACATAATTATGGTTCTTCAAAGTACACAGGGCATTCAAATTTGAAAGAATTCTAATTTACATGTATTTCTTTCAACTTTAAAAATTCATGCATTAATATCTAAATATAATATGGTGATACTTACCCTTAAAGTACATCCAACACGAGCAAGGAGAAATGCTAATATATATTGAAAGGCAGACATTTCTTGACTCCTGCCATGCAACAGTAAAGCACTGGCAAACATGATATGAAAGAAAGATTTGCTTAAACTAACTGGTGGCGGGTTTTGTACAGTTGATGAAATAACTGACATAGTATGAGGACATCTTTCCTGGAGATCTTCGTGAAAAGTATCCCATTTAAAGCTTAAGAAATGTTCAAAGTCTTTACTTTGGAGACATGCACCAGAACCTCGATGACATGCCTTACTACATTCCTCTTCAACAACTTTGGAAATCCCCTTCACCAAAGCATTTGGATTTGTCTGACGAAGTGTATTAACAATAGACATGTCCACTCCACCTTTATTGTCAACCATGGCCTTGCAAATCACTTTGTGTGAATCAGAGGTGACTAGAACAGATTTCCTTCCACTGGGATAATTGATCGACACCTATAGAAAAATGTACATAGTATTAAAGGCATAACTTGTATATCACTTCATTAAGACATATGAAAAGATTACTGGCTTTAGTTGTATTTTTTTTTCTTTTTTAATCCGACATCAGTATTTACACAAATTAAACTCAGTTTCTTTAATATTCAATATCAGATAATTTTTTGTACTTTCATATTTTGTGTTTTCATAATGCTTGGCATTGACAAGTTTTTTAGCTGAAATTCCTGTAATAAAAATATCTTAGGTTATAAAATAAGATCATCATACCTTTAATTTAGTAATTGTTGGAAAAATCATAAATAGAACAACAGTCAACATTTAAGAACTTCAATCATGTATATTTTTCTGAAAACAAGAACAGAAATTAACAAACAAATCGAACAAACTTGTAACTCGAAATATGAAACCAAAGCACTTAAAGGTATAAAATATATTAGTAAAAGTGTAATTCAAAATAAACATCAATAAAATGTAACAATTAGTTCCTTCATTAAAAGATCTAAAATGCAGAAGAATAAGATAGCCCTGTTCTTTTCTTATTGTTATTTTTAAATTTTTTATTAAACTAAAGAATGAACTAATTATATATCACATCAAAATACATGAAAATTATAACATCATCAGAAAGTGCTTCAACCTCAACAGTGCCATCTAAGAGTGGTTTTACTGAAATGAATACAGGCATCTTTTGAATAATTTGGATAATTTAAACTTTTGTTCATCAGCAGACATGCAATCTTGATGCATGGATATGTCTTGTAAGTTATACAAGATAATCATCATTTTATTTTCACTTGTTTATTTAATACAATTAAATTGTAATCAACATTGTGCAATACGTAACTAACTCCTTGGAATGAATAAGTTTACTAGGTGGAATATCTTCAGGAATCTAAAAATTAATGCAAAATTCTTTCAATTTAAATATACACTGTACCCCCAATATACACCAATACAGCAGAAGTGTGCAAGACACATTATACATGTACATTGCATACAAACTTATATGCTTTACAGATACATGATGTAGTACATATTCTATCATTAAAATGTCAATTGTCCAACAGACCATGATTTTTTTAGTATGACATTATAAAAATTTTTTTATATCTTTTTACAAACCAGACATGCATGAAAGGCATTAAGGAGGTTGGATCCTGCTATAAAAAGTCTTAAGATTTTTTTTGTCAAGTATATTTTTAGTATCTACACACATAGCTTAATTAAAAATCATCATCATTTTCTTTCTAAAAAACCTTCTGCCACAAGATATAGTTCCTCAATTAATGTGTTTAGTTTGGAATTTAATTGTGGGATTTTAATTGAATATAGTTTAATTGGCATAGAAGAATCCAAATTTATTGTAAGAACTAAACTATGATGCAGAATTTTAGAAGTAGAGGTCCAAACAAAAATCTGTTCAAAAGCACAGGATCGAACCTTCTTAAGTATAATATCTTTTTTATTCACCCCTTCTACAACTAGACAATCCCCTAGCTTTCTTTGATGTTGGGTTACTGAACAGACTGAGGAATCCTGTTGCATCTCTGAAATAAAATGATCCTCAGAAATATCATTCACAAAGATGTTGATATATACATGTCATTAAAACTAAGCACTAGTTTTCTCAATTTTCAGTATTTTTGATTATCATTAATAAATAATATTACCTTCTTTGGAATTTTGAACTGTACGAACATCATCAACAAACTTTAGGGACTTCCTTGCTGGCTTGATGTCTGTGTACTTGTGACCTTAAAAACATGTTTTAAACAATCACAATGTGCATGTACCAGTGCAAACACTGGTGTACATACCTGCACTAGCCTATATACATGTATATACAAGTGGAATCTATTCATTTTTTTAGTTCACTTTACAATGAAATATTTATCATATTTATTCAAAAGTTACAACATACCTGTGTGAATTGGTTGAGTGACATTATGGTGTGTATTGGTAATGTCTGCCCTGCATGTGTTCTTCAGTTCTGGTGCAGACACCTGCATATGGAATACTTTTGACTTAGAGTTTAGAGCATTTCATTCGACAAAAATAAAAAGTATATATGTTTATATATAACTTTAAATGTGTTTTTGATATATTTTCCAACTCAAATATTTCAGAATGTATGTGATACTTTCTGTCATGTTTGTAAGAAATCTTATCAATTACAACACAGTAGTGTTCAGTAGTTTTACATGGCGAGTCTGATTATGCAATATAACGTGCAAACTTGAAGCATAAACACATAGGCTTTATTTGGGCTTTATTGTATCTGTGTAGAAGTGCTCCCCCCCCCCCCCAAAAAAAAACAAACTAACCTCTGGTGATCGAAGCAGTCGTTTTTTCCTTGCTGTTGATCTTGGTGTTGTTTTCAACTTGTATCTCCTCATGCTTTCTTCAAAGTGTGATATAATGCCATCAATTTCCCGTCTATACTTAATTATTTTTTCAATCTTACCGAAACATTTCACACATACTCCTTCAGCACTTGAAGATATGGGTATCACTTGCTGAATCACATTTCGTTTTTCGTCTGTCATTTTTAATTTCAATCGGAATAATTTCTTGAACTGAACATTGCCCTCTTTATCTATCTCCTTCACAACAAAAGAAAAGCCACACAAACAACATATATTAGTCAGGCTGTACACCCTTTGTGGTGTTCTCGGCGAGGAGACTATGGCCGCCGCCATGTTGTTTTGCTTACTCGGATTTACCGGGACTCGTTAGAAAAGATACGTAAGTTCCGATAGAACCAAACCGTACCGAAGCTTTACTAGGCGACGTTCTGATTGGTCAACATCTTAGGTCATGCTGAGGTGACCCCTAACGCGCAGTTGTTAGATCCTTTGTGTAGCGATCTTAGGTGAGCGGATCAAAGGATCTAATTTTAATTAGATTGGGGCACCAGCCTGACCACGGAGGGGATGAGAGGAATTCTACTGATTGTAAATGTCCACCAGCTTCAGCTGGCTCCATGCAAGCTTTAAAGACTCTGCTTGTAAAGTGGGGAATAAAGCTAATTCTGTGAAAAGGTATAGTATGAATAATATATGAAAATCATTGTAACAAAATGACTCTGAATGTGGACTTCCTGATAATTCACCAATTCGCTTAGAGGGGGATTCCATTTCAGGCAGATACACAAGTAACTTCTACTATGTGTGAAAATGTTACTAGTGAGGAAAAGGTATTTCAGTGTTTTTTGGCAATACGTCATGTTCATTGTAATAAGGGAGAATAATTGACAGGAAAAGGCGAACAAGTCACCTGTCCCAGCAGAATGAATGCACTTCAAATCTTTACACAACAGACAAACACTGGTAATGAGAAACAGTGCACGGCTGAATGCATAGAAACTAAACAAGGATGAAACTCCTCTTCCTATAGAGGGAGACAGTGCAGCGTCACAGGGAGCATCTGTAAAACAAGGAAAAACCACCGAAAACCTGAAGGACCTGAGGAACTTTTTCGAATCACATAGGAAGGAACCAGTAAAGACCCGCTACGGTGAGCGCATGTTTCCAGGCTGTACCAGAGCAGACATAGTATCAGCTAAAACGATTCGCGCTGGACATATATAACAAGAGGCCCATGGGCCACATCGCTCACCTGAAAAGCTTTCTCCCTTGTAATACGTATTGTGACCCCACCCTACCTCACTGATCATAATTTAGACAATTTGTAATCTACACTTCCCCAGAATGCTTCCACATAAGTTTCAGCTTTTCTGGCCCAGTGGTTCTTGAGAAGATTTTTAAATAAATTTCCAATATACAGTTCAACAAACTAAATCTGTTATCGCTGAGAATCACGATTCGGGTACGTGATGTCACCTAAAAAATAATAGTCATCGATGCTTGATGGATGTAACCGTGATTTAATATGTCAATCATTGCGAGAGGGGTCAAATTGGGAACCCCACGCGTTTTTAGCTCACCTGAGCCGAAGGCTCAAGTGAGCTTTTCTGATCAAAATTTGTCCGTTGTCTGTCGTCGGCGTAAACTTTTCACATTTTCATCTTCTTCTCAAGAACCACTGGGCCAATTTTAACCAAACTTGGCACAAAGTATCCTTGGGTGAAGGGGAATCAAGTTTGTTCAAATGAAGGGCCAAGCCCCCTTCCAAGGGGAGATAATTATGAATTTGTGAAAAATTTATGGCATTTTTAAAAAATCTTCTTCTCCAGAACCGCTGGGCCAGGAAAGATGAAACTCATGTGGAAGCATCCCCAGGTAGTGTAGATTCAAGTTTGTTCAAATCATGACCGCTGGGGCAAGGGTGGGGCCAAAATGGCCGACCCAAGTTTTACATAGGAATATATAGGAAAAATCTTTAAAAATCTTCTCCTCCAGTACCACTGGGCCAGGAAAGATGAAACTCATGTGGAATCATCCTCAGGTAGTGTGGATTCAAGTTTGTTCAAATCATGACCCCCGGGGCAAGGGTGGGGCCAAAATGGCCGACCCAAGTTTTACATAGGGATATATAGGGAAACCTTTTAAAATCTTCTTTTCAAGTACTTCAAAGCTATGATTTGTGATATTTATATGGAATCATCCTCAGGTAGTGTAGATTCTAGTTTGTTCAATTGATAAATGCCTGGAGGGGGTGGTGGAGTAAATTCAAGCCTGATGTGCTCAGGTGAGCGCTGTGGCCCCTGGGCCTCTTGTTTATTCACGCTCCTGAGTTGGTCAAGATGTCTAACATGTTTATTATTAGGATTAATTTGGCTATTTACCAAGACAATTGGAAAGCTTGTGATAAGATGTATTTTACCCGATTTCAGGGAATATACGGCCAAATCCTCTGAAGTCAGGGTCGTGTTCGTTAATGCATATAACATTAACAAAGTCACAATTATCGGTGATGCAAAATGACGTAGGAATCCACTCTCTCAAGGGCGCATAATGTAGTAATAATGTTTCAACAGAATAACATTATATTTACTGGTCTATATGGTTTTATATTAGTTTCTTTTTACATAATTACAGATGATGCATATATGTATAGTTTTAAAATGTTATGATATTTAATTTTTTTAAAGTTATTATTTTTCCGTTTTTTGTAATTAAAACATTTTAATAGACAAAGAATATAAAATAATTATGTTACCAGAAAGTGGTAAGGATAGAATTCTCTACATTTTGGAAGCTAAGTAGTAAGGGGTATAGTCTGTAGGCTCTAAGGGCAGTGACGTCATATGGACCACACCCGTAAAGGTCAAGGTTATAAAGTAGGCCAGATCAAGGGTACTAGGTCAAATTCAATAGATAGTTTTCAGTAGATCCAAATTAACAAGAGTTATTTCCCTTCGGTCGCCATATTGTGGGTCAACATGCTCATATTCCTTCATAATTCAACCAACTTTAACTTTTTATACTGGCTATTGTGGGCTGGGAAGCATTGTTTTTCTGACAATAATACGTTTGTTAGAGCCACCTTTATTTCATAATGTTTATTTCATAAAAATTTTCCCCGAAATATTTCTGCTACACCCTCGTATATTTGGTAGGACAAAGAGGGAAAATTACCTGTTTGACCTACAAGATGGCGGCCAACGGGAAATAACTCTTGGAAAATAAGGGTCTACTGAAAACTATCTATACAAAGTCACAACTGTCTGCGGTCAAACTCGTTTAAGGTCAAAGCAGTCTGAGGGCACGTACATTAGTCATCAAAACTGTCTGAGGTCACCTCAAAATCTCGGTCACCTTGATAACAGGGTCACCTTGAGGCTAATGAGTTAACCTTAATATAGGTAACCTTATGGGCACCTTGATCACCGGGTCACTCTGAGGTCATCCGTCTGGGGTCACCCATCTCATCATACAGCTCTTGATTAAGGTCACCTGGATAATTTTGAGGTCACTAACAGTCTGGAGTCACCCTGAACAGGTTTAGGTCACCTTCAGGAGGTCACCTTGATATTTTCCTATATAAAAATTTACGGCATAAACCACAATGTAATTCAAGTGGAAAATCGCTAGAAGAGTAATTGAATTACTGAATTAATTAATTACTGAAAACATCAGTAAACATTAGATTTTTTCAGATCTTGAGGTTAGCAAACTACCGCTCATAAAAACGTTGAAATTTTTCAAATTTCAATAATGGTTACACAGATTTATTTTTATGTTTTAGGTGTGTAATCCACGCCAGTCCCAGATATGAGGACCAGTCTGTCAATTGGCATACCCCCAGAGACCCCAATGATTAGCGGTTCTTCCACCAGGACCATGGTCAGTGGCACTCCATCAATTGGGACCTGTCTAAGTAAGACCCTGTCTCATCAGACTATTGTAGTTAGTAAGGTTTTTTTTTTGTTTCTCTTGTTGTCCTACTCAAAGGTCTGATTTACAAAAATATATTCATTGTTTAAACACGTAAATAAAATAAATCTCACAATACACAATATGAAGTTGATATATCTATTATTGGAAACAAATTACAATTGCTATTTGATGCGTTAGAGCACACTTCAGTCACACTTATTGTCATCGTATAACCGTTGAATCCCCCCCCCTACTTCCCTTACAATATGCCATGATTCAATTTCCAGTATTGATTTATCAATATTTTAGTGAAGTGAGGCCATACTTAAAAATTTGTTTGTTTGGAATTGCCGCCGATTACATGATAAGTAAGTTCAGTGTTTGTGTCGAATCCCATGATTCAATGATGAGTCCATTAACATATCTTCCATAAGTTTCCATCTTCATTGAAAGTTGAGGAGCTGGGTTTGACACGCTACAAGATTTCAGATACTTGTTCACGTGCTTCAATACTCGAAACAATGATATACTACAGTTTAGATTTAGTTAAGATTATTAATAATTAACCCTATTTAATAATCAACATAAATGAAATCTGATGAATACTTACACATTTCTCCTCTTCTTCACCCAAATAAAAAGTAACATCTTGAGTTACTTTCACGTAATGGGGTATCATTTCACAAGTAAGGGAGTGTTTTCTAAATAAACAACCCCCACCTGACACATAGCTAGATCTAAAAACGCATCATAATCGAAAAAATTGAACCTATATACCTTTCTACACAACCCTCATATATCCCTCCACCCCTCCATAAACATCTCCCACTAAATACATTGCACACATTGTTCAATACGTATCCTTCAGTGGTAGAAAATTGGATAACAGCGAAGAATAAAAAGTCAAGAAACGACAACATCTTCAACATCATACAACGCCATAGAAAAACTCTGAATCTCGAACCCGATGAAAATTCTATCATAATTTAAAATGCAAACTGATATTTTAAAGTAAATGAAATTTTTAATGACTGTAGGATATATATTGTCGTTATGTGTTGTTCTTTTGCATAAATTCCTACTCTTTAGAAGGGGAGATGGTATGAAGGAAGAAAAGAATTTTTAAAAAACTCCTCTGTATCTTCTTTTTTCTTTTCTTTTTTTTTATTTATAACATCTTAAAATTCAGTAAGCAAGTTTTTCTTTCCTTAAACAAAAACGTTTTTTTCTTTCTTACTTTACATTTTAAGAGGTAAATGGCTTCACTGAAAAATAAATTTATTTTATTTTAAGGGAGTTATTTTCAGTTTACGGGAGGGGGTAATTCAAAGTTCAAGAATGTTAGTCATAAAAATCCAATAAAACTATTTTAATTATTATGTTAACTTACTGCTGACATTTTGATTGGATGCAATGAAACATTGAAAATAGATTTCATGAACCTTGAATCATTAATTAATATATGAAATTTATAAATTATGTTTACATCATCTCAAGTCATTGCCTTATTTAAACATATAAATAGAAGAAAACAAATTGTTACTCACACACATGCCTTTTACATTGATCGAGAAGAAAAAAAACATTAAAATGGATCTTAATTTTGAGAAATAAGAGAGCACCAATGGGGAATTTTGTCAGTTCCTACTCGTGTCAAAGACGAGGAAGTACGGGAAAGGGAAATTTCCAGCAAATTTGTGATATTTCAAGGGAAAAGTCTGGATGTACATCCATAGTAAATTTCAAGAATTATCTTCATTCTATATGAATGATGAATATTTTTTTTTATTTTTTTCCTGAAATGGTTGATATAAGAGCAGTTGATATATACATTTACAATGCCTTTAATTTCTTTTAACAGAAATAAGTCTTTAGCTCCATTTTGAATTTATATAGTAAATAATTCCCTAACAATTTTAATTACAGATAACAAAAACGGTAAAACCGTGACTCTCCCATTTGAGGTATGAGAAGGCTTTAAAAGATGCAGAGGATCTGCTCAACAAGGAGGCAAAAGAGGTTAAAGGTGCCGCGGGTGAACCACCTAGCCCCCCCCCCCCCAACCCCCTTGGTAAGACACTATTTTTGCAATGGTTCTAATAATGAAAATGAAGAGTTGCACTTTAATTTTCCTGAAATCTCTTATTATTAATTTCAAACTGCACTTTTATTTCATTACATCTCTGATCAACTTTAAAAAATGTATGAAATTTAAATTTTCAGCTAAAAATCACAGTCCCTGCGAAGAAGCGCAGAATAATCAAGTTTGATGATGAAAAAGATGAATTTTTTTTTATTACACTACGGTATTTAAAAAAAAAATCTTTATTATCAATTTGAATCAGAGCCACACTCACTCTCATTTATTTATCTATAAATCACATTGAGACGAGGAAAATTTTAATACATAATTATAAGCGTTATTATTTATTTGAACTACAGTAAAACACGTTTAGTACGTTTTTCTTGGTCCCCGGCAAAATTCTTAAATCTTTGTGAAATTTTACGGCTATAACGAACTCTGATATAACGAATTTATGGATATAGCGAACTGATTTTGAGTCCTGTTGAGGTAAAAAATATTGAATTTTACCTGATTGCCACAAGTAGACTACACTAAGATACATAAAGAGACTTTATCAACGATCATTATTCTATTTATTGCTGTTGTAAAGTTTCATATCCCAGCTGCTAAAGTACTTTTCTCTTCCTTTGCTATAAGTTCAAACCAGTAGAGCTTCAGTCTCAACAGAGACTTCTGGTTGAGGTACAAAGTGTGACAAATGGACAGACGCCGGGTACAGTGATCCCTTGGTCCCGCTCTGCTCCACAGACGTCACAAAATGATGTCTATCAAAATCTTTTGGATATCATAATCCAGTTACCCAAATGCATTACAACTCAAAACTGGATTTATGAAGTTAGGTCCAACCATGAGTCTGTCAATCTGTCTATGCCAACAATGTTGCTAAGAAATTCTATATGTTAGTCTTATGCTTTTGATTAATCATTTCAGTTAATGTATATTATGAATGTTGCGATGTTAAGCTCAAGGAAAAGTTAAAATATAAAGAAAACTACCTTAAACATTTTTAATTCATATTGCAGAGAAGTTGGTAGATGTAAAGTTTGAAGATCTGCTTGATTTATTACTGCTGGAGAGATCTCTGTGAATGGATTTGAATAAAAAATGTACAAACAATTTTATGACAATGATGATATAAAGAGACTTCCATTTTCCTCTTCATTTATATTAACCTTCAGTTTGCCCCGGGGGCTGCTCATGTGATGTGTTGTTAGCATTGATTGTTAGAGCATTGAATGAAATATTTTGATGCTGTCAGTTTTATAGTTTCATTTGAAAAGAATGTGACAAGATGTCTGAAGATGTTCTGTTTAGGCTTTAACCAGTCAAAATCTGCTATTTAGAGCTGACTATTCAGAGAAATGAAAGGACAGTAGGCATTTTAGAATGTGTTGTACTGAATTTTCAGGTGTATATATACAAATTAATGACCTCATACAAAATTTTGCTTTGTAAATACTGTATACAGGGTTATTATTGCCTTTGATATTTTCGTACTTTCACACTTCCCAACAATTTTGCCCTGTTTTAAATTCGCCCAGTCACATCTCTGTTTATGAAATTATGCTGCATTTTTTGAATTCACCCCATCTTGAATTGCCCACCTATGAGTAGGGCGAAGATACTAATAAGTAGAATGGGTGCAAAAATTTTCATGTACAGTGGAACCTCATTTATCCAGACGCTTTGGTTCCTAGTCAATTGGTCCGGATATGTGAAGCGTCCAGACACCTGAATCACCAGTTAAACAAAACAATAAACATTTAAGAATTCCGTCCCGATGAAAAATCGTCTTGATACTGCAGCATCCGGATATCTGGGGTCCGGATATCTGAAGGTCCACTGTATATAGTAGATACATGTATATTGGACATTCTTTGTAAAACATAAAATTATTGCTTTCTGTAATGGTTGTTTGACAAGTATAAAGTGTAGTTACCTCTATTTTAGGTACTAAATGTATATGATGCTTTCTTTTTATAATTTACTCTAGTACAAAACCTTATTAGGGTAACTGTGTACATGTGTGTGTTTTCAAAATTTGCTTTTTTAGACACCCGAGTCAAATATTCAAATGAGCCTAATGTGATCAAAATTTGTTCACTGTCCATATTGTCATTTATGTATCATCAACTTCTGCAGAATTGTCAATTTCATCCAAAATTTTAACATGTGTGAGTTAAAAAAAATAATTAAGTTTATAATGAAGCATCGTAACATCTTTAAGAATCAAAGGGGAGATAATAGAATTTTAACTTAAGGCAATATCTTTATTAAGTGAAAGAGAATTAGATCCATGGTACATATAATGGAGGTCTTCAAGTTCATGTCTCAAATCCAAACTCTATGAGAACCATTACATGTATCAGATATCTTCAAAATAATTGAGATGATTTAAATTATGCATTTTATTTTCTTGTTCATGAACTTATTTTTACACATTAGAAGAACACAATGATAAAGGGGCAATTCCAAGTTTTTCTTTCTATAGCATCCACCTTAAAATCAAAACCAAGAATTTTTTAAAGATGAAGAAAAATTTTAATTTTTAAAATTTATCGTCCAGAATGCATAAATTATAAAATAATCTATTCTTGGAGGTTAAAATTTTTTTCGTATCGGGTCATTTTAAGCCAGTCGGTCGGGGGAAAACCAAGCAATTTTGAAAGATGGCCTGAGCATGCAACAACTAAATCTGTTATCGCTGAGAATCACGATGCGGGTAGGTGATGTCACCTAAAATATAATAATCACCAATGCTTGATGGATGTAACCGTGATTTTAATATGTCAGTCATTGCGAGAGGGGTCCAATTGTGAACCCCACGCATTTTTTATTCGCGCACCTGAGTTGGTCAATATGGCTAAACATGTTTATTATTAGGATTAATCTGGCTATTTACCAAGCCAATTGGCAAGCCTGTGAGAAGATGTATTTTGCCCGATTTCAGAGAATAAATGGTTAAATCCTCTGAAGTCAGGGTCGTGTATGTTACAGCATATAACATAAACAAAGTCACAATTATCGGTGATGCGAAATGACGTACGAATCCACTCTCTAAAGGGCGCAATAATGTTTCAAAAGACTAACATTATAAAACTCATCGAACTTATTTTATTTTAACTTTACTGGTCTAGGACCTTTCGTGCAAACAATATCATAGGGTTCGTATCCAGAACTACCCGTTAACCTCTTTGGATCAGTTAGAATAGGTTATCTGTATAATATACCCTCGGAAATTTTTCAAAAAATTGAAATGTTAATTTAAAAATTCTAAATCCCTACTACTTACTTCGTGGTAGTTCATATTCTAATGCGAAAATATGTATTTTATAAATGTTGAATCGCCACATGCACCCGTTTGAAATACTATATTATCTATTAACACAGTTATGTTGTGCTGTGTTGAGATTCTTACTTTTTTTCAGAACCATTTCATGTGATTGATTTCAGTCAATCAACACAACGTGGGGATAAATTGTTTATTAGTTGATCAAACTGTGTGAAATTTCCAAGTCTGAATATTTGTTAGCTCACCTGAGCCGAAGGCTCAAGTGAGCTTTTCTGATCACATTTTGTCCGTCGTCCGTCCGTCTGTCTGTCTGTCCGTCTGTAAACTTTTCACATTTTCGACTTCTTCTCAAGAACCACTGGGCCAATTTTGACCAAACTTGGTACAAAGCATCCTTGGGTGAAGGGAAATTTAAATTGTTAAAATGAAGGGACATATCCCCTCGCAAGGGGAGATAATCAAGAAAAGACAAAAATAGGGTGGGGTCATTAAAAAATCTTCTTCTCAAGAACCACTGAGCCAGAAAAGCTGAAACTTATGTGAAAGCATGCTAGGGTAGGGTAGATATTAAATTGTTCAAATCATGACCCCCGGGGGAAGGGCGGGGCCACAATGGGGAATCAAAGTTTTACATAGAAATATATAGGAAAAAATCTTTGAAAATCTTCTTCTCAAGAACTACTGGGCCAGAAAAGCTGAAACTTATGTGAAAGCATCCTAGGGTAGTGTAGATATTAAATTGTTCAAATCATGACCCCCGGGGGAAGGGCGGGGCCACAATGGGGAATCAAAGTTTTACATAGAAATATATAGGAAAAATCTTTGAAAATCTTCTTCTCAAGAACTACTGGGCCAGAAAAGCTGCAACTCATGTGAAAGCACCCTAGGGTAGGGTAGATATTAAACTGTTCAAATCATGACCCCCGGGGGAAGGGTGGGGCCACAATGGGGAATCAAAGTTTTACATAGAAATATATATGAAAAATCTTTTAAAATCTTCTTCTCAAGAACTACTGGGCCTGAAAAGCTGAAACTTATGTGAAAGCATCCTAGGGTAGTGTAGATATTAAATTGTTCAAATCATGACCCCCGGGGGAAGGGCGGGGCCACAATGGGGAATCAAAGTTTAACATAGAAATATATAGGAAAAATCTTTGAAAATCTTCTTCTCAAGAACTACTGGGCCAGAAAAGCTGAAACTTATGTGAAAGCATCCTAGGGTAGTGTAGATATTAAATTGTAAAAATCATGATCCCCGGGGGAAGGGCGGGGCCACAATGGGGAATCAAAGTTTTACATAGAAATATATAGGAAAAATCTTTGAAAATCTTCTTCTCAAGAACTACTGGGCCAGAAAAGCTGAAACTTATGTGAAAGCATCCTAGGGTAGGGTAGATATTAAATTGTTCAAATCATGAACCCCGCGGGAAGGGGGGGGCCACAATGGGGAATCAAAGTTTAACATAGAAATATATAGGAAAAATCTTTGAAAATCTTCTTCTCAAGAACTACAGGGCCTGAAAAGCTGAAACTTATGTGAAAGCATCCTAGGGTAGTGTACATATTAAATTGTAAAAATCATGACCCCCGGGGGAAGGGCGGGGCCACAATGGGGAATCAAAGTTTTACATAGAAATATATAGGAAAAATCTTTGAAAATCTTCTCAAGAACTACTGGGCCAGAAAAGCTGAAACTTATGTGAAAGCATCCTAGGGTAGTGTAGATATTAAATTGTTCAAATCATGACCCCCGGGGGAAGGGTGGGGCTACAATGGGGAATCAAAGTTTTACATAGAAATATATAGGAAAAATCTTTGAAAATCTTCTTCTCAAGAACTACTGGGCCAGAAAAGCTGCAACTTATGTGAAAGCAACTTAGGGTAGTGTATATATTAAACTGTTCAAATCATGACCCCCGGGGGAAGGGTGGGGCCACAATGGGGAATCAAAGTTTAACATAGAAATATATAGGAAAAATCTTTGAAAATCTTCTTCTCAAGAACTACTGGGCCAGAAAAGCTGCAACTTATGTGAAAGCATCCTAGGGTAGGGTAGATATTAAATTGTTCAAATCATGACCCCCAGGGGAAGGGCGGGGCCACAATGGGGAATCAAAGTTTAACATAGAAATATATAGGAAAAATCTTTGAAAATCTTCTTCTCAAGAACTACAGGGCCTGAAAAGCTGAAACTTATGTGAAAGCATCCTAGGGTAGTGTAGATATTAAATTGTAAAAATCATGACCCCCGGGGGAAGGGCGGGGCCACAATGGGGAATCAAAGTTTTACATAGAAATATATAGGAAAAATCTTTGAAAATCTTCTTCTCAAGAACTACTGGGCCAGAAAAGCTGAAACTTATGTGAAAGCATCCTAGGGTAGGGTAGATATCAAATTGTTCAAATCATGACCCCCGGGGGAAGGGTGGGGCTACAATGGGGAATCAAAGTTTTACATAGAAATATATAGGAAAAATCTTTGAAAATCTTCTTCTCAAGAACTACTGGGCCAGAAAAGCTGCAACTTATGTGAAAGCAACTTAGGGTAGTGTAGATATTAAACTGTTCAAATCATGACCCCCGGGGGAAGGGTGGGGCCACAATGGGGAATCAAAGTTTTACATAGAAATATATAGGAAAAATCTTTGAAAATCTTCTTCTCAAGAACTACTGGGCCAGAAAAGCTGCAACTTATGTGAAAGCATCCTAGGGTAGGGTAGATATTAAATTGTAAAAATCATGACCCCCGGGGGAAGGGCGGGGCCACAATGGGGAATCAAAGTTTTACATAGAAATATATAGGAAAAATCTTTGAAAATCTTCTTCTCAAGAACTACTAGGCCAGAAAAGCTGCAACTTATGTGAAAGCATCCTAGGGTAGGGTAGATATTAAACTGTTCAAATCATGACCCCCGGGGGAAGGGTGGGGCCACAATGGGGAATCAAAGTTTTACATAGAAATATATAGGAAAAATCTTTGAAAATCTTCTTCTCAAGAACTACTGGGCCAGAAAAGCTGCAACTTATGTGAAAGCATCCTAGGGTAGTGTAGATATTAAACTGTTCAAATCATGACCCCCGGGGGAAGGGTGGGGCCACAATGGGGAATCAAAGTTTAACATAGAAATATATAGGAAAAATCTTTGAAAATCTTCTTCTCAAGAACTACTGGGCCAGAAAAGCTGCAACTTATGTGAAAGCATCCTAGGGTAGGGTAGATATTAAATTGTTCAAATCATGACCCCCAGGGGAAGGGCGGGGCCACAATGGGGAATCAAAGTTTTACATTGAAAAATATAGAACAAATCTTTTAAAATCTTCTTCTCAAGAACTACAGGACATGGAAAACTGAAACTTATGTGAAAGCATCCTTGGGTAGTGAAAACATTAAATTGTTAAAATCATGACCCCCGGGGGAAGGGCGGGGCCACAATGGGGAATCAAAGTTTTACATAGAAATATATAGGAAAAATCTTTGAAAATCTTCTTCTCAAGAACTACTGGGCCAGAAAAGCTGAAACTTATGTGAAAGCATCCTAGGGTAGGGTAGATATTAAATTGTTCAAATCATGACCCCCGGGGGAAGGGTGGGGCTACAATGGGGAATCAAAGTTTTACATAGAAATATATAGGAAAAATCTTTGAAAATCTTCTTCTCAAGAACTACTGGGCCAGAAAAGCTGCAACTTATGTGAAAGCAACTTAGGGTAGTGTAGATATTAAACTGTTCAAATCATGACCCCCGGGGGAAGGGTGGGGCCACAATGGGGAATCAAAGTTTTACATAGAAATATATAGGAAAAATCTTTGAAAAACTTCTTCTCAAGAACTACTGGGCCAGAAAAGCTGCAACTTATGTGAAAGCATCCTAGGGTAGGGTAGATATTAAATTGTAAAAATCATGACCCCCGGGGGAAGGGCGGGGCCACAATGGGGAATCAAAGTTTTACATAGAAATATATAGGAAAAATCTTTGAAAATCTTCTTCTCAAGAACTACTGGGCCAGAAAAGCTGCAACTTATGTGAAAGCATCCTAGGGTAGGGTAGATATTAAACTGTTCAAATCATGACCCCCGGGGGAAGGGTGGGGCCACAATGGGGAATCAAAGTTTTACATAGAAATATATAGGAAAAATCTTTGAAAATCTTCTTCTCAAGAACTACTGGGCCAGAAAAGCTGCAACTTATGTGAAAGCATCCTAGGGTAGTGTTGATTCTAAACTGTTCAAATCATGACCCCCGGGGGAAGGGTGGGGCCACAATGGGGAATCAAAATTTTACATAGAAATATATAGGAAAAATCTTTGAAAATCTTCTTCTCAAGAACTACTGGGCCAGAAAAGCTGCAACTTATGTGAAAGCATTATAGGGTAGGGTAGATATTAATCTGTTCAAATCATGACCCCCGGGGGAAGGGCGGGGCCACAATGGGGAATCAAAGTTTTACATAGAAATATATAGGAAAAATCTTTGAAAATCTTCTTCTCAAGAACTACTGGGCCAGAAAAGCTGCAACTTATGTGAAAGCATCCTAGGGTAGGGTAGATATTAAACTGTTCAAATCATGACCCCCGGGGGAAGGGTGGGGCCACAATGGGGAATCAAAGTTTTACATAGAAATATATAGGAAAAATCTTTGAAAATCTTCTTCTCAAGAACTACTGGGCCTGAAAAGCTGAAACTTATGTGAAAGCATCCTAGGGTAGTGTAGATATTAAATTGTTCAAATCATGACCCCCGGGGGAAGGGCGGGGCCACAATGGGGAATCAAAGTTTAACATAGAAATATATAGGAAAAAATCTTTGAAAATCTTCTTCTCAAGAACTACTGGGCCAGAAAAGCTGAAACTTATGTGAAAGCATCCTAGGGTAGGGTAGATATTAAATTGTTCAAATGATGACCCCCGGGGGAAGGGCGGGGCCACAAAGGGGAATCAAAGTTTAACATAGAAATATATAGGAAAAATCTTTGAAAATCTTCTTCTCAAGAACTACAGGGCCTGAAAAGCTGAAACTTATGTGAAAGCATCCTAGGGTAGGGTAGATATTACATTGTTCAAATCATGACCCCCGGGGGAAGGGCGGGGCCACAATGGGGAATCAAAGTTTTACATAGAAATATATAGGAAAAATCTTTGAAAATCTTCTTCTCAAGAACCACTGGGCCAGAAAAGCTGAAACTTATTTGCACATGGAAGGATCCTGGGGTAGTTGATTTCAAAATGTCTTAATTATGATCAGTGGGGTAGGGTGGGGATATATAATGTATTACAAGTGGGAAATCTGGTAAAGAACAGAATGGTCAAAGCTTCTCAGGTGAGCGATGTGGCCTATGGGCCTCTTGTTAAGTATTTATATACTGTTTATTACTTTATTAGAAGTAAACAAATGGATATTCACAAGTACAACTGAACCACAAGTAACAAGCAAAGACACAGAGAAAAGTAAGCCAATAGCACACCAAAACTATAACACAGATGTTACAATTGCATTACATAAAAATGTTACTCCATAACCTTTCTGTGAGTATGCGTGTGTGATCAACCATTATCACTGTACCAGAAGAGGAATACATCTTAGAACATGATGAGGTTATCAGCCAGCAAGTCATTCTACACTGGATTATTAATTCAACAGTACAAACTTCCCGCTTCCACAATTGAGAATTTATGGCCCCAGGTTCAGGGGGTCTGGTGTTAGGGTGGGGCTCTATTGATTGTATAGTGAAAATGAATTAAATGTTTGAAAATCTTCTCCTCTGCTCCTGGGTATTAAATAAACTAAGCCAAAATTGTGAATGTTATGGCCCTAAGGTCAGGGGTTCTGGTAATAGGGTGGGGCTCTATTGATTATATAGTGGAAATGCATTATTTCTTTGAAAATCTTCTTCTCTGCTCCTGGGTATTAAATAAACTAAGTACATGGTTATTATGAGCAAGAGTGCCACTTCCACAATTGTGAATTTTATGGCCCCAGGGTCAGGGGTTCTGGTGTTAGGTTTGGGCCCTATTGATAATATAATGAAAATGCATAAATTCTTTGAAATTCTTCTTATCTCCTCCTTTGTATTAAATAAACTTACTGTATATAGTTATGATGAGCAAGAATGCCTCTTCTAAAATTGTGATTTTTAAGGCCCAAGGGTCAGGGATTCTGGTGTTGGGGCGGGACTGATAGAGATTATATAGTGAAAATGCATTATTTCTTAAAACATCTTCTCTGCTTCTTGGTATTAAAAAAATTAAGCACATAGGTATGATGAGCAAGAGTGCCTCTTCCAAAATTGTGAACTCTATGGCCCCAGGCTCGGGGGTTATGGTGTTAGGGCGGGGCTCTTTTGAATATATTGTACTGCACTGAGACGTATGCTACTAACCAAGGCGACACTTTGAGTTTTCCCTCTGAGATGTCTGTTACAGTCCCCGTCGAAACTTCGAGCAATTTCAATGAGATGTCAGACGTAAAATTAATAAACAATTCCATGAATACAACTACCCTCATTCTAGGAACGATTAATAACTAGAACACTGACCTGTCAGCAAGAGCCCTACTGAGGGATAGAAATGTGTGCAGCTCATGGAATGAGAAATTTAATTGAAACAGGGTATTATTTTATATAAACTCGAAATAATTATAAGCTTCAGAATTAAATAAAATGTCGGTTTTTAATGTAGACCATATATGTGGATCGTAGAAGCAGTTTTCCTGTTGAAATTTGCCGTAGAACCTTTTCTATATAATGTAGAAGAATAAATCATGTTGAACTGGGTCTTTTCTTGTATATGAAATGTGTTTAATTTATGTACTTTTATAAATTTTTTAAATTAAGTCTTCTTTGTTCTTTATTTTGTACTGGGGGTGTATGTGTCTACCTTTAAATGCTTGTTGAAAATTGTTCTACTTTCTGTAGTCGCACCGGGCACGGACTACCCATGCGTCCAATTCAAATTTGCCTACTAGCGATTTCATAAAGAAATAACTCACGAAAATACATACCAATACATATACATGCCAACCAGAAATTCGTTGGCAAACAACAATAAGTTCTGCAGGTAAATTAATGTATACTTCTTTGTTTCGCTATTTTACTATAGCTGAATGTCCAAAGTTTGTGACTTGTGACTGTTTTCACCTCTGTGTTTTCCCTTTATTTCGAAGAAAAGGGTTAAAGATGAGTTGTTACAGGCTAAGAGTTGATGTTTATGAACAGAATCTCTGTTGACCTTACAACTACATGTATTATTTTTTTCAGTCTTTGATTTCTAAGCGACATTTGTATCAACTGAAGCAGTTAATTTGGCCAGTAGCCAGTTTTAGGGAAACACTGTAAACTTTTATTTATTTCACAGATTCAACACTACATATTTCTGGAAGTGACAGTGACTGTAGTGATGTCTATCCCATGCTGAATGTAGAAAACGTTACTGAAGAGGAGAAAGTTTCAAGTTCAATGCAGGAATTAGGATTAAATAGATTGATTGTATATTGTTTAATGTCCCTCTCGAGAATTTTTCACTCATACGGAGACGCCACCGTATGCCAGTGAAGGGTTTCAAATTTTGACCTTTACTCGGCACCCGGGGCCATTGAGCAATGAGGTATCTTTATTGTGCCAGCGCCTGCCGCTGACACGGGGCCTCGGTTTTTAAGGTCTCATCCGAAGGACCCGCAACTTTCACATCAAAGTGCCGAGCGCACGGCGAAGGAACAGTTGCTACCCATTTTAACGACTCAGTCAGTCGCGGCCGAGATACGAACTCATGACCTCCCGATAACGGAGCGAGCGCTCTACCGACTGAGCTACCGTGAAGGGTAGGATTAAATAGAGAAGGAAAACATGATTACCAGAAGTTGCATGCCTGTTTATTTTGCGGGAAATTGGATTTGAAGATAAGTAGACACCTTCTAACTCACCACCAAGAAGAACAGGATGTAGCAAAACTTCCAGCAGAATCAAAGAATAGAAATTCTACCTCTCAAAGACGCAGGGAAAAAGAACTGGATTCCTTGAGAAACATGGGTGATCTTTTATATAATGTAGAACAATTGCTTAAAAATTTTAAGAAGGGACCCCTGATTGTTGCTAGAAGACCAATAGGTGGAAAACACGCCCTGTCAGATTACCTGCCATGCAAGTTTTGTTTAAGATTTTATTTTAAAAGGAGAGCTCTGGAGGCACTGCAAAACCTGTCCTTTTATGGGAGAAACTTTGAGCAATTTCTACAAAGATATGGATGAGGTCAAAGGAGTGCCACAATTTAGAAAAGCTGGTCAACTTCTCCTTGAAGGTACTATCGGACCAAAAAGCATCAGTGATAAGGAAAAGAGGGACTTTTACCATTTTGTTGCTAATGCTCTTACAGAGGATGAAGTTGGGAAAGAAGTCTTGAAAGATAACAGCCTTCTAGAGTTAGGAAATAATTTATTTGAAAAATTAGGCAAACAGCGTGCATCAGAAGTGAGGTACAGGTTGCGCTTTCTAGCAAGGTTAAAAGGTTAAATGAAAGATCGGAATGTTTCACATGGACGAGATATGAGCTCGTACATTAGACCAGAAAATTATGACATGTTTTTGGAATGTACCAAGGAGTTGGTTGTGGTGTGTGAAGAAAGGAGTTTAAATGGTGTTAAAATATTCACGAAACCAGAAATGGGGGAAAAAAATGGGCATTTGATCAGGCGCATGGCAAATTTTAAGATTGGAAAGGCCATCAAAGAGAAGGACACAGCTGCAAGACAAGAGGCTACAGATTTCATTGCTTTACATGAGGTGGAGTGGACAGAAAAAATTTCCAGTATTGCACATCAAACTACTAAAGAGCAACGATTCAACAAAAAAGACAGGCTTCCTGTAACCGAAGACTTGATTATTATGCAGAGATTTCTTGACACAAAGTTGAGGGAGTACACAGTACTTCTTAACAGAGAAAACCATGTCAAATTGGAGGAAAATTCTACTTTGCAAAGTGCAATCTTTCAATTTCCGAAGGGGAAATGAAGCCTCAAAGATGTTATTAGCAAAGTTTGTGGAAAGAGGCAATTGGAGGCAGTGTAATAGCGAGATAGTCAACACATTGCAGACACTTGAGCAAGAAATTGCTAAACTGTATGAGTTACATATTTAAAAGTAAATTTCAAATGCGCCTTTAAAATAAACTATGATGAAGAAGAATCTGCTGATAAAAGCAATTGACATCTTTATGTTTCAGCATGGATCTAGTAGAAGTTATTGGGAAGCAAAATAGAAAAGTCCCAATTCTCCTTACACCGTCCGTAAGAAAAGGGATCGATCTATTGCTGGCGACTAGAGAGGAAGTTGGCATTTCTTTGAACAATCCTTACGTCTTTGAAAAGTTACTTAGATATAAATAATTGTTAGGTCAGCTTTAATCTGTGGAACTAAAAATCAATAGTGCATACATATATATTTATTTAATGTATGTTTGTGTTCCATTTTGATCAAGGGGGAAGAAAGTTTCATACGAGGAGCTGATGCACTGAACTATGTTATAGATCAAGTAGAACTAAAACATCCACAATACATCAAGTTTCCAAAAATGAGAAAATATTTGGCCACTGTTGTACAAGTATAATTTTCTGTATTTTATTTTGAGTATAACACTATTTAAAAGATATTAGTTCTATTCAATCTGATGTTTTGATGCCCACAGAAAAATCACTCAGGAATTGGAATGAGTGTGTATATGATATTCATCATTTGTTTGTCTATATAATTTAAATAAAGGTTTAAACAAAGTAATATGAATTCCCTCTCTTGTATGGTTCAAAAGTTAAAACCAAGGTTTAAGTCAAATGTTTAGCTCACCTGAGCGGAAGGCTTGATTTTTTCTGATGATTTCCTAGACTGTGTGCTCAGGTGAGAAATGTGACCCATGGGCCTGTTGTTTTTTTTTTTTTTTAGAACAACCGATTTCCGAAATGCAATGTGTGAACAGATATCAAAATTAAACTTGGGGAAACCAGAGATGTACGAGAAAGAACGGTGCTTAAAAAGAAAAGACACAATCATCTTAAACTGCAGAAGTAAGTCAAAAGAGTTGTTAAAGCTTTCACAAAATTTCATCTATAAAAATCTTTCCCTTTTTCCTTAATATTTTTGTATAGACATGAATATTATTTGCATCAGCGAATATGTTTCCAAACAAATATTTATCCCTCATCATCGACGGGATGGATCAGAGCAAGACTTCCCTACCCCATTTCGTCCATGCTAGTAAATTCTCGTCTACCATGTGGAAGTTAAATGTACATGTAATAGGCGTTATTGTTCATGGGATAGGAAGTTATGGAATTTTTTTTACCTGTTCTAATACAGGTAAGTTACATCTCCAAACAAGCCTGCCTTATAATTAAAAAGATGTATAATCTGTATATCGAAGTTTTCTATTCGTATAATAATTTGCAGTCATTCTATAAACCTTACAATTTCTATTCATCTGTGTGTGCTCTATTCCATGAAAAATTCTATACCTGACACCCTTTACAATCAAATGGATAACTGTGTAAGGGAGAATAAAACCAGGTAAATGATCGTTGGCGATCAGAAGTGGATGAAAATATGGACATATATATTATAAAATAAAAAGACGCATCAAGTTACGCATATAAACCTTCCACCAAAATACCAATCGTTTTTTATACTATTTTTGCAGATATTTATCAGGTTTTCTGTGTTACCTGGTTTAGATTGGCCTTTTTAGAAAGATCAAAATTTCGTTTTTAATGGTCGGTCATACACATGAAGATATAGATCAGGTTTTCTCTAAGTAAAAAATTTTTCTAATTGGTGTTACATGTACATATCACTTAACTTATTAACAACATTGATTCTCAAAAATATATTAATACAGTTGGGCCACGGTAATCCGAACACTTTAATGTAGGTTTGGATATATACCATTTGAAATTAATACATACAACGCATACACACATGTACAAAAGATCCGTGCCAATATTTTTATTATTTTTTCAGATTAAGTCAATGGCTATGTAGCCATGCGGCCTTAACTATAGCGAAGCTCATGAATGTTTTGAGGCTTGTTATACACCAAGGACACATAATGTTAAAACAAACAAGTCAGAAATGAACAGTATTAGACTTGTTACGGGTTTTCTTTTAATGACTTTCAAACATGATACAATGAAAAAAAGGGTGAGCAAGCTCACATACCCCACGCTCCCCCAAACTGAAAGTGCTAAAATCCTGGGAAAATAAGAGATGTTTGTAAAACACTTATGCCCCCTCCCCCCAAATTGGAATTTTTCCATGTCCAAAAGAGCAAAAACGGCTCTATGTTCCTAAAAGAGAACTTGACCTAGACATTCATCTGATAAATCTGTACACTAAATTTCATTTCAATTTGTGCAGCGGTTTGGAAGAAAATGAACGGAAAATGCAAAAAATTGGAATTTTTCTAAGTCCAAGGGGCATAACTCTCTCAAAAATGGTGCGATCGTATCCAAAACAGGACTTGACTTAGATATTCATCTGTATACCAAATTTCATTTCTGTATGTGCAACAGTTGCGAAGAAAATGAACGGAAACTGCAAATAATTGGAATTTTTCTAAGTCCAAGGGGCATAACTCTCTCAAAAATGGTGCGATCGTACCCAAAACAGAACTTGACCTAGATATTCATCTGATATATCTGTATACCAAATTTCTTTTCAGTATGTGCATTGGTTGTGAAGAAAATGAACGGAAACGAAGTGGACCGACAGACCGACCGACAAACAGCAGCAAAGCAATATGCCCTCCCTTCTTCGAAGGGGGGCATAATAATAAAGGAATCGGAATGTCCCGGCAATATGCACATCTACACATTGTGTCCTAAATAGCTGCAAAGTCTGACGAAAATCTGTGCAGCGGTTTATGAGGAGTTGCGTTGACAAACTGTTCATCTCTATATTCAAGATATGACTAGATATCGAAGATGAATAGTGTGGAAATTCCCGGATAAAATAAAGGTATCAAAATATCATATCAAAATATAATAATATGGACTTTTTGTTGCACAGGCACTTCGGAGAGTGAGGTACTTTTGTACTTTGAAAATTGAAATTCCCTTTACACCTTGGCAGAACCTTGATGACATTTTTAAAATTATTTATCTTAAAGTAGTCTACGTGTAAGTTATATTAAAATTAGACCAAACTGAAGGGATAGTAGGGTTTTAAAACAATTTCACAGAAAAGTCTATTTTTAGTAACCACGGCAACATCGATCATCGAATTTACAAACCGATGCATTAAATTAAGTATCTGAATGCAGTTGATTTGTAGGCCAAGTTATATTGAAATCAGACCAAAGCTGTAACAGGAGGAGCGTTTTTAAAAATTGTTTAGACAGACAGACGGACAGGCACATTACTATTGCATAAGCTCTTCTGGTCTATGACTTGATCAGCCCCTCACTGTGTACAAACTGCGTCATTTTTGCAAGATGACGTCAAATTGACAAGTGCATTGCGACGCAGCACAGGTAAGGTTACAAAAAGGAGGCGGAGCCTAATTTGTACGGGAAAACTTGACTATGACATCATACACAATATACGTCATACAACATTTCTTTAAAATACCACAAAATGAGATTATCCGCTAATTTAACCAGTAAGAAATCATCAAACTACATAAAAACTTACTACAGGGTGTTGTTTTGTAGTTAGTTAAATCCCACATAACAAGTTATAAAGAAGTCACTGATCAATATGACGTCATTTCTTACAACGTGACGTAGTTTGTATGCATTGAGAGACAGATCAAGTAATATTTTCTCAACAAAATATGTATTCTCTAATTAAATAAAATATAATTTACAGATATTCCTTGGGCCAATAACTTGAATTTAATGTCTTCTTCACTATTTTATTAATATATTTTCTGTACATTACGTATTTAATTGACACTGCCGTATCTTTGTATGCAAGTACATCGGAGGGTAATGTGGGGGGTCTTAATAAATCGATCTAGTGCAAGGGCATACACTCTATGGATCAAAGTAAGCTTTTACATTTCAACTATAGAACTATTAAAGTGTCTGAAAAGTGCTGCGATCCTGATGAAATCTTAAAAACAATTTAATTATATCAATATTTCATGCCGCTGACCAGCAACAAATATAGCATTCGGTCAAACAAGTATTATTTTAACAATGAAATTGCAGAATTTAGACAGGATCGCAGCACTTTTTAAAAACTACAATGCGTGTTGAAAATATTTATATGCTAAACTTGGAAATTTAAGTTGGTTATGCCCTTACACTAGTGATATTTATATGTAATATCAATACTTCAAGTCAATGTGCTAAAATCGCGTGACTGCCGCATCACGTGACTAGTCTAAATATAAAATATAATCGTCCTCGATATGTATTTATTAATCATAATTACAATTACAGTGCTCCAGATAAGGTGCGTATTTGCAGAAATACGCAATAAATTTTACAAAATACGCATTGAAAATCAAAATAGAGCGTACAATTACGCATTAGCAATCATAGATACGCATTACACCACGAAAGTACTGCGTACAACAAGTTGAAGAAGACAGGTACATGTACGACTTACTTAATGATACGAACTGAGCTTAACTCAGTGTTTGATTTTTCTCAAAACGGAAGTACACATTTTAAAGCCTTTTAGTGACCAGGAATATTCTAGTAATGACGATTAAAATCTCCATTTCGGGAGGAAGAATCGGAGATATAGGTTAAAATCAATTTCTATGTAGAAAGACTATGCACTAGGCATATTTTTTTTTGTTTATTATGGGTTCACAGCCAATTTTTTATCTCTCTCAACTTGCCAAATTTATGAAGATTCTTTCAGTTTACTGTTGATATGATATCTTGAATGAAGAAAAAGTTATCTGTGTCTCTGACTCTGTGGCACAGTGTATTTTGACCTACTGTATAATCTTCCTTGTCAAAAAAGAATGCTTCCCAATCTTAGCAAAATGTCTTGTTGGTATGTACAAAATTTATTTCAATACATGCAGGAACTGAGCTTTGAAGTTTTTTTCCCTCTTCAAAAACTCATACTTCTATTACAAGGTCAAAACATTTCTATATAAACAAAATACTCTTCAATCATTTTGCTGAAAATCAAAATCTGCATTGATTTGAAAATCAGGGAGTAAATACACTTTGGGGTAAAAAATTATCTGTAGCTCTGCAATTATCCGATATAAATGTACTAAAAATAATCGCCATCCCGATTACGAATACATTTTTAAATACAAAATTTAGTCGATATTTCCATTGCGCACCTTAACTGTACTGCGGATCGATGCATCGTTTATATACTGTTGTGTGGGATTTAACAAACGAGAAATCTGCATGTTATAGTAAGATTGTATGTACTATACAGCTATCCAGCTGTTTGAAACAGCAAATAATTTCATTTAGTGGTATTTTGAAGACCTTATGTTTGACGTCATAGTAAACATTCCCGTACAAACAAGACCCTGCCTCCTTACCATAACCTTAAAACTGTGCTGCGCATTTCCGCGATCGACCCTGTGTAAATCTCAGGCTGACGTTGGTTCCATTTCATAAAAAAATATGTCCTGAGCGACAGCCATGGTGCACTGAGTAGACATTTCAACTACATACAACAATGACCGAAGTCATTGGAAACGAATGCACCTGGGCCGAAGCGGACATAGAGGTCAGGACCTTGTTGAGAATGATTTCAACAACCCGTCTAACTAGTACAGTATAATATTCAAGGTGGCGAAGGCAAACTATCTGAGGAACCGTGACAGTTCATCTTGCTAAAAAGTGAGAAAGGCCAACAAGAAACTTAAACCTAAAAATACTAAAGCTGAAAAAATCAAATTAAATGTAACTTTGCTATAGAATTCACAGGCAGACCCACTTAAGAAATAAATCAGGCACAAATAAAATGCACAGGCCATGCAAACTAAGAAGATATGTCAGTGATGTTATTATTTTCTGTTACATGGGTGAAAATGCTTTATGCAAAAACTCTCTTTAGTAATCAAGGGTGGAATAAAAAATTAGCCGTTTTAAGTGCTTACCTTGATGAAGACTTAAGGGCCACTGCAAGGATTTTCTGGGCCTGAGTCTATCGGCAGCTTGCACCGTCAATACTTAATAAATATATTCTGAAAACCATTTTTTTTGAAGAAAAAAAAAAACCCTTCGTTTCCTACCCCCGTGTAAACATAAATATTAGATGTGTCTTTTTATCAATAAAATCATCGAGGCTAAATGAATCGTTCGGATGTCTTGTGTCATATTAGCAAATCATACGGGTAACAGTACCTAGTTCCCCAGGACAGTGTCACATGTTTGTCTCACAGTGCGTACTGTTGCGGCAAAGATGGCGTGTTCATAAGGTGTTACTGTTATAGGCGTCAAAGTAATTTGGCTGACAAAGAAAGGTTAAAACCTGCGTTGACGAAGGAAGTGCAGAGAAATAAATCCATCTATCTCAAATTCAAGACATGTTCGTCATTATATAGGTGCTCGCTATCCTAAATCATCATCCTGGGGAAAAAATGGATTTCATTATAAATAGAAAGTAGAGAATGTAGTTATTGTAAATTTTACATGTATGTAACTGATAATGAACTGATAAATATTTACAAAATCATACCATAATTTACCGAGTAGCTGTTCATTATTAGATAATATGGGAAAGAGAAGACTACAATATCTGTCCAAATTTCGGTTCAAGAAAAGAAGTATACCACATATCAAAGGATCCAAGTGTCAAAACGATGGAACTAAAACAGCAGAAGAACCTCGACCAGATAGACATGAAAATAAGTTTACCGACATTCTCTAACAATGTCCAGACCATGCAAATTTGTGATGCAAAGATAAAGGACAGTGGTTTGATGATTTTAAGGCCAAGAGAAAGTGAGGTACGAGCTATGGACAGTCATAATGATGCAGTACATAGTCTTATCATCTCTCCAGTGCTCAAGCTGTGGATACCAAAGTCAGTAGCAGAAGTTAAATGAGGAAGTATAATCTACCTGACCAGGAAGGAAGGCTTCTCGGTTCAATGTAGTCGTATCCTGAGGACGTATGGGCACCAGCCTGACCACGGAGGGGATGAGAGGAATTCTACTGATTGTAAATGTCCACCAGCTTCAGCTGGCTCCAAGCAAGCTTTAAAGACTCTGCTAGTAAAGTGGGGAATAAAGCTAGTTCTGTGAAAAGGTATAGTATGAATAATATATGAAAATCATTGTAACAAAATGACTCTGAATGTGGACTTCCTGATAATTCACCAATTCGCTTAGAGGGGGATTCCACTTCAGGCAGATACACAGGTAACTTCTACTATGTGTGAAAATGTTACTAGTGAGGAAAAAGTATTTCAGTGTTTTTTGGCAATACGTCATGTTCATTGTAAGAAGGGAGAATAATTGACAGGAAAAGGCGAACAAGTCACCTGTCCCGGCACAATGAATGCACTTCAAATCTTTACACAACAGACAAACACTGGTAATGAGAAACAGTGCACTGCTAAATGCATAGAAACTAAACAAGGATGAAACTCCTCTTCCTATAGAGGGAGACAGTGCAGCGTCACAGGGAGCATCTGTAAAACAAGGAAAAACCACCGAAAACCTGAAGGACCTGAGGAACTTTTTCGAATCACATAGGAAGGAACCAGTAAAGACCCGCTACGGTGAGCGCATGTTTCCAGGCTGTACCAGAGCAGACATAGTATCAGCTAAAACGATTCGCGCTGGACATATATAACAAGAGGCCCATGGGCCACATCGCTCACCTGAAAAGCTTTCTTCCTTGTAATACGTATTGTGACCCCACCCTACCTCACTGATCATAACTTAGACAATTTGTAATCTACACTTCCCCAGAATGCTTCCACATAAGTTTCAGCTTTTCTGGCCCAGTGGTTCTTGAGCAGATTTTTAAAAATTTTTCCAATATACAGCTGTACTTCTATGTAAAATTTTGATTCCCCATTGTGGCCTCGCTTAACCCCCGGAGGTCATGATTTGAACAATTTAGAACTACACTACCCTAGGATGCTTCCACACAAGTTTCAGCTTTTCTGTTGAGAAGATTTTCAAAGATTTTTCCTGTATATTTCTATGTAAAACATTGATTCCCCATTGTTGCCCCGCCCAAACCCTGGAAGTCATCATTTTAACAATTTATAAGCTACACTATCCCAGGATGCTTCAGCACAAGTTTCAGCTTTTCTGATCCAATGGTTCTTGAGAAGAAGATTTTCGAAGATTTTTCCTAAATATTTCTATGTAAAACTTTGATTCAGTTAGCACTATGGAAGAAGTAGGGTGTGAAGAAGATGACGGCATCACTATTATGACAGATACTCGCCATGGATAGGGAAAAAATGCAAAAGATTCCAGCATTGTTGCTGTTGGCGAAAAAACACATCGTGTCGTCAAATAAGAACACGTCACCAATCAAGATGACCATGTCTCTCAAAGACATGAAAAGATTGGAACTGAAATAATTTATGACTTTCTTGGTGAACAAGTCGTAAGATGTATAAAAGTACATATTCACGATCGAAATTTGTCAATCAATAAATTGGTGAATACAAAGGAAACATTCTCAATCAAAATGATTCCTGACATGGCGTTAAACCAATAAAGGAGAAAATCAAAAAAGTCTCTAGCGGACCAACATATTCAAAGGACAAAACCTGATCAGAACATATACAAGACAAAATCGAGCAAGTAGCAACTCACTGTCTTTGGGCATTGCGAAACTGTGATCAAGACCAAGAAAAATAAAAGAACCTTTTATTGAACACATTGGAACACTTTAAAGGAAATCACAGTGATTGTCATTCCTCTTCAAGATATAAAATGGAGAAAAAAACATGAACCCCTCTGGGTTGGTTTAGTTGACAAATTTTCTGAAAAACTAATACGCAACATTATTGTGAGCTCAAATTTGTACAAGCATCCCGGAGATTATGTTTTAGCAAAAGACACATATTCGTATGTGGAAAGTTTCAATAACACAATGAACATTTTCCAAGACAAAACGATAGCATTTGGAGACAACATATACAGAGTCAGATTCTATGTAGTTATTTGTCATTGGATTGAGAATGTAGATAGAGAGTGCACCTCTGTGTGGAACCCGAGAAGACGTGATACACAAAGGGGGTAAAAATGCACAAAGCCCCAACATATAAATACAGAGATAACATCTGGAAGAGACAAATAGCTGCTCTGTTTTAAAAAGTGCTCATAACCAAAAATTACGCGGAGATAAATAAGAGAAAAGTAAGGTCATACGACACATTCCACAAATTTGTATTCTAAATCTCTTAATTTTGGGAAAAAAATATTCAGTAATGTGATCATTTTGTGATTTCTACACTGTTAATATGCTTTTTTTTTTTTTAAATATAAATACACCTAAAGAATTCTGATTTTGGCTATCCAGAAGATTACCCATAAGGAGTACATAAGAAACTTCACCCTCCGGCATCTTGTTCAAATGCCTGGTAGGGTACCTGATTTTTAGCTCTACTGGTCAATTAATTATGTACATGTAAAGCACATCCCCCCCCCCCCTTCTTCCCGAAATTGATACAGGATAATGACTTCGCGCCTTTGATAATCATTTCATGATTCGATAATTACTGACTCTACTGATAAAATATTAATAAGTTTGAGACAGAATACGATTTTAAACATTATTTTTATTAGATATATATACTTAATTGAAAGCAAAAAAAAATGTATAAAAAATGCAGTTTACATATGTAGTACATTTTGAGTCAAGAAATAAATTTTACACGTTTACTTCTAAGGTACATGTTAGACAATCCTTTCTAAGACTATTAAATTTTTGACAAAATGATTCATCATATTTTTTTTATTGACTATTAAAATGGCACAAGGGTTCATGAAATAATTTCGAAATACTAGACTATAGGTACAGTCAGTTATAGACAAAAATTCTTTACTATCTGCAGCTTTACTGTACCGTTTTACAAGTATGGAGACAGAGAGAGAGAGAGAAATGAATGCAAAGATATTCTTACAGAAAGTCTCTGCTTGCGTGGTATAGTTAAGTTATACTTAGTCTTCATTTTGTTTTTCATTTTTAGCTCTACTGGTCAGAGACCAGAAGAGCTTATGCGATAGTAATGCGTCCGTCGTCCGTCCGTCTGTCTGTCTGTCTGTAAACAATTTTTCAAAATGCTACTCCTCCTACAGTTTTGGTCTAATTTTAATATAACTTTGTACACAAGTAGACTACACTAGGATACATACTTCTGTGCATCGGTTTTTTATTTCGATGAACGGTGTTGCCATGGTTACTAAAAATAGAAATTTCTGTGAAATTCTTTCAAAATGCTACTCCTCCTACAGTTTTGGTCTGATTTCATTATAACTTGGCACACAAGTAGACTACACTAAGATACATAATTCTGTGCATCAGTTTCTGATTTCGATGAACGGTGTTGCCATGGTTACTAAAAATAGAAATTTCTGTGAAATTCTTTCAAAATTCTACTCCTCGTACAGTTTTGGTCATATTTCAATATAACTTGGCACACAAGTAGACTACACTAAGATTCATAATTCTGTGCATCAGTTTTTGATTTCGATGAACGGTGTTGTCATGGTTACTAAAAATAGAAATTTCTGTGAAATTCTTTCAAAATGCTACTCCTCGTACAGTTTTGGTCCGATTTCAATATAACTTGGCACACAAGTAGACTACAGTAAGATACATAATTCTGTGCATCAGTTTTTGATTTCGATGAGCAGTGTTGCCGTTGTTACTAAAAATAGAAATTTCTGTGAAATTCTTTCAAAATGCTACTCCTCCTACAGTTTTGGTCTGATTTCATTATAACTTGGCACACAAGTAGACTACTCTAAGATACATAATTCTGTGCATCAGTTTTCGATTTCGATGAACGGTGTTGCCATGGTTACTAAAAATAGAAATTTCTGTGAAATTCTTTCAAAATGCTATTCCTCCTACAGTTTTGGTCTGATTTCATTATAACTTGGCACACAAGTAGACTACACTTAGATACATAATTCTATGCATCAGTTTTTGATTTCGATGAGCAGTGTTGCCGTTGTTACTAAAAATAGAAATTTCTGTGAATTTCTTTCAAAATGCTACTCCACCTACACTTTTGGTCAGATTTCAATATAACTTGGCACACAAGTAGACTACACTAAGATACATAATACTGTGCATCGGTTTTTATTTCGATGAACGGTGTTGCCATGGTTACTAAAAATAGAAATTTCTGTGAAATTCTTTAAAAATGCTACGTCTCCTAAAGATTTAGTTTGATTTCAGTATAACTTTCCACTCAAGTAGACTACACTAAGATACACAATTCTGTGTATCGGTTTTTGACTTCGATGAAATTATTGCTCTGGTTACTAAAAATAGAAATTTCTGTTCAATATTTTCAAAATGCTACTCCAAATACAGTTTTAGTCTGATTTTAATATAATGTAGAATGCAAGTACACTACACTAAGAACATAAAGAGACTTATGATCAAGGATCATTATTTTATTTATTGCTGTTGTAAATTTTGAAATTGCAACTTCTTAAGTACTTTTCTCTTCCTTTGCTATAAGTACAAACCAGTAGAGCTTCAGTCTCGACAGAGACTTCTGGTAAAGTTATGCAGGAAATCAAAAATATGTATATTGTTCTCATACATGCGCTTTATATGCGCTCAGATTATCTTACAGTATGTAAAATTTACTCTTTTAGAGGAAATCATGAAAAATAAAGATGTCTTCTGCATCAATGTTTGAGAATTTTTTTTTTTTTTTTAGGAATAAATCATTTCTTGAACTTAACTGTGTAATTATAATCGTCTTACAGCGGTATAATAAAAGTAATAATATTTTCCAAATTTAAAAATTTCTTATTGTCTATGAGAACCCTATCCGCGGGTTTCGTCTCTGAGTCTTCAATTCACTTGTCTCAGATATACATGTACCTAGAAGAATGATTTCCTTCGCCCCTACATGTAACTCTGTACATTAAATGTTAATAAATCTGCAAATTCGGGAGGTTCTGAACCCTCTTTCCAATCCTTTCGAAATGTACGCTTGTGGACGAGGAGTAGATAAAAAATTAGACTCTTCGAACATGGTAGAAAACCTAGTATCTGGTTTTAAGGTTAATTAATTTTTCTTTAAGTTAAATGACCAGAAAGAGGATGACTGTGTTTTTGAGACCGATTTTTTTTTCCAAAAATATACTTTTGCATTTTTTTTCAAACGAGGCGATTTTAATGGTTCCGCCTTCCATATAAATATAATGGTAGTGTCCATGTTTTGCTATGGTAAACCCAAAATATAATTCGGACCAAAAAGTAAAATAAGACACAATAGCACCCCAAAGCGTAACAGACGGACGGAGGGACATCATGATTACTATATACCCTCCCGCTTTTCAGGCGAGGGTATAAATATATAGTTATATATGTATAATCGATTTACAGTACCTTATACATACAATACAAGGGTCATTTGAATTGTGTGTGAATGTTTTGTGAAAACATAAGAAATGGTGGTTGAAGAAATTTTTATTAATTTAAGAGTTCTTATAGTCTGATTTTACCCTAATTGGTGTTCAATAGCCACAGAAGACATTGGTTCAGATTCACCAAGGGTAAAAACAGACTATACGAACTCTTTTATTTGAGGAGGTAAACAATTTCGTTACAGGAGCCATATTTAAAACACAGGTACTTGTGGACAGGAACCCCCCCCCCCCCCCCCCCCCCGATATTCAACCCCGGGGCTGATTTGACAATTTTTTCACAATTTATATTTAGTACACTTATTCAACATGTTTGCAATAGGAACAAATCGTCAAAACCCAAAATAATCGCTCCACAAAAAATACCCCACTATACATTATAAGAGAGAAAGTAGCTGCAGATCTGTAGCGTTATGGTTATATATATTTGTCTTTGACCATAACGCTACAGATCCTGTAATGCAAAAAAGATGCAATTTACGGCGCAATATTTTTTGCGCGCTTTGGGGGAGAATTTCTCCACTTTCAAGCATTGGTCAATCAAGTACCTTTCACTCCCCAATTCTAGACACATTCTGTAGCCAATATGTATATTTTATCCACCTTTCAACCGTTTATAGTTGTCTCTACAGGCAATAAAGTCGCTAGAAGTGAATTTTCAGCAATATAACAAATAATTTTAATCAAGCGAGTTTATCACTTGTAAAGACGAGTATAAAGGGTTGAGATCACCGTGAAGTATCATGGTAAAAATACACAAGTAAACAAAGTATGGCGGCGGCAGAAGTTTCAGTCAAACCTGTGTGCTCTAAGACGATAAAAACGTCGATCACACGACAATTAAGGTAGCTATAAGATAGTTCTAAATCCCAACACAATTAAGGTAGCTATAAGATAATTCTAAATCCCAACACAACTTTATAATTACGTAAGTACAATTCAGTAAACAATAAGCATGTAATTAAATAGCAAAACGATGTCTGACATTCAACACATTGAAACACAAGAAAAACGGCTTCTTCGCTACATGTAAACAACCACTGATTAAGAAATAAATCTAGTAGAATATTTTAGTATTCTATACAAGAATTGATGGATGAATTGAAAGTATGCCTGAAAATGCTTTAGAAAAAAAACCAAGATTTAAAAAAAAAATAAGATTCAAGAAAAATAGGGGGAGGGATTGTTACATTTTGCCCCTCTCTAAGAGTCCAAATCCGTTTGGACTCAAAATACAAACAATTAAATTCAAATACAACAATTAATTAAAACAATTAATAAAATATTACTGCTTTATACACACATATTTCCGTGAACACAGCTACAGTGGTCAAAATATACTCAAGGGAGATTACTCAAATTAAATGCTGCACTTCACAAAGATTACATCATAAAATGTGCATCAACTTCTAAAAAAAATTACATCTCTAGTAATGAAGAAATAGAAATTTTACAAACCATTAAACTACAATGCCAACCTTCATGCATATCAATCACTATAATAAAATTATACAGAAACACAAAATGCTGAATTAAAACATGAAGCAAAAATATCAAGGTAAATAATATTACACAAATGAATCTCATTACAACGCTTAATGCTTGAAATGTCAATTTAAAAAAAAAAATTACATATAAAGTCCACAAACCTTCCCAGTTCTAACCTTATCTCCCAATTAACAACAAATATTTGACAATGCATGAAACGAATACTTTCTTAACTTATATTACTTCTACTTACTGCTCAAAATTAACAATGAAATATATCTAATGTCTCTTATTAGACATTTCCAGATAAGAGCGTCACGAGCTCGGACTCGTACTCGGTATTTCGATATATAAAGGGCCGTATAAAAGGGTTATAAAGCTTTATACTAAGTATGGCGTATCTGAACTAAAAAAGTAAAACACGAGATTAAATAAAGATTCAGATAATATTTGCTATATAAATTCAAAATAAAATCACCGATTTCGAATATCATACCCATATTTCTATACACGTAGGTTAAATTGACTTTAAACTGTGTTTGATACAGTTTTTTTTAAATCCGAGTCGGAAATAAATCAGTTATTTTTTTCAATTTCGGATTTCTATGCAACGCGATCGATTTAAATTGTGTTAATTAAAAGAAAGTCCTATCTTTATATACAGTACCAGAGAAAGATCATTTTAATTTTAGTTAGTCTGAACTTTTGAAAATACGCCGTATATGACTTAAAATGCTTTAATCAAGGAAACAGTGTTTTTTGTAGTTTGTAAATAAATCAAAATTTGACACGGCCCCTTGAACTGTCATCCAACGGAGACTGGTGCTCCGTACATCGACGTGCGGGCTGTGGAAGGATCCTCCTTGGTACCATTACAACGGACTGCAACTTCTTTGGTTGTTTCCTGGGTGAACGTCTCCGGGGGATCAGGTTGTATAGTTCGCCCTCGCCGGGGCCATCATTAACGAGTTTTACATCTGAAACAGGACAAGCTCCGGAATCCAGCCTTTTCTCAAGATCCGATATGGTGCTCTGATTCTGCCTAATCACTCTCCTCTGCCGCTCTATCTCCTTCTGGAGGCGGATATTCTCCTCTCCCAGGGAAGAGTCAGGCTCCACAGGCTCCTGGATGAAAAACTCTTTAATGAGCTGCTGATCCTCCTTAGTCAACATCTCTGGCAGGCAAGATTCCGGAGCGGTCGGCACAGTAACTGCGGTACGTGATGGAGGAGATGGCAACGACGGCATAAAGGACATGCTAATAGGAAGACTCTGGTTTGGCTGGCCTCTTCCTCGACTCCCATTGGAGGATCGACTCCTCCACCGTCAACGAACGCATCAACTCATTCAGGACCTTCGAGTTGTTACGAACTGTCATAAAGTCTCACCCCTCAGCGTCGGCCTTCTCTCTTGCCCTCATCTTATGCTCCAGCTGATACCATTTCGTGTGCTTAAGGAATTTGGTCTTCTGAACAGCTGCGAAGTCACACAGAGTACAATGGTACGGGTACTCCTCGTACGCAAGGTGCTTGACGAAGATGTGGTTTGTGACGGCTATATTTTCTCCACGAAATCCGTATGGCTTGCACTCATAAACGTGCCTCCTCTTCCCGGCAGACACTCTTAACAAGGGAGACATTATCTAAAATGTAAGAACCAATAACATACTACTGGTAATTATGTATTGAATAACCCAACAACATAGTTGGTAAATCACTACCAATAACAACTATTGGTACATCCTAATGTAAATATCCAAATATCATCTCCATCTAATAAATCACGGTCTTCCCCTCCTACACATAGGTTGAGACTTGTTCACAATACAAGTAATTCATTTATTTTTTTTAATCAGGTAAACATTTGTTTATTAAGGAAATGAAAACATCATAACACATATACATCAGCAAATCACAATACTTCGCTAGTCCAACAGGCACCTAACTAAATTTTCTTTAATTTTTGTACAATGTTCTGGACCCACTTCGGTGGTTGATTCCACGATACGACAGTAATTTATTGTGATGCGTTATAAGAATCGCTTTTACCCGATGAGTTACAAAAATGTATCAGGATCACTATCTGAATCAATCCAAGTTTTATCAGAATCATCCATATCAGACTCTGACTCTCCATCATTAAACTCTACGTCTGACTGATGAGGGTGGTCACCTACACAAGAAGATATAAACAGAGTCATCTTCATCAGATATCAATTTCCAACAATTATTACCCCAATTACCGTAGTCAGATATCTCACCTGCATGTGCATCTTCAAGAAGAGACTCAATCACTGCATCAACAGAACTGGATCCTTTATCTAACTCTCCACCATTAAACTCTACATCTGACTGTAGAGATTGGTCGCCTACAGAAGAAGATATAAACAGTCATCTTCGTCATATTCAATTTCCAACAACTAATGCTCCATTTAGCATAGTCAGATATCTCACCTGCATGTGCACCTTCATGGATAGACTTAATCACTGCATCAACAGAACCAAATCCTTTATCTGACTCTCCATCATTAAACTCTACATCTGACTGATGAGGGTTGTCACCTACAAAAGAAGATATAAACAGTCATCTTCATCAGATATTACTTTCAAACAACTATTGCCCTAGTTGGCATAGTCAGAATTCTCACCTGCATTTGCATCTTCAAGGACAGACTCAATCACTGCATCAACAGAACTGGATCCTTTATCTGACTCTCCACTATTCAACTACCCCGTGGGGATCCAGGTTAGAATAGGTCCCCAGTACCCCCTTGCTTGTCGTAAAAGGCGACTAAATGGGGCGGTCCTTCGGAAGAGACCGTATAAACCGAGGCCCCGTGTCACAGCAGGTGTGGCAAGATATCCCTCCCTGCTCAAAGTGAGTGCCGAGCAAAGGCCTAAATTTGCAGCCCTTCACCGGCAATGGTGACGTCTCCATATCAGTGAAATATGCTGGAAATATTCTGGAGAGGGACGTAAAACAGTATACAATCAATCAATCAATCCACCATTCAACTCTACATCTGACTGATGAGGGTGGTCACCTACAGAAGTAGATATAAACAGAGTCATCTTCATCAGATATCAATTTCAAACAATTATTGCCCTAATAAGCATAGTATGATATCTCACCTGCATGTGCACCTTCATGGAGAGACTCAATCACTGCATCAACAAAACTGGATCCTTTATCTGACTCTCCATCATTCACTCATTCAACTCTACATCTGACTGATGAGGGTGGTCACCTACAGAAGAAGATATAAACAGAGTCATCTTCATCAGATATCAATATCCAACAACTATTGCCATAGTTAGCATAGTCAGATATCTCACCTGCTCGTGCATCTTCAAGGACAGACTTAATCACTGCATCAACAGAAACCAATCCTTTATCTGACTCTCCACCATCTAACTCTACATCTGACTGATGAGGGTGGTCACCTACAGAAGAAGATATAAACAGTCATCTTCATCAGATATCAATTTCTATCAACTATTACACTAGTTAGCATAGTCAGAATTCTCACCTGGTTGTGCTTCTGTAGATTCCAAGGCCCACTTGACATCTTTTTGAAATTCTTGCAATGTTGCTTTTTTTTCCCTCAAATATCTGAAATTGGAATTTTAATTGAATCCTTTAATGCATATGGTAAGCATTTTGAAGAAGATTCATCTGAAAAGTTTAGGAGAGTTCATTCCTTAAATAGCCAATAATTTGAAGGTCAATATCCATTATTTTTTTTCCAGATTAATAGCATTAATAGAGGTCAACATCCTACTTAAAATGGAAAACAAAAGCTTCTTTTTTCAGTCCATATTCTTCTAATTTCCCTGCTTTTTAAAAAAAACGTTTACTACCAGAGTATACTTTAACATAAATTTCAACCCTGTCCCAAGGATGCTTTGTGCCAAGTTTTTTTTTAAAACTGGCTCTGTGGTTCAGAAGAAGATAGTGCAAAGTAAAAGTGTATGACGATTGTAATGCACATGATGACAACATACAGCAGACTAATTTTGATCAAAAAAGCTTAGTTGGGCTTTAAGATCATGACATGAAAGTTAAAATGTTAAATGATAAGTACCAACACATCCAAAATATCATATGAAATCAACAAAAGAATGATGAACAGTCATCTGAGTATAATACAGTCCTTTTAAATTAAATAAAAAGGAATTTGTGTAGTCTGGCTCAGCTTTTTATTTTCATACAATTGTCAAAGCAATGAATTAACTTTTTTATTGTGTTTTATATGCAAAACGAAATGTCTTTGCTTCATAAACACAATATAAATTTGCCATTAAGTAGGGATGACAATCCATTACAAAATTGCTAATTGGTTAACTGCATCCCATTTTGATTGTTATCATGAAAGGTTTGCGATAAAAAACAATTTTTTTTATTGAGACATAATGATAATTATCTGAATATGCCTTTTGAAAATTTGAACCGATAGATTAGCTGAAATTTTTCTATGATATTGATTTACACTAGGGTCATCAGCTTTCCTGCCAAATCTGGATCAGAGTCTAAAACATTAAAGAATGGATCAGATGCAAATTTGATAATTATATGGACCGTTCTCTGTGAAAAGGGGTCTTAATGACAAAATTTTCGAAATTGACTTTTTTGTATATTTCAAATCTACAACAAATTTAGGACACACAGTGAAAATTTGAGCATTTTATTTGCAATAGTTTTAAAGATATACCTGCTTGAACATAGCATGTTTTAATGTTTATACAAATCACGTCAGACGACGTTATTTTTTTTTCAATCAAAATGACGTTAACATTGCACACGTCAATTTGATTATAAAACATAATTTAATTTTTCAAATATTGTATAGAAATAATTATAATAATAAACAGTAATTATCATTCAAAAACAACATTTTCTTTGTCATTATTTGTACGTTATTCACTATTCAAGCGGCGGACAGGTCATATCTTGTTGAGCCGGTCGTACAAATGGTCTTACTTTCGTGAACAAGTACTGCTTGCGAGCATCAGAGAGACCGGTGGGCTGTAAAATAGCTGGTCTATCCTGGTTAAATACACAGTTTCTGTCTTTTAATATGTTGACCTTTATTTCTTCTGATGAAACCGACTCCTTTACCGTCACAGTACCAGGCTCTGTACCTTTAAAGCAAAAATGGTGGTACTTGCGTATTCCCTTGAGAGGTTTAAAACACTCAGAGAGAAAAGCCTTCCATTCTCGCCACTGCCACGTGGGATACCGGACTGCCAAATTTGCAACTGAGGACTGTTCTACAATTCTTTCAAGCTGATCAATGGAATCGCAGTCACTTCTTCTGTAAAGTTTCTTGATTAAAGCAAATCCGCCATCAATGATACAACGCATATGTCCCGGAACTTGCATCATATACGTAATTTCTTCTTGCTGTCCTGTCATAATACGCCACATAAGGTATCCAATAACAAACTGGTTTTTATTTTGACCTGAGCAATTATCAGCATGAATTGTGATTTTTCTGTCATCTGTTCCGTACTGTGAAAATGACCAGTCGATCATTGAAATAACGGAATCTGGTCCATGTGTATTCGAATCATCACAGCCTATCGTTTCATTTTCATCAATTAAAAAATTTAATTGCTTTGGGATGTCGTCTATTCGAAAACCAAATACTTGAATTTTGCGAAGACTCAGGAAATATAGTGGCCCCATCTGACGAGCATGATGAGGTATGTTTACATTCTAACTGAAATCAAATGTGAAATGTCGAGAACCGTTCTCAAGCGCTTCTTTGATACAATTGTTATAAAGAGCTCTCTCTTCTTGGGCATGGGTTATATGTTTCTGCATTTTGGTCGTCGAATCTAGTTTTTCTTCTTCCGATACTGAATCTATAATTAGTTTTCTGAACTTTTCACAGGTAGCGCACACATCATCCCGTGGCTTTGCAATTTTGATATGAGGCAAACAATGGTTCCGTATCCCGCAAAACGTGGAATACTTGACGCATCGCATTGGGTGTTCTCCTACATCACAGCTAGTAACATACTTGCTATGAACATATTTTTTCGTCATGTCAGAAGGGATATATATGGGGGGTATGCTATCTCGTCCTCGAGGAGCTGCTGGCTGGGGCAAACCTATTTCTTCTGCAAGACTCTGTATAAATTGAAGAGCAGCTTTGATGTCTTCAAATTTCAAAGCGTGAGCAGGCTTGGACCCAATATTACCATGTTTCCGAGGCGTTGGTCCATGTTTTTTCATGTGATCTCTTATGTTCTGTAAAGCTTGTTTTCCAATATCAAAAGCGATCATAAATGTTTTTCTGCAAACTTTCTTTCCAGCAAAAATAAATTCGTGTCTTGATCTTTCTCGTTTCCTTCCTCTTTTAGTTTTATCATTTCACAATCAACAAGAGATCAATTATGTACAATTCCTTCTCATCTTTCTGCATTTCCCGAACATCGAACACATGTGAGAGTATTTGAGATTCTTGAAATTTATTTATGCAGTTGTGTTTACAGCAACATGTTTTTCGTTGTAAATCTCTTATTCTACAAATGTCTTCATCATCAGTTAATACACGCAGTAAGGTTAAGGCAACCCATGGAAAAAATATGGTAATGAGGTCATAATGAGGTTTGACGTCATGACAGTTGCTCCGCCCTGATTGATCCTTATAAGGAAATAGAGCTCAAAATAACTATTTACCGATATTTGCAAGAATTTGTCACAAACAGCAATATTTCCATGTTTAAATAAATAATTATTAGTGATTTTCTCCTATAAAGAAAAGCATGTTTTTAAAATAATTCTCTTTCTTATGTGCCGTTTGGCTGCATTCGGCTTCAGCCAAGCGCTTGCACTCGATGACACGGAATATTGTTTACATCTAAAAATGTGGCGACATCAGCTGAGATATGCAGTGGATTTAAATGCAATAACCAGACATTCTTTAAAGAAAATATGGATAAGAGACAAAGCATTGTTTATCCCTATTACGAGAATATGAGGACATTATTACAGAAAATAACGGAAGACTGAGACGATCTGCACTAGCTCCCTAGATCCATCACTGCAGTGCATTCAGCCCAGGTAATGAGGTATGTATGCACATGTATGTACAATGTGTAGATATGCTTTTGTCAACATCAAATAAAAAACGATCGCGAGTGTGTACGTGTTTATTTAGATGCATTATCACAGTCAGTGAAAAACTAATGCAGTGCAGTGTGTGTCGCCCCCCCCCCTCCCCTTCCCAACAGCCCACATAAATTTGATCCCCTTTTTTTTACTAGAAATTTAAAAATGTAATTGTACTAAATCTAGAGTCGATTAGCTTATTTTCTTTGAGACAGCATGTGTACATGTAAGAAGGGGTTTCAACAGTAATACAAACTTAAACTAAATTAAATTTGAAATTTCATTGTTGCAATCAATGAGTTGACAATGATTTACTGAACATGTAATGTTGTCTTTTTGGCATACAAACATGCTACATAATGTAAAAAAATTATCTGTATCATTATGTTGAAAACAAAGAACCTGCACTTTAGATCTATGGTTTTAAATTTATAGAATTTCTAAATTAATGGGGAATAAAATATTTTTTTAGTTTGATTTCATGTCAAGTCAATTAATTTCTGTAATTTATACATAATTTTTTTTACTTATATGATATATAATACTTTTATTATTGTAGCAGTCATGAGTTCCAGGCTTGAAGAATAAATAAATACAAAATGCACCCATTTCTCCACAGGGTATGTACACTTATAAAGCATTTCACATTTTTTTAAACCATGCATGTGTGCATGATTATATTTATTTTCATTTTGTAAAGATGAAAGATGTTTTTTTCATTTTTTAATTTTTGCTCTTGTAAATGTCAGAGGTTTTGATTTCCCAGAAAAATTTTGTAATACAACTTTGTTTCCATTTATCTTTTAATATGGATTTCATAAATTCACTATGTACAGCATACATTATACCATGAGTTGTTTTGTCAAATGTATTGTGATTTTATTATACAATGTATTTTATTTAGTAATCCCATAACAATAGTATATATAATGTGTTACAGCTATTCCTAAAGAATTGGACCAATGGATTCATTCAGGCAGCAAGTTAATCCATCATGTAAGGAAAATGGTATGCTCCATATTAGCTTTAAACCAAATTACCATGCAATATTCCTGGCAAACAATAAAATATAACAGTAGAATTGCAAATATTTAATTATGCGTCAAATGTTTGTGCATGTTTCCATGCATTGTTCTGAATTTAATTCAATTTTAAACACCAATTTACTCTCAATAATGGTATGATACTACAAGTATGTCCTGATTTTCTCATACATGTATTTTCAGAATTGATTTCATCCACAAGAACATGAAGTGATGGAAATGATTTGCAGCTGCTCAGTATTCCTTGTACAGTCTACCACAATTTGAAAAGCTGTTTATGAAATAAAAATTCTTCATAAAAAATGATTTGACTTTTTCATATACATGTACTTACTGTACAGGTGTTGAAAAGGCTATTAAGATTTGATAATCTTGACTTGCATATATTTGTGTGGTGGGTGTCAATGTCCATCAAGTTTTTATTTCCTGCATGTACATTGTGTTAATTTGTTTTTCTTAATAATAGTAACTGAAAAGGAGATTAAAGGCTCCCCTAATTGATTGAAAACAGGAAAGGGGACCACCATTTTATTCTGAAGGGAGGGGGGGGGGGGGGGTTTGGCAAGTTTTCCCAGGTCATTATTTTTTTAATTTCTTTTCATGTCAATGAAGGACAGGTTTCTCTTCACTGAAAAATGTCTGACAAGCTAAAAAAAAAACAATTTATAGGATGGGGAACACTGGTCTGGGGCAGATTATTTATTTTTTTATCCAGTGTGGGACATATTTATTTTCAACATTTTTGAGATCTAACCCCCCCCCCCCTCTTTTGGTAAAAAATGGTTGTCCCTTTAACAAATACAGGAATATTTATGATTTCCACTAAGTCTTTCTTCTTAAAACGTACAACTTAAATCCCATAGGAGTTGTAGGTTTGAAAGAAAGCCATGATAGAATCTTGTAGGCCTATGCGAAAAAAAATATTTGTACATAAGTGAACATGTATGTACTGCAGTGACAGAAAGGTATAAATTTATCGAATCAATTATTGATGGAGGCTTTCAATTGATTATTTTAATTGATTATTCCCATTTTTATTAACAATCGGCGTTTTAAATTACATGCTGCGGCAAACGTTACACATAGATGCATGTGTGTTTACACATATTCGAGGAAATGCGGAAGGACTGAAAGACGTCTTATACATTATTCATACATTGTATAGAGAACGAAGTCACAAAATAGAAAGTAATATCCAGTATTTTATGCATACTGTTCGATTAAGTAAAAAGATCCCAGCGCAGTCTGCAAGTATAGGCCTATAGTTAAAATCTACGAGGTAAACAAACTTTATCAAGTACTAAAGAGTTATCTCCCATGCTGGGTCAACGATGCGTTTGAAAACTATATTTAGACTGACTGTACCAATATGTCAATTTTTAATCAAAAAGTTCAAGGGCAAAGCGACAATTTAATATGTAAGTTTTTATTTTAAATTATTCATTTTACTGTATAGTTCTCAAAAAGTGATGCTCATTTCTTTGTAATCATTTAGGTAATTTATAATTTCCGATGATATTAGGAAAATATCCTATTTATCATATACTACTGACTGTTTTAGGTGAATAACTTAAATGTATCGGAAAAACAACTGAATGAGCATCACTTTTGTGAAAGTATAGATACCTAGGGACAATTTTAAACATTTTGCAGTTATTTGTTTGTTTGCCTTGCCCTTGAACTTTTTGGTTAAATTTACATTTCATTTGTTGACCTAAAATCGGAGCCCACGTGACTTTAGAGGGTCACATGATCAAAAAAATTCCGAGGTGAATAGCAATGGACATACTCTTCAAGATAACATAAAGCTATTTTAACTAGAGTGTCTTGCAGAAAAATAAAATAGTTAAACATTAATTGTATCGTTTTCGGTGACTTTTTATAGAAAATGTTGCCTTAACTGTACTGCGCAGAGCAGCCCGTTTCATCACCTGTATATGTACTTCCCTCTTCCTCGCTGTTTAGGTTGTCCAGATATTCTCTAGCTCTGTCATTAATGTTAGCGGGTCTCTCATCCTCTTCCTCGGTGTCAGAAAGACTTAGTTCTTGTGATGCCACTGGAGTAGTACATGGTGTTCTACCGAAGTGCTCAGCGTAGAGAGTCAAGCTCCTGTCAATAAACCAAAACTATTTTAATATTGTTTAATATGTTTATTTATTACTTTCACAATTAATGAACATCATGCATATATCTAACAGATATGCTGCACACATTTAAAATATTGCGCATTACATGGAATAAAATAAAAAGTAAGACTCGGCGTGACATATTAAGGCCAGGGGAAGCAGTTTCCGTTGGGATTGGGGCGCTAACGAAAAATTATGACAACCCCCCCCCAAAAAAAAAAATTTTAAAAAAATCTTGTGTTATTTATGAGGGTGCATCACCGTAACACAGCTTTGTGTTCTATTGTGAAGTATATATCGGTAAAATTATGAATGGGTTCAACTGTAAATGAGGTTTGTTTTCTATTGTATTTTCAATTAAATACCCCCCTTTCCCTTTAGGACCTGTTAAAGTAAGCCTAGTGCAGTACATCACACGCTGACATAGGATGATATTTTTCTTTACGATACAATTTGATATCGGATCTGTCGATAGGCATAGGAAGTGTAAAATTAACATTGATACAGGTAGTATGTTCATGCACATTTTTTAAATGTAGGCTACATATTTTCAATAAAATCGCAAACTATGAAAACAATATAACTCCCAGTATGATAAGTATCCTCTCTCTCTCTCTCTCTCGTCATGGCCGTATATCATTATGTGTTGAAATAATACTTTAGATATCATGTAAGCTCTTTGATATTTAAAATTCACAGATTTAATTTTTATTTATATAGATATAATCAGAAATTTTATTTTATAAATGTGCACTAGAGTCTAGAAGCAAAACCGTGCGTCGCCGGTTGAATCGAATGCACAACTAGGCCTATTTAAAGTACATCGGTGGATATTTTTAGTATCGAAATAATCTTTTAACAGTACAAAAACAAATAAGCCTAATATGGACTACAGTTTCATAGACAGATTTCAGGAAATAAAATGAATTTTGATCGACCGGCGTATACATGTACTGTATCTACATAGTAACGCTGCATCGTGCATGACACTGCACAGAAAACGATATGTTACATGAACTCATCAATTGAAAAAAAATATATAATCAAACATTTAAAATAAATACAAAAATTTTAGAAATATTAAATACTTACTGATATTTCATCGTCCATTCTTCATCTTTCAGTATAGCCTTCACTCGCTATTTAGCCTAGTAACGTATTGTTTATGTGATGGCGTTTCTGTCTGTATCTCGGTGGATCATAATTTTTGCATCCGTAGAGGCGTGTTTTTGTATATAGAATTTTTTGAGACACTACTTGTTTGTTTCTTTCTGAATATAGTTTATTATTATTTATATAAGAAAATTTTACTTAGGGGAAAAATAATCAGAAGTTTATTTAATTAATTCGAATTATATCAATCGCATTCAATCGTACTTTCATTTTCAATATTCTCAGTGATACAGCGCTGTACATGTAATGTGTAACACTAAATAAAGTGGTATATTTTAAGTCATTCTTACAAGTCATTATCGAAGGTATCTTTAAAAAATATTTAAAATGCAAAGGAACCAAATTTAACATTCAAAATGACAACCGGAATCGTATTAATTTAGTTACATTTTCACTGGACAAAGCGGAACTGAACAACGGAAAGTACATAAAAAGGAAAAATGAACATGTGCGTTTTAGACGCGAAAATTTGACGTCACAATAAACAGGTTTTTCTCGACGTCAACGCTTATGTCATTAAGCCCGGTTTTGTCAGAGAGCGGTCCATATTATATGTTTCTTTACTGAGGAAATTTTTTTTAATAAGCCTTTTCACGATAAATCTCGCACATGCGCACAAACGCTTCCGGACGGCAAACTCATTTTGTTTACATTGGTGACCTTATAACAACTATGTCAAAGCGGGAGAGTTTAAATAAGTTAAAAGTTAATGTGCTGCGAAAACTTGCCGAAGAACACGGAATTAATTTTAGAAAAAAGAAGAAATCATACAGGATTTATTAATATGCCAGACGTCACCCTCTGTTCTCACACCGATCGTGCAGCAAGATTCAGCCGGAGCTTCCTTGATAGTACCCTCTCATGACAGTTTACCACCCTTCAATGCCGTGATTTATGAGTCCCCAGACCATTCTTATATTCCCAAAATATCCTTCACTGATATTTACAACTTTATTATTGAAAGACCTACACCGTGTGGTAGTAAAGTGAAAAATTTCAAGGGTCTAGACAGATCTGTCAAGCACTTCGAGGCTGGTGATGTGCAAGACATTAAGGTATCACAGGTATGGGATAAAAATGTCATGTTGTTTTTAAAAATATTATGAACTCTTATAAACTTACATGTCATTTGAATTATTCTATTTTACATTTTTTTAAATGCATGTGCAATTTACATGTTTGCAAGAAAAGAACTGTGGAGTCTGGATAATTTAAAGGCAGTATTATTTTTAATTAAAACATCTGATGAAATTATTAATGTTATTTGTGTCAATCATCCATTCAATAAATGAAGTGCATTTTCACTTAGATAAACCCATCTGTGATCTATGTGAGAGCAACATGGCAGGCTTCTATGAAAAAGCAGCAGTACCAAGTCTTCCTATGTGTGTCAACATCCAACACAGGCAAACCACATATACAGCATGGATATTGCCAGTGTCCTATAGGGTAAAATATTTAAATATTACAGTACTATTACACTTTGAAATGCTTCTGGACTGGTTTAATGGTTTATATTTGAGTACACAAAATTACAAACCCATTATTTTTCACTGATTGATATTAGTACATTACTCATTATATTATATATTTGTTTCACATCATAAATTGTGTCACTTCCCCATATATGACTTTTAGTTTAAAGTTTATGTATGAAGAATTATGTTGAAATAGTCCCCACCCTCTCTGACTCCCCAAATATGACTACAATGAAGTTGACAGTTTAGGGCTTTAGGCTATTATTTTGTGAATTGGTATTCATTTATTTTAATAGTGGAAATTATATAATTCTAAAAGGATGTGTAAAATAATGAGAAATACCATTTTCAATAAAAAAAAGCAGAAATTTTAGACATGTACTTAAAAAGTATATACATGTGTATACTGTGTAATTATGTAATTGTTTACATGCATTATTCCTTGAAGCCTTTCTACTTTTAGGTTAGCACAGGCATGTAGCCATATAGGTGCACTTCTCTTTGCACTTAGCCATGCCAAACCTGGTGAGACATCAGGAAGTTGTACATCTCAGCCTTGTAAATGGATCATTCCCGGGCGCCAGGTGAAGCCGACTCGGCCCATGAGCTCTTTGCCCAAGAAGTCCAAGCCTCTACATACAGACACTGAAGATGATCCAGTTGCCTCTTTTGATCCTCGCCACTCGGATGACAAAAAGATGGATCTGCATAATACTCTGCAGCAGTTGAAAGACTTAAGAGATACCTTCCCACAAACAGGTAGGAATTAATAAATATTTCTAAATATCAATTCATATTATGATTTATTTGAGGAATTTAAGGATACATGCTTTAATGCACAAAATTTCGATGCATGGATTGGTAATTAGAACCATTTTAAGCTTAGTTTGGACTTTCAGTAAGGCATGGCATTCTAGAAATTGCATAATTAGCTTCTGAAATTTACACATCCTTCACTGTTGAAATGTACATTGGATAGAAATTTGGGCAAATGCCAATCAGTGTATAGAATAACTGATATTAATATCTTAACCAATGAGAATCTTTTCACCATTTGACGACAGGCAGTAAGCATGTAGCGCCAAAAATGTCATGCCTTACAAATAGTCCAAAATAAGTGTGAAATGGTTCTATTCTTGGACCTCAGTTTTTGATATTAATGAAACCTATAAGTATTCTAATGTATTAAGAAGTTGTTTATTTTCTATGATTACCTCTTTTTTAAAATTTTATCATTACATTTTAATTAAAAAATGTTGTCTCTTTATTGGGCCTCATTATAAAGAAACTTTATGCATTTGTTGTCTAAGGTATGTCACACTTATGGAATATTCCTGATGCTGTCCCAGATGCTATTCAGGAGATGGAGGTCCTGGATTTTGAGGATATCATGATTACCAGGATGAAAAGTCTCATCTTCTGTGAGGGTAATGGTAAGGAAATTTGTTAATAATGTTGATTCTAAAAAAAGCATCTTAAAACATTTTTGAACAGTGACATGGTATACATTTGATCTGTACCTTCTTTTAAGTATTACACCTTATGTACATCAAGTTCTTTATTAATTTTCAAATTTCAGCACCTCCATTTGCAATTGAGCATGAATTGTTAGAGTTCACTGAGAAGAGTACAAGAGATCAGAGAACATCTGACATGTGGCAGATACTACACATTGGTCGACTGACTAGTTCTTTGTTCGGTGACGTTTTGAAAGCTGGACCCAATCCAAATTCTTTAATCAAGCAAATTGTGGAGGGTTCCAGTCTTCATAAGTAAGTTGTATTCTCCATGGTAATTCTATACATGTACTAATTTATTCTGAACTTGTGATGTAAGAAATTGTTCATTTGGTTCTGAATATTAATGTTTACCCAAATGGGACTACAGGGATTATTAGTTAACTTTGTATTTTAATTGTAATGTAAATTTCTACAGGAAAATCATAATCCTGAAAGCAAAATATCATAATAGTAAACAGGGGGATAATAAACTTTAAAGTAAAATAAAAAACATAGCAGAATTTAACCGGCTGCTTACACATGTAAACTTAATTAGTTTTTAGCATGTGACATGTCAGTTTACTGATCACCACACTTTAACATATGTAGTATACTTATCAAATTTTTGCCACTCACAAAATAAATTTGTGATATACATTTGTTTCCCAATGTTTGTATACCCTTTTCAGCTAATTTTTTTTTTAAAGAAATTAAGTTCTGTTTTATTTCTTTAGGTATGCTGCTCTACCACCAGCTGTTAAATGGGGACAGGAAAAGGAAGCCCAGGCACGATCTGACTATGTTAATCTGAAATCTGCCATTAACAACAACTTTTCCGTTGAGGATGCAGGTCTAACTTTGTGGGCAGATCATGCATTTTTGGGTGCTTCCAGTGATGGGAAGGTTTTGGATGGTGGCAACATAGGTCTCTTGGAAATTAAATGCCCCTACTCCATCCAGGGAACCCAAGTAACCAGGAAGGAAGTGGGTGAAATTATTGCCATGGGATACCCCAATTTTTGCCTGGAGGAAAGTCTGGATGGGCCACGTCTCAAAAAGAGCCACAAGTACTATGCACAAGTCCAAGGGGAATTGGCAATTAAAGGATATCCCTGGTGTGACTTTGTCGTTTGGACAGACGCTGCACAAAACAATATTTGTATTGACAGGGTATATTTTGATCCTGAGTTTGTGGCATCTATGATGCCTAGACTTATTGATTTTTATATGCATCACATAGCCAAGAAGTAATTAAAACAAACACTGTATGAAATGATATGAATCACATATTCAAAAAATTTTATTTTTTGTTTTCCATGTAATGAGCTAAATGAAATTTTTAATTAACTTAATTTATTTATTGACAAAAAAACCCACATGTGGCAAGAGTCATACATATTCAATTCTAGTCACTGTCTTATGTTAGATGCATGACATATGAAGTTACAAATATTTCTTGTTGGTTTAACATCTGTTGGATTAAGAATTTTATAAGATATAAATGCCTTATCTAAAAAGTTAACAATATTCACTTCACAGTTGTTTATAAGGAGTTGCAAAAAATGTTCGTATTCAACATTGGTATGACAGTAAAATAATAAAATATCAAATACCTTGAAATATTAATTTGATCACAATATCAGCCAACCTCTATTTGTTATTTGTAGGTACTATTCTGAATTTTAATTTAATATTTTTTTAATTACTCCTTCATTCTTTAATACACTGTAGAACAGGAATTCACATCAAAGTTCTTCTAGTAAAATTAAGTTTTTTTTTCCATTCAAACAATAAGACCTCAAATAAGCTGAGAATATAATACCCGGTAATTGCATGTAAGAAAAATATCTAGTTTAAACATGTATTGAAATTGATAACTCACAATAATCAATTTTGAAATGTGTTGCACTATAATGTATATTTGGAATAAATACATGTACAAATATTAATTATTAACAAGTGGAACATCCAGATTTGTAAGCCAACAAATGACCTGAAAAATCTTGGTGATCAGTGGTTTCAAGGTTAGAGGCATAACACCATCTAAAATGTGAAAATTTTTCACTCTACCTATGCTCCTCACTACATGAATTCTTAAAGAAGCTATCTCCTGTGTTTCAAATACCTCATCTGGTGAAAACTGTGGACTAACACCTCTAAATGGGGGAATGTTCAATTTACATTTCTTTTTTTCCAACAGATCTCTTATTGTAAAGCCTTTGTCAGCCATGACACTGTCATTTTCAACTAATAAATCTAAGATACCTGAATTCATTGTCAGTTCTCTGTCTGATATCTTACCTGGCCAGCCTACAGAAACAAAAGAAATAACACCTGATGGTGTAATACCAACAAGAAACTTCACAGTTGTATGGTGTTTATAGTTAGAATATGTTAAACTCTGATTTTCAAGATTTGAAGACCTCTGTATAAAAAGCTCTGTACAGTCAAGTATAACTCTAACAGAAGAATACTTAGCTTTGAAAGATAATGGCATGGTTCTATCAATAATATCTCGAGTCGGAAATGGATTGAGAGACTTAAGTTCACAGGAGAGTAAAGAAATCCAGGTGGAAAAGTATTTCGAAAAAGTACTCTCTGAAATACAAAATCTGTAAGCTAAGTCTGATGTGAAGAGGCCGAGTCTTAATCTGATGAGTACAGCAAATAACTGGTCGATCAATCCTAATGAGCCTGTTGATACTCTCTGTCTGTCTGAATCCTGGTCTGTGTTGGAACCAACCCAATACCTCATTCTCTCTGCCTTAGGTCTCAGGAAACTATCATTAAAAATTTATTATCGTCAGAGTTACAGTATTAAAATAGAATTCATTGTGATGCAGATGTGAGATTTGGAGAAGAGGAAAACAAATACCTTAAATCTGGAAATTTTTACGTCAATTTTATTTTGCGAATTCGGGTCAAAATGGTGTTGATTAATTTTTACGTTTCAAAATTTTGCGAATTACCACTGCTTTGTTTACATTTTCTTACTGTTAATTTATTTATAAGAAAAATATTTTTTTTTATATTTTCATATGTTTTAAATGTAAGGAATTGTATTTATGAGTATTTGATATAGAATTTTACTTAATCTATATATAGCTAGGGCTTCATTTTATGGGTCGGGTTAAAAATGTAAATAGGTTAATATTTTTTCTATTAAATTTTATAGTAATAGGTAAAGAGACCTAGCTAAATACGAAGGCATATAATCATAATTATAATAATGCATTTTTCTTATGAAGATGACTATAACTATATACATAGTGTGTTTATTTATATGCTTGTATATATATAAGCTACCTGCTGCAAATTTCTTCTGCATTTTCTCTCTTCCCTAGCTACGTCAGAGTCAGTTTGCGGTTTTTCTTTGTAGGTGAAAATTGTAGGTCTATAGTTCTCATCCTCCACCTCGTCGCTGTGCCACCCCCCTACGAAATGTTCAGAGCAGATTCGACTATATTCGTTCGGTGCCCAGTCATCTCTGTTAATCGCACGAATCCATGCCTTTCTCTTCTTACTGCCTTTTGGAAATCTGAAAAAAATTTATGCCCTTGCCCTTTGCTTTCTCGCCTTGGCGATTAGAACACTGGTAAACAACGCAGTGAAAGACCATTACGTTGTTACTGTAAACAACCTTGGAATGCGGATGTTTTGTTGACGTCCGGAAGCGTTTATACGCATGCGCTAAAAACAGGACCGCAGTTAACGTGAAAAGGCTTATTATTATTTTGTATTTTAACATTTACAACTAGTACTTATCGAGGAATATGATAACATTGGCATAAAGGTACGATGACCTGCAATTTGTAAACGTAATTTTACAAAAAAATGTCTTTATGATAAATAATTTACTAATTACTTAAATAACATAAGTCCAAGTGTGCCCTGTCCTACTTTTATACTTCTCAGTTTTAAAAAAAATTGGTATAAGCATCAATGCATATCAAAGCTGTTTACTAAATATGGTTTCATCGATATTTAGCGAGCACCAATTATTGTGGATTTCATTGTTGAGTAGACCCATGAAAAGAAATGTGCAATGAATTAAGCAATTAGCTATCAATCGTTCTACGTATTTTTGAAACTGTGTATTTTACAAAATCCAGGAAAATTGATGCTGCAACAAAAATTGATGAACCAAAGTAGTTTGTCTGCTAAAAATCAGCAAGAAGCCAATACAAATTTAAAACCTGCACTACTTTCAAAACCTGCATTCAATCAAAAGTTTTCACATAAAATTTTGGTGCCTATGGATCATTAATTTAAGGAATAAAGTTTTCTATAAGTATTGTCAAAAGATGTAACACATCAATATCATGAATATGATGATATATGATATATGCTTTGTAGATTATAAGAAGCAGCTTACACAAATGAATTTTTAAGTTATATAATATGATTGATGCACGACATGAACTTATAAAGATAGCAATAGGTCAGTCTCAGATGACCAAATTGCAAAATAAAAAAAACCCAAACAAACATCAATTTCAATTTATTTTAAACGTATGTTTAACTCGTTACATTCTCCTTTTGCTTTCCATATCTCCATGTTTTCGAGAAACACTTCAACCTGTCTGGTCTTGTATCTAAGAAATTTTACAAAAAAGAAACTAGCTAAATTTTATAAAACTACCGTTAACGATCTCCGATCCTCACCCATGTTCGATAACTCTAAATTATCCATTTTTTTTATAATTCGTACCATAAATCTGTCTTTTATATAGAAAAATTTAATTAGTCTTCTAGTGTTAGTATTACATCAGTCATTCAACGAAATGTTTGGCTTAGTGAATCAATGGAGATCTACTAAATATAGGTAAAGGGGTTCGAGCCACCTATGTACTGGTACAACCTTTTTTCCCCGTCAAATTGTATTTTTATTTCATTATATCCATCATGGGCAAATTTGCAATAACTTTGTAAAATGCATGGATACCACCTAAAAATTGCTTTTTATTTCATTTATAAAGTTTGAAGGATAAATAACATTTTTAAGATGAAAAACATATACTTTGAGGCTGAGGATAGGAGAACCTTAGAAGGAGGCTGAAATATTGTCTTGTTATAAAAAAAATTCAAAAATGTTATTTAGTGATTTAATGCAAATCCTTATTTGAATATATATAATGCTTTATCATTCTGACACTTGTTTACACCAACTATGATTTAAGAAAGATGAACAATATTTATAAATTCGTTTACAATAAAAACATTATATAAGTTGACTTACATTGCAGTATCTGCCTTACAATACACATGATATTCTTCATGATCATCTGAAATATCCACATTTTCTATTTTTACGGGCCAGAGGTAGGAGGTTGACGGCAGTTTTGCCCAAACAAATTGTTTTGATTAACTTCCTTTTTTTTTGCAGTTGCAGTACATTAATCTCCTAATGCTGGTTTCCTTTTCCTCCTTCCCATTGCAACCTGTAACACCAAAAGCATATTTTTTTTTTATTTTCAAACAAAACAATGAAACAACCAATTTATGTGTTTATCTTGGGTAAAATGTACTAAATACTTCTCTTGATCTCCTCTCTCCTATTTATCCTAATAAATTGCGTATTATTAAAATTTTTTAAATTTTTATTTGAATTTTTAATGAGAAGGATTTTTGCACATTCTATTTTAATTAAACAAATATTTAACATGTCAAATTTTTAATGACTCATACATACAAATGTACCTGTTATAGTTGCAGTTTTAGTGACAATATTTAAAGCAAACCACAGATGGATATTAATTTTCAATGCAAAAAAATGTATGTCTACTGCATTAGTCTTTCATTCCAAGAATAAAAAATTCTGTTCCATTTTCTGACAGTTCTCAAAATCATTGCACCGATCACCACAATGAAATTCATCACCAACAATATCATACTCAACAATGCAACCTCAGACCAAAGAAAATTTTTTATGTCTTCCATCTTTGGCAACATGCTCTCAATGAGTAATGAATAATTCTTTTCAATACATTACTATTAAGATATATTGTGCAGCTTAGTCAAACATTTTTAGGATTAAGATTTAATAGCAGTCCGTTTATTTATGTGGCAGGGACAACTTAGAGCAAAATTCAAGGGAGACTTCAATTCTCCCTTACATAAAAATGGGAATTTAACTGAAAATACTTAGATTCAATCATGTAATTTTTAAAAAGAGAAATTCCACGTTACATAATATATTCAACACAATTACAAAATTCTGAGTTACCAACCTCACTATAATCTATATACAGTTGGTTCACAGTATGTTGAGATATTGCATCATCTGCATTTATAACCTCCTATGGTTAATGAAACTCATTTAAATGACATGATTGACAATCTTATGAGGTTTTACATACCTTAAATTCTTTTTGGCCAGATGGAGAAATACACCAGAGCAATTATAAAGAATATCAGATCAATTACAAAAGAAACTCCCAAAATTAAATGTACACAAAACTAAATAAATTTTGAATTGCTATTGAAAACAAGAGCCCAAGGGCCTTATAGGTCACCTGAGCATTATGCAACAAAGGTCACATGAGCATTATGCAACAACTTTCCAGTTACAGTGTATTGAATTTGATTCATGTTTTAAGCCAGATCTTATATGGCATTCACAATTTTGAAAGAGGCCCATCGATTATCATAACAATACACTTAGTAGTTGCTTAGTTTGCCCCTAACACTGCGACATAAACATTTTTCAGGCCATACTTTCAGCACATGACAAAACATTCTCTCAAATTACGCAGAAATGGGTTATTTAGCATAGCTGACAATAAACATATAGGTGAGGGATAACATAATCACAATTATAAACAATGTGAAACAACTTCAAACGACCTACACGGTGGATTATAAGCCTTTTTCACTGGGGTAAAATCTTTGCCGAGATTCGCCATGGCGGCCTAATTTACATTAAAAATTACGTCGTACTTGAAGACATAAAAAATTTTTAAAAAGTGACCTGGTGTTATAACTTGAGAGAAACACAATGTTTCTTGTTTTTACCCACTGTACAGAAGGTAATCTTTTCTTTTGTGAACACACAGAACGTTTCGTTTTTTTTCTTTGACTGTATTTTTAAAAAGATCATCTTTTTTTCTAAGATACAATCGTTTCTTTGACTGTATTTTGAAAAAAAACGATCATCTCTTTTTTTTCTAAGACACACACTGAACGTTTCGTTTTTGACTGCTGAAGTAGGCATCTTTCCGAAACAATTGGGTAGCTCTTAAAAGGGCTTTTTTTGTATTTTTTTGGTTTTTTAATTTTTTTTTGTTTTTTTTTTGTTTTCATTTTGGTTTCAAGTGGCTGCTCCCCAGTAGGTTCAGTGGTTTAATAAATCCTCGACCATAGCTCCTATGTCTTCATCCGAACTGTTCTCGTACCCCTCAAACTCTTGTCTCCGCCCCAAGGGTGGTCTTACTTGCTCAGAATTCCTGCGCAAGGGGCACGGTTGCTGCCGGTCTATCAACCTCGCCGCACAAAGGAGGCAGGCGGGTCTTTGTAAACACCTGGCACAGATAAAGTTATTTTCCTTGTTGTCAGTTAGGCACAGGGTACAGAGAATGGTGTCGGTCGGGACCGCAAAACCCCAGAGTGGTATCCTGCCTTGGTTACGGGCCTGGGACTGTGGGTGGCGGGTCTGGCTGGTGGTGGCGGGGGTGGCGAACGGGGTGCTGGTGGTGGTGATGGTCTCGGGTACGGATGATTTCTTCTTCTTCTCCGATGATCGTTTATCTGGATCCGGGCCATATTTATGCGGCATAACTCTCTCCCCGTATCCAATCTCCTTACGGTAAATGTTGATTCGATGATGATCCCTGGGATGAGGAATAAGTCTTCGTGGAATACTCGCTGTGACATCTTTGTCTTCTATAACTGGAAATCAGCTAGGATCAGAATGACACTGAGAGCTCGGAGGGTCTGTATTTATAAACAATAGCAGACGATAGTCAAATAGCGCGTGCAAAACATGGAAAATCCAATCATGTGATCAAATGTGATTGGCTAGCACAAAAAATGGCCTTTGGTAAACACGCCCACCACAGTGACAAAGCAAAATTGAGGGAGGAAAGGCCGAACCCGAGTGTATCTATGACGTCATATAATAACATAACAGTGATGTAGTATTACAAGATTTTATTTTATTTCTTTAAAACTAACAAAGCTTCTAACTGTCGAATTTTCCTCCGAAATCGTATTCGATCCGCTACTAGGGCCATCCAGGGACTTCTCCGGTCTTCGGGGGGTAATTCATAGATTTGAGGCTGGTATTAAAAGGCACGGATTTCCTAGCCTGTGTGAAATTTCCAGGTATTTCATTCCGTATTGAATACATACTTTCTCCATCGCATCTATGTCCTGCCACAGTAAAATCACTTTGCCCGCTTGGGGATGGGTCAGGAAACTATAAGGCTTTCCGAAATAACGGGTCAGGTTCAGTCCGTACCATTTCTGGGGCAGAATTGTTTTCATATGTCGACATAGAAAATGTATGGTAGCTAGTCTCCCCATGGTCGTCGCATGATGTGATAAGGCTAGGCATTGTAACCACAAATCCTGAGGGGTTTCCATGATAGTGCTCGCTTCCTCGTTCTGCCTCCGGGGGTAGAGCTTCTTGGTGGTTTTGTGCCCACCGTACTAAACAATCATACCCATCTAAAATCAGAGAGTGAGTGTGTATCAGGGTTGACATGATAGTCGATTGTGAAGAAAGGATCAGACTTTTCTTCTCATTTATACCCCCCCCCGTATAAAAGGTAGGTAAAACATATTTTTTTGCACAAGGCCCAAGTATTTACCTCTGTAGTCAGCATAAAAAACGTAGGTCTATCGTATTTTTTGCACACGGCCCTAAACAAACTTGAATCGCTGCCAAATATTTACCTGTGTAGTCAGCATAAAAAACGTAGATTAAACGTATGTTTTGCACACGGCCCGTACAGATGATGCAACAGGTATAAAAGCCCAGGTAAAACGTGCAGACGGCCCACAGCAGGTATATAAAGCGGAGCTGGGATTTGAGGATCAGTCTTGCTTGGCATTTCGAACTTGAGAGACGTGAAAAAATATTATGGCAGAAGCAATGATGAATACTCCAGACAACCCCAGCTATGTGACACCTGAAGGGTATGTAGGAGCCCCCATGCCAGAGTCACAGGATGCAGTGGGATTAGATTTGGGCATGTATAATCTTCCAGAATATGCGAATAAAGAAGATATGGGCATCTTAAATACAACTCTGGATGGAATTGTCAACATGCTGTCTGGTATTGACAAAAAGATGAATGATATGAACAACAAGGTGAGTGATCTTAACAACAAGCTGAATTATATTGGTGAGAAGGTGAGACATCATGACAACAAGCTGAATTATATTGCTGAGAAGGTGGGTGATCATGAAAACAAGCTGACTGATCTGAAAACTTACAACGCCAGTGAATTTTGTTTGATTCGTGCCAAATTATCCAAATTAGAAGTGAAAGTTACTAACATGCAAGACAAAATGAGAGGAGGAGGAAGCACTTACCAGAAAAAAGAAGGACAAGGGGAATCGGGAGAAAAAAAAGAGAACTACTCAGACGGATCCATGCTACATCTGCAAAGAATTAGGGCATTGGGTCCCAGATTGCCCCAAGAAAGATTTGTGTTACAAGTGCGGGAAATTTGGCCATTGGGCTAATCAGTGTAAAAAGGATGAGGAGGATCAACAATTTATCAAAGAAATACAAAAACTGGAGAAAAAGCCTCAAGAACCCAAGATTTCAGGGACCCACCAGACCAAACGGTTTGTGAAAGAAGGAGACAAAAACAAAGAGAAAAAGGAAGAAAACAGAGAGATTCCAGGCCCCAGTACTACTTACAAGAGAAAACTATCCCTGATGACCGAAAAGGCACAGAAGAAGAAGAAGTAAATGGTTGTATTTTTTTTCACTTGAATAAAATTACCTTGTTCTTTGTTCTCATCTGTCTTGTGTGTTATTTGTTATTGTCTTTCAGAAAATCCAGTTTGAACTGGTTTAGGCTAGGCTGAGCTTTTGACTATGAATGAATGCGTGACGTCATAATGACATTCTTGAATCGTTGCCAAAATCGTAGTAGCAGCGTTGTGAATCGTAGTAGCAGCGTAGTGTATAATGTAAACACCCCTATATTTAGGGGCTATATGTACTGAATTGAACCGGCTATCCCCCACAGACCCCCTAATCTGCACTCTCTTGACCCACCTATCCCCCCCCCCAGGGGCTGAACTCAGTTGACCCACCTATCCCCCCCCAGCCCCAAAAGTGCACTCAATTGACCCAACCATCTAGACCCCTTATACTACTTATTAAAAAAAAACACAAATATTTCCTTTAACTACAAATTCTCCTGTTGACCAAATCCAAGAAAAACCAAGAAAAAGAAGATTAAGTGAGGCGGAAGACTCGCTGATTATTTCAAGGAGGTAAAAGTCTACTTACATTTATCTTTGAAATTGTAAACTTGGTTTGGTTTTTGGTCTAAATACATTTAATTTTTAATTATAATATTATTACAAACGGATAAGACGCAAGTTCTATAAACTTAGAAACCCTCTCCCTATTTATTGTTTTAACCATGATAAATTCAGTGTTTCATAATATATATGTATATATATATATATATATATATATATATATATATATATATATATATATATATATATATATGATTATTAATTGACTTGAATTCTGTATTTCTTAAAGCAAAATGGGGAGAAAAGGCTTCACACAGCAGATGAGTCAAGAAGACCCTCAAATAAAGAAATTAAGGTATAGTGCATTGTTTTATTCGGTATAGTAAATAAGTTCAAAGTCTTATAAAATATCTGCTATTAAAAGACAAAAGTAACGAATTTAATATTTGTTTAAAGATTAATTCTTAGTTATCCATTCAGATACTTTATCTCTTTATCTTTCGCTCTTATGTTGCAGAAAGGAAAAACCCATGAGGTATGAAGCACTTGAAGAGAGAACCAAAACAAGAGATACAGCTACCACGGTGTCGCAGAAATACCGATATAGTCCAGCATCACCAACAGCCACCGTGATGTCGCCAGGTTATAGCCCAACATCACCACCAGCCACCGTGATGTCGCAGAAATACCGATTATAGCCCAGCATCACCAACAGCCACCGTGATGTCGCCAGGTTATAGCCCAACATCACCACCAGCCACCATGGTGTCGCAGAAATACCGATATAGCCCAGCATCACCAACAGCCACCGTGATGTCGCCAGGTTAAAGTTCAACATCACCACCAGCCACCATGGTGTCGCAGAAATACCGATATAGCCCAGCACATCAACAGACACCGTGGTGTCGCCAAAAATTAGCCTTGAATTACCAACAATCACCCCAATGCCACCAAAATATAGCCCTAGTTCACCAGTATATTGCCCGGAGTCTTCTAGACAAGACCAATTCTTTCCGAAACCTGAACCAACATCATTGGGATTATCTGAAAGCGCGCAACACCCTCTAAAAATGAGTTGGGGGCGCTTTTGGAACTGGTGAACTCAGTTCGCGTCGATCTTCTCCAGACTTCGATGCTTGTGAATTACATTACGGACTTTATTGAAAGAAACTGGAAGTGAACTCATGATCAATTCCCCGCATGGGGTACTTAATGAGTGATTTTTCATTTTTTTTTCCGATGGCACCATTTTGAAGACATTCTGAATTGTTTGACTTCTACAGTTTTATAATAAATTTATCTAACTGAAATAATATGAAACTTTACTTATAGTGAATATAACATTTTTTTTTGTACATTCAACTTATTTATGTAGTGTCTATATATACTATTATATATGCTTTTAAGATCATGTAAATTTTTTATATTATTAATATACAATATATATTGTATACGTAATATACTATTATATATGCTACTTTTAAGATCATGTACATTTTAATTATTGATATTAAACTTTTATCAACGTAGTTTTAAGTGTTCTTAATGTTGGTGTCGAGAAACTTTTTCACAAAAGAAATACATCAAAGTATGACTTACTGATACAGGATGATGTGTTTCCTATGATTTCCGAGATTGGACTGAGAAATTTAAGAAAACTTGGACTTTATATAGTATCCATGTCTTGGAAATATTTTGGGTGTGTCATGAAAAACTATTTACGTGTCAACATATATAATAAATCAGAAAAATCTTCCGGTGTCTGAAAAGGTTAAAATCTAGATCAAGGTGACCCAAAAACTCTTCTAGGAGTGGTGATGACTTTAAAATGGGTCATCACTAAGCTTGTGATGTCATTGACCTCAGACGGCTGTTTGATGGGATGGGTGACCTCAGACGGCTTTGTGGGATGGGCCGCGACGTCAACCGACCCCAGACAGTTTTTGTGGGCTGTGACGTGGCCGTGACGTCATTGACCCCATATAGACCCCAAACTACTAGTATATACCTTACCACTAGTTACATTCTTACAAATTTTCGCTTAAAGTTCCTTTGCAGTGGGGGCTTTAATTGAAAAAAAGCAATGTAGGAGCACTTGCTCATAGGTAGGAGAAAATTAAATGCTGTTTAAGGTAGGATTCTTCTTACATTTCTTGTATTTAAAAATTAATGAAATTTTAACAGAATCAAGAGGACAATATCACTAAGTGATGGTATCAGTGAGATTAGATTTGACCGTAAAATATTAGAGGCAAGGTCAGGTCAAGGTCATTACCTTCTTCCTAGACATTAAGAATAAAAAATTACCGTTTCCAATCATGTTTCCTACTTGTATTTCAAAAGATTGAATGTTTTCTTTTTGCATATAAAGATACTACCATATAGGGCCTACAAGGTGATATTACCAAGTTGACATTGATAATTTAAATAAAATGGATATTTGCTAATCTTAATTTCCTCTACTTTTCTAAAGTTTTTAAGTATTTATTAGTTATTTTCATATGCTTACTATATTTAACTTTTTCCAATTTTCACATATATGAAAAAATTTCACGTTAAACTGAATTTAACCCTTTTTTAAAATATTTATATATATATATTTCTTTTTGTAAACCAGACTTCTATTTAATATCATTATCAACTACTAAATGGTAATTCTACAATTGTTTTAAATTTTCTTTTAACGGAAGGCATCGCGCTCTACAGAGGGGAATGGTAGAAAAAAACTCCGGCACCCCTTCCTACCCCTTGCACAAAGAATTGGAGGCGCTAGGGGAGCTTGAAGTGACAATGCGGCGCAATTTGGAACAAGTTAAAATCATCATAGATTACATTTACAACTATTTTAGGTCCAGAAGAGTGCAGTTTGCTACGTAATTTAGATCTTAAAGAGTTCTCAAGAAATGTTTAAATATATCTTGTTTGACTGAATATACACTCCAAAATTTATTGTATTAAGGTTGAAAATTATGTTAATGATTGAAGTGGAGGTTCCATTGTGTATATTTTGAGTTTAATTATTATATTCGTTCATGTTGTGGTCTTTATTTTGAAATAATAATAAAAAAGATATTTGCACAGCACTGTTTTTTTTAAATGCATCTTGTATGGGTATAAAACTTGTTTTTCTTATCTTAAGTATACTGTAAACCAATTATTATACGCGTCATTTTTTATTCGCGACTGACCGCTGGAGAACTAATCCGCGACGATTTATTTCCGCGAACAAGTGAACATATTTTTTTTTATTTCCACGAGTATTTTATTTTTTGCATTAAAATTTCATGTCCGCTAAAATGCTACCGTAAGTACTGCTTATGTATTATCTAAGACATTCTGTGGATTGCGTCTATTTAAAATCTTATATCCACACCTAAAGTAGGTAAAATGTTACCATGAGTATACTTCTTACGCATTATTTACGACGCTCGAATGAAAAAATCGTTAAAAAAAATCGAGGAGATTTAAGTTGGTTTAAAACTCTCAAGTGTAAAAGTACCTCGTGCTAATTGGGTAATTGATGCTTTACAAGATCTACATAGCCAAAGGGCAATTATTACAAATGTTCTACTCTAAATCCATTCATTACTTTCAAATGAAAGTACAATAAACAACAAACACACCATTTGGACATAGCAACGACACGCAGTAGCTTTATTTTTGCAGTGTACATAACATATGCAAAATATGAAAATCAATTTGTATATACAAGTTTATGTTGGATTGAATAAATCATGATAAAATTTTAAACTTTATCGTGCTCTACGTGTCGTCCTAAACTGGTATTTAAACCACTATTCACCTCTTATATAGCCTTGCTAACGAGACCGGTTCTAAAGAACCACGTGATATACACCAGGTATTCGAATGAAAACCTTGTAATACCGAAAAAGTAATTTATTATCACACCGAGTAGAAATTGATTTCTGTCTAATTCGTTCCTCAAACGAAAGAAATCATATGTTGGGACGGAGCAGGACTGGGCCATAATTAGTCGTAGTTAACCAGGCTATCTCTAACTCGTCTGTGACGATAAATGAACAATAATAACACAAGCTGAAATATTTATTGATATTTTAATCGTTTTAGACAAATATTTTTAGATTTTCCATTCGTTTAAATATTTTTTCTGAATGTTTGTAATAAAACTTCAACTGCTTCTAGAACACTAAAATTCTTCCGTGATTATTACTTATAGAACCGTCGGGATCGGTACTCAAAAAAGGGCAAATAACTCTAAGCATAACAGGAAAATGAACAACTGGTTCGCGACGATAAATATCCGCGAGAAAAAGTTACTCGCGGAACTCGCGGGTATTTATCGTACGCGTATAATACTTGGTTTACAGTATACCTTACATTGAAACATTAGAGTCCTATGGCGTTCATGGATATTACTTTATCGCTCTCAGCTTAAATAGTAGAATTTATTAGGTCAGGTCAACTTAATAGGTCATGTATCCAGAGGAAAAGGCTGACCTAACATACTCGTGTAAATTTAGCTCAGCAAAATGTCCTGTTATCGATCTCAGCTTAACAATTAGATTAGGTTCGAATCCCACTGTTGGACGTGGAGGCCGGTCCTTCGGATGAGACCGTATAAACCGAGGTCCCGTGTCGCAGTAGGTACTGGCAGGAAAAAGACCCCTCACTGCTCAATGGCCCTTAGTGCCGAGTATAGGACAAAATTTGCAGCTCTCCACCGGCAAGTGGTGGAATCTCCATACGAGTGAAAACTTTTCGAGAGGGACGTTAAACAATATACAATCAATCAATCAATCTTAAGAAACCCGGGGAAAAGGTCTTTACAAAGTTTCAAGTTAATTCTCTCCCCCTCCTATTCGAATTTTTCGTTGATGGTAAATTGGGTTTCCATCAGCAAAACGTGGACTTTGCCATAACACGGACTAATAGCCGATTGCCGAGATCATATCGTCTTTTGTGCGGAGGTAGAAAAGTTGCTGTCACGTGATCATTTGTTAAGCACTAAATATGGCAGATCAGGAGTATATTCATGTCAGTGCAAAAAACGTCCCAGAATTACGTAATTTTTTTTAGAAAAGGGGGCATCAGTTGTAACGAAAAAATAAAAAAAGAAAGTATACTTTAGTTAGGTTGGCGGAAGTTGCAGTTGAACTACAGTTACCAGTCATTGTCGCGAAAGACGACTACAAAGTCATGAACTTGAAGCGGCACACCATAAAAAATCTCGGATGAACAGCCACCAGACATGACAAACCTTGTGAACGAATTTGTAAGAAAGAATGATGAAATAGATTGTCTTACTTTTTTGAAAAGCAAATGTAATTCAGATTTGATTAGAAAAATAGAAATGTCAACAAAAGGTCAAGGAAATTGTACTGAATGGTTTCAAGTATCGTGAAGTCAGAATCACTGCCTCTATTGCATTTCCAATTTGTCACTTTAAAAATTCAAACAAAGAAGACAATTACATTGTTTTAAAAAATTACGAGTTCCAGCTCTGTACCCCTTTCAACTCCTGCAATTAATTATGGGAAAGATCATGAAACAATTTCTCGACTTTTTATACCAGGAAAAAATATTTTTAAAAAGAGCACAGAAAAGCCCAAATTGTTGAAAGTGGATTACATGTACATGTGTCCAAGCAATACCCTTACATGGATAAGTGGGGGATCCAGAGGGGGGGTTACGGGGGTTGCAACCCCCCTTTGGATTTGCAAAAAAGAAAGAGAAATAAAGTTCCATTTTTTGTTGTTGCGTTTTTGCTATAGAAAATGTAAGGTGAAAGGCTTATATTGTAATATATAAAGAAATTCGGTTGAAAAACCAAAATAAAACCCCATCCCTTTACAAAATATGATTTTCAGGTTCGGAGATATATTTTCCTTTCTTTTTCAAAAACTTTCTGGTAATGTATACATTTAGGTCAAGTACTCTTTCCCAGATTGATCAATGTTCCACTTTCAAAAACCATACTCCACCCTGTATCGATATTCTATTGAGTTATTTAACTATATGTATGTGTACAACGTACGTTTGAACTTTTTTCGCCTTCAACCCCCCTTTGAAAAATTTCTGGATCCGCGCCTGTGGATGCATCAGCAGATGGACTTGTACAATGCAAATGCCGGGGGAATGGAGTTCTTGATTTATCACCAGAAGAAATAACTGCAAAGGACAAGAATTATTTTGTTTATATGGACGACAATAACAATGAGCTGAGAACACACACATCTTGGCATTACCAAATTCAGATCCAGCTTGGCGTTTGTGACAGAAAAATGGTGTGACTTTGTCTTTTACACACAGAAAGGAATATCTGGAGACAGAATTTCTTTTGACATATCTTTATTTCAATTGATCGTATCCAAATAAATTTTTTTCTTCAATAAATATGGAATTCCTACTCTTAAAAAAAGAATACAAATGAAGAAATAATACACAGTACATGTAACTTATACTTTGTTGTATTTTATACATCTTTTAATTTTAATATTATGTTATCTTGACCATTATTTGAGTTTGCATTTGTCTGCATCTATTGATGAAAACAATCCATCCAAAATAGGTTTACCGGGTAATCCTGTTTTACCGATTGATCAGACTTGATGACATTTTCCAAACAAGAGGCCCACGGGCCTTATAGGTAACCTGGGTATTGTGCAACAACTTTCAAACAATTAAATTTGGTTCGTGTTTTAAACCAGCAGCCATGAAATTCACAATGCACAATTTTGAAAGAGGTACCATTGCTTATCAAGATTATTAACATAGCACTCTATTTACTTAATACCCAGTGGTAGATCAGAGTAACAAAGAGAAAATGCACTTCCACTTACACCCAGTTGTGCACCTTACCCCAAAGGAACCACTGACCCAGGGCCACATATTTCAAAAATTTGCAAATTTTATCATAAAATGGTTGATTAATACTAAACAGCAGATTTCAAAGCATTAATTTATTATCAGACTATGGAACGCCCCCCCCCTCCTTCTGACCCAGGGGGCATAAAAAAAACCACTTTGCTAGATGCATCTTTCTTCATCATAAATATATATTCTTGGATCATTGGCATAAAACCCAGAAGCAAAGGAAAATATTTTCAAAGAATAATGCATTTTCACTATAAAATCAATAGAGCCCCGCCCTAACACCAGAATCCCTGACCCTGGGGCCTTAAAATTCACAATTTTAGAAGAGGCACTCTTGCTCATCATAACAATGTGCTTAGTTAGTTAATTCAATACCCAGAAGCAGGAATGAAGATTTTCAAAGAATTAATGCATTTTCTCTATATGATCAATAGCGCCCCACCCTAACACCAGAACCCCTGATCCTGGGGCCATGAAATATTCACAATTTTATAGGAGGCACTCTTGTTCATCATAACTATGTATTAAGTTAGTTTATTTAATAACTAGAAGCAGAGAAGAAGATTTTCAAAAGAATTAATGCATTTTCACTATATAATCAATGGATCCCCGCCCTAACACCAAAACCCCTAACACTGGGGCCATAAAATTCACAATTTTGGAAAAGGCACTCTTGCTCATCATAACTATGTGCTTAGTTAGTTTATTTTATACCCAGAAGCAGAAAAGCAGATTTCAAAGAATAAATGCATTTTCATTATATAATCAATAGAGCCCCGCCCTAACACCAGAACCCCTGACCCTGGGGCCATAAATTCACAAATCTGGAAGAGGACTCAATGTTCATTACATTCATGCCAACAGTTTGCCTGCTTGATATCAAGGAATAAAGATGATTGATTGTATATTGTTTAACGTCCCTCTTGAGAATTTTTCACTCATATGGAGACGTCACCGCATGCCGGTGAAGGGCTTCAAATTTAGACCTATACTCGGCACTCAGGGCCATTGAGCAGTGAGGGTTCTTTATCGTGCCAGCGCCTACCGTGACACGGGACCTACGTTTTTAAGGTCATATCCGAAAGACCCGTAACTTTCACTTCTAGTGCCGAGCGCTTGGCAAAGGAACAGTCACTACCTTTGTTTACGTCTTAGGTATGACGCGGCGCCGCGATCGAGAATCGAACCCGGGCCTCCCGATCACGAAGCGAACGCTCTACCACTAGGCTACCGTGACCGGTCAAGGAGTAAAGAAGAAGAATTTTAAAGATTGCAATAATTTTAGTGGTTTTGGCCCCACCCCTCAGGCCCCCGGGGGGCAGGGACCATGAAATTCACAATCTTTGTTCTCCTTCACCCATAAATGCTGTAAACTAAATTTGGTTGAATTTGTTTCAGTGGTTTCAGAGAAGAAGCTGAAAATGTTCAAATGTTAACACACGACGGACGAAAACGGATAGCAATAGGTCACCTGAGTTACTCAGGTGACCTTACAACAGTCTCGTATCGATGTTTCTCTGTCAGTCAGTTTTGCTTTCATCTCAAAATGCCACCTGGCATGCGGTAAAATCAGTTTAATCTTCTTTGAAAAAAGTATCTTCTAGACCAGCATATCTTGAGGGGAAAACCTGGTCATCTCAACTTGATGACAAAGTGTAGCCAGTGTTCACTTACTTTCACTGGGCCATTAGAAACTGTGATGAAGATACCTCAAAACTTCAAGCACTTCTACTGAACATAGTAGAACATTACAAGAACAATCACTCAAATTGTCATTTGTCCTCCAGGTGCAAAATGATCCAAACTAAGAAATATCTCGAAAACTTACATCTAACCCATGCGCCGAGAAGTTGTTGCCAGGGGTCATGATAAATTATATTGTTTATAAGCATCAACAAGAATGCAATTTATGCCTTGATACCTTTGATGTTGAAAGCTTCAACAATGTCATGATTGGATACGAGAACAAAAGAATATCATTTTCTGATGACATGTACATAGCATGATCTAATTTAGCTGTATGCCATTGGAATGAAAACGTTGACAGGGAATACACATCTGTTTGGAGACTGAATCACCGAATGCCAAGAAGTGCTGAGGGTAATAAACAAGAGGCCCATGGGCCACATCGCTCACCTGAGAAGCTTTGACCATTCTGTTCTTTACCAGATTTCACCCTTGTTATACATAATGCATCCCGACCCTACCCCACTGATCATAATTTAGACATTTTGAAATCTACACTACCCCATGATCCTTCCATGGGCACATATGTTTCAGCTTTTTTAGGCCCAGTGGTTCCTGAGAAGAAGATTTTCAAAGATTTTTCCTATATATTTCTATGTAAAACTTTGATTACCTATAATGGCCCCGCCCTTCCCCCGGGGGTCATGATTCCTATAATTTAGAATCTACACTATACCAGGATGCTTCCACATAAGTTTCACTTTTTTTTATTGCCCCGTGGTTCTTGAAAAGAAATTTTTCAAAGATTTTTCCTATATATTTCTATATAAAACTTTGATTCCCCATTGTCGCCCCGCCTGTCCCATGGGTGTCATTATTTGAACAATTTAGAATCTACATTATACCAGTATGCTTCCACATAAGTTTCAGCTTTTCTGGCCCAGTGGTTCTTGAGAAGAAGATTTTCAAAGATTTTTCCTATTTATTTCTATGTAAAACTTTGATACCCCATTGTGGCCCCGCCCTTCCCCTGGGGGTCATGATTTTAACAATTTAGAATCTACACTATACCAGGATGCTTCCACATAAGTTTCAGCTTTTCTGGCCCAGTGGTTCTTGAGAAGAAGATTTTCAAAGATTTTTCCTATTTATTTCTATATAAAATTTTGATTCCACATTGTGGCCCCGTCCATTCCCCGAGGGTCATTATTTGAACAATTTAGAATCTACATTATACCAGGATGCTTCCACATAAGTTTCAGCTTTTCTGGCCCAGTGGTTCTTGAGAAGAAGATTTTCAAAGATTTTTCCTATTTATTTCTATATAAAATTTTGATTCCACATTGTGGCCCCGTCCATTCCCCGAGGGTCATTATTTGAACAATTTAGAATCTACATTATACCAGGATGCTTCCACATAAGTTTCAGCTTTTCTGGCCCAGTGGTTCTTAAGAAGAAAATTTTCAAAGATTTTTCCTATATATTTCTATATAAAACTTTGATTCCCCATTGTGGCCCCACCCATCCCCCGGGGGTCATTATTTGAACAATTTAGAATCTACATTATACAACGATGCTTCCACATAAGTTTCAGCTTTTCTGGCCCAGTGGTTCTTGAGAAGAAAATTTTCAAAGATTTTTCCTATTTATTTCTATATAAAACTTTGATTCCCCATTGTGGCCCCACCCATCCCCCGGGGGTCATTATTTGAACAATTTAGAATCTACATTATACCAGGGTGCTTCCACATAAGTTTCAGCTTTTCTGGCCCAGTGGTTCTTGAGAAGAAGATTTTCAAAGATTTTTCCTATATATTTGCCATTTTGGCCCCACCTTACCCCCGGGGGTCATGATTTGAACAAACTTGAATCTACACTACCTGAACATGCTTCCATATAAATATGAAGATTTATGGCTTTGTCATTCTTGAGAAGAAGATTTTTTAAGAATTTTCCTATATATTTCTATGTAAAACTTTGGTCGGCCATTTTGGCCCCGCCCTACCCCCCGGGGTCATGATTTGAACAAACTTGAATCTACACTACCTGAGCATGCTTCCATATAAATATGATGAATTATGACTGTGTCATTCTAGAGAAGAAGATTTTTAAAGAATTTTCCTATATATTTCTATGTAAAACTTTGGTCGGCCATTTTGGCCCCGCCTTACCCCCGGGGGTCATGATTTGTACAAACTTGAATCTACACTACTTGAGCATGCTTCCATATAAATATGATGAATTATGGATTTGTCATTCTTGAGAAGAAGATTTTTAAAGAATTTTCCTATATATTTCTATGTAAAACTTTGGTCGGCCATTTTGGCCCCGCCCTACCCCCCGGGGTCATGATATGAACAAACTTGAATTTACACTACCTGAACATGCTTCCATATGAATATGATGAATTATGGCTTTGTTATTCTTGAGAAGAAGATTTTTTAAGAATTTTCATATTTCTTTCTATGTAAATCTTTGTTCGGGGAGTTTGGACCCGCGCTACCCCGATGTGTCATGATTTGAACAAACTTGAATCTACACTACCTGAGCATGCTTCCATATAAATATGATGAATTATATCTTCATCATTCTTGAGAAGAAGATTTTTAAAGAATTTTCCTATATATTTCTATGTAAAACTTTGGTCGGCCATTTTGGCCCCGCCTTACCCCCGGGGTTCATGATTTGAACAAACTTGAATCTACACTACCTGAGCATGCTTCCATATAAATTTGATGAATTATGGCTTTGTCATTCTTGAGCAGAAGATTTTAAAAGAATTTTCCAATATATTTCTATGTAAAACTTTGGTCGGCCATTGTGGCCCCGCCCTACCCCCGGGGGACATGATTTGAAAAAATTTGAATCTACACTACCAGAGGATGTTTTCTCTTAAGATTCATCTTTCCTGGCACAGTGGTTCTTGAGAAGAAGATTTTTAAAACATACCACCCAATTTTCACTAATTCTCAATTATCTCCCCTTGAATGAGGGCGTGGCCCTTCATTTGAACAAACTTGAATCCCCTTCACCCAAGGATGCTTTGTGGCAAGTTTGGTTGAAATTGGCCCAGCGGTTCTTGAGAAGAAGTCGAAAATGTGAAAAGTTTACGGACAGACGGACGCCGGACAAAATGTGATCAGAAAAGCTCACTTGAGCCTTCGGCTCAGGTGAGCTAAAAACTACGGATGTCATCGAGTACCCGGGTAACCGGGTACTCGATCGAACGTTCGAGCATCGAATACTGAAATCCGGTACTCAGATGTATATTTTTGAAAATTTCTAAACTTGTCGAAATAACCATTATGGTCTTTGGCAGTGTTTATACAGTAAGTATGATGACCAGGCTGGTATCTGACTTTTCTCAAAATAACCTTTGGCTGAATTCTACCCTTTTTTGTTATTTGCTTTAATTATTTGTTTTCACTGAACATCGTTTAAGGTCTCTATGTTTTATAAAATAAGATAATTTTGTCAATTCTTCAAGAAGCCCAGAATTATCTGTAAAAGAGACAGATGATATGATATGACTTGTTCGATTGTTGATATTGTTGCAAACACAAATGGTTGAAGGCAATGGGTTAAAAAAAACTGATGTCCATCGTTGCAGCGAATTACAAAATACGTCCCGTAATACTATAAAATCAAGGATCGAAAAAAAAAATTAACGAAAATCGTAAATCCGCTCTGTTAGGAGAACTTGATCAAATGAAAGCTGATACTGTACGTAGCTCTGACGACTGCTATCTGGATGTCAAACGCAACAAAGAGTTATACATTACAATTACGGAGCAGATTATTTTTTGTTAACAAAAACACTGTGAACCACTTAAGATTTATTTTCACGTGTTTATCTGATAAATAAATAAAACTTGAAAAAATGTTTATTGAATTTCGTCCGGCACGAATTAAGTGATCATCATTGTTACGACAAAAATATATTTACGGATTAAACTCCTATTAAAGCAGTGGTTTTATTTCTACGAGAGTTTACAATTTTTTACAGTTATCAATTTATTTGTTCATGTTTATTTACACTTTTACTGAGTACCCGGGTACTCGATCGGAAAAAACATCCGAGTAACCGAGTATTAAAAATTCACCGATTTGACATCCGTAGAAGAAACTGATGTTGATTTTAAATGAAGAAGATGTGTAAATATCCCTAACTGCAAGAACTTCAAACCCTTTAACTCCATTAATTAATTAGTTTGAAGCTTTTGTCCTGTGATTATCTGCAAAACTGTTAATACACTGCATATATGTGTTTATAAGTAAATGTTTTATAATTAATTAAACTTAATAATTAGATTCACAGTGCACATAAATTTCATCTGTTTATTTATATTTACGCACAGACTGGAATGGAATCGCACTGTCGATAATTTGTAAACAAAGCTGACTCAGCACAGTGCAGTTCTTGTCAGCAGCACTGACTGTGTTGGAGAAAAACACTGCCTATTTAACCAGGTGGCAAAAAATCTACGTCGCCCCCGGCCTTTAAACTCCTAACCAACTGCCATTCCACCCCTATAAAAACTCTCTATCTCCATTAGTGAAAAATGCGTTTAATATTATCATGTCTTTTTACATCGCCAAATGCCCATGCTTTCTATAGATCTCATATAATAAGGCGACAACATTAGAGACTTATCATTGGACTGCATTTTTCAGATATGAAGATTCTATGATGAAGAATTTAGAAAACTTCAAAGTTCAAACCTTGAGTTGTTAGTTAAACATGATGAATTTAAAAACTCGTATCAAGTTCAAAGCGGAGCAACTCCCACCCCCCTTTCAGACTTAGATCCAGTAGCGACCATACCACCCAAAAGGTTTCTTTTATAATTTCCGCAGTACAGGGATATGTAGTTTCAAAGAATGCAAACTCCCATTCCAAATGAGGAAGAACATTCTTTAGATTAAGATGTAGAAGACAATAATGTCGATTCGGATCCACTCTATCCTGGGCCCGCAGTGACATTAGGTGCATTTATGCTGTTGCTGGCCATATTTACTACAAAGTATAATCTGATTTGAGAGGCAACAGAACAACTCCTTAAGATCTTGGCCTTAGCCCTCACACATGGATATAAACTCTGTGCGTCTTTATATGAATTTAAATTATTTTTCAAGATAGATGTCAAACATTTGTGTGTGTATGTGACAAAAAGCACGCAACCGACACCTGTAGCTCTGAAAACAAATCACCTCATCTGAGCAAGATTTCAGAACACCAGTGAAGTTTGATAGACTAGTGTATCACCTTGAAGGCTACAATCAGATGGACAGAGAATTTACTTTAAGGATTTAATTACGGGCCGCCAAGAGGCGGGCCGTTTCGTGATACGGTTTTAAATGTTTACACTGCGTTTCTGCGGGATAGTTTTCATAAGAATTTTTATTTATTTTTCTTTATACTACCATTAGCGAAATAAAAGAGCACAATATGTAATTTATACATGCTGTTTTATTTTTTTAAAAAAATATCTTAATACAGCATTTATTAATAGACTACACAATGCTTTTATTGTTGTTGATCTAACGGATATGGAAGCTCATAAGTGAAGATAGTACTGTAGCAAGGTATTTATTTTCTGACAAGCAAATATCTATGGTAAAATTTGCGAAAAAAAATGTTTTTTACGTAAACTAATTTAAATAAAATGTATTAAACATTTTCACCAATATTATTTGAAATCAACAGCATTTTTATTTTCTTTTGGAAAAAAGGTTAATTCCCGTAACGGGGTGCCATAGTAGCATGCTCTTTTTTTCCCGCGATTCAGAACAAAGAGCCCTTTCGGAACTTTAAATTCTCGGGCTTTAACCACATGTATTACAAGCGCATGCTCTTTTTTCCCGCCGTTTAGAAGAAAGAAGTCCTTTCGGAACTCTTTATCCTACAAGAGAAGACGAGCAAGATGGTAAGATCTTTAAAAGCGAATTATCATCAGGGTTGTAGTATTTTTCAACCGTTTAACGGAGTGCAATGCACAGCGGTTGCACTCGTAGCTCTCATATCGCTCATGCAACAAATGTCATACCAGAATATTTCATATTTGACCCCCGGTTTCCTCGATCAAATTATTGTTGACGGGACAGAGTTGTACAAGTCGATAACAACAAGACCAAATGGTCCAAGTGGATATTTATCTCATAGAGATTTGCCTCAAAATATATCTAATCAATTCCCAATGTTTGGTGAATTAACCTATGCATATGATTTGTTTTATGGACCGGTGTTGGGTGCAATAAATGAAGACGCAGGTCAGATGAATTTTCGTGCTGCATTTTTTGAAAGTACACAAATTTCATCCCTTTTACTAAGTACATTTGGTGGCAGTTCAGTTGCTGTGATTTATGATCAAAGTCAACATATTGTGTATTTATTTGATTCTCATCAAAGAAATGAAAACGGTTTTCCAAACTCTACTGGTAGTGCTGTTTTGCTTACATTTGCTACAGAAGATGAATTTTTTTCATACATAAATGTCATGTATGGTCAGTTAAATTTTGAACTTACACCGGTTACTGTTAGTGGGAAGGGAAATGCACACAACTGTTTCAATTCAGTTCAATATCCATCACAACTTAGACAAAATGATAATTTGCATAATGATAACAACATTGCTGAAAATATTTCTATTGTATCAGAAAGTGCAGGTAGCAGTTTAGAATTTTGTCCTGAGGGTATTATAAATTCAAATAGTGTAAATAATGATCAAGATTTATTTGTCTCTAATAGAGATAAAGAAAGTGTTAATTTTCATAGTTATTTTAGAAAAGACAAAGACCATAAACGTAAAACTACAAGGAAACCTAGAAAACGAAAAAATCTGTGTGAAAATGACATAGTAAATGGTTTATGTTTTGAAGTGGTTAATGAAAGCGACGATTTTACAGGCATTCCTGTTGTTGCGGAAAACCAGTTTCTTAATGAGAATTTAGATACATGTACCAATCCAATTGATCTGCAAGATGTTGCACATTATATAACAGTAAGTTCAAGTATGAGACATGATATTAATTTTCTTGCTGATGCAAATCATGCTTTTGATTATGAAAATACTATAAGACAAAGGGCAAACAGGTTTTGTACATCCTGTGACAGATTTTTATTTCCTGATCAAATATATTGTCTGAAAAGAAATGTAAATCTTGAAGGAAGTAATTTTTCAGGGAATGACTCTTTATGTTATTTTTGTTATGATAAAGTAAGGAAAGGATCAGTCCCCTACATGTGTACTAAATATAACAATTTAAATGTAGAACGTATACGTGATGTACTGAAATGCCTCTCAAGTGTAGAAAAAAAACTCTTATGTATGGTAGAAATATTTATGACAATCATCATCTTGCCCGGTGGTCAGTTTGCAGAAAAAGGTTTGGTTTTAAATTTACCTTCCAATGTTCAAGTTATTGCAAGTCAGTTGCCACACACAGTAGATGAACTAAACATGGTAACCGTAAACTATCTTCACAATGGATATGAACCCGTTGAGAATGAACACTACCACGCTAACCCTTTTAAGCTAAAGAGAGCACTTTTATGGCTTAAAGACAACAATCATCTCTATGCTGGAATTAAAATTAATACTGATAGGATGAGTAATGAGTCAATGTGTGATATAATAAATTCAAGTACTGAATTTATTGATCAAACTGAGACAGAATATTACACTGTAACTCCACTAAATACAGTGCTGCTATCCTATAAGTTGACAATTCTATCCTATCCTATCGTGAATCCTGCATCCATAATCCTATCCTGTCATTTCAGTCTAATCCTATCCTATCCTATCCTGCAACTCTCAGTTTTTTAATATTTAGGAATTAATTTGACAAAACGAAAAAAAGGGAATAACCAGAAAAAAAAAATCAGATATAGTTATGGTATTCAATTAAATGTTATATATTTTAATGGAGAAAAATAATCGAGATCGGCATTCCATAATTCCCGACTCACCGCACAAATTAAATTTACGATTATCGATCATTGCCATGTTAAAAATTAATGTAAACAAACAAATCGTAATTAATCATGGGCAAGTACTGATTTTGCGAACATATGTAAAGAAATTAGGCTTCCAGAAGAATTAAAGAAAAAAATTTATATAATTAGTGTTTTAATTTTCCTTCTAATCTAATGATGATCGGGAGACCCGGGATCGCGACTTGCGTCCAGCATGTTATAATTAATTATTTTTAAAAATCATAGGCCTATACGGTAATAATGTTTAAGTAAAATTTTATTTTTTCCAAAACTGCATGAGCACCATGAAAATAACATTCATGTACATGTATATTCTAACAGTCTAATAGTTCTTTATGCAATTCTAAAAAAGAAGATATGACTGAACCATAAACCAAACATACATGTACAAGTCAAAATGTAGATCTAGAATATCTTGACTTTCACATATTAAACATTTTAAATGTGAAATTGTCTTGTTATATCAAATATTAAATGTATGATTTTTTTTTTATTTAAATTCATAATTTATTCTTCATGTTCTTATTTAAAATTTCAGTTCATCATCTGTTGTATTTAATATTTTTCAAACATTCAAAATATATAGTTGCTAAATAAAATTCAAGATAATCAAAATGTTAATCTTTTTTCATTAAACTTCAGTTTCTTCTCAGTTTATGGTCAACTCAGTGCCGTACAAATGTATTTCAATTTCCTATTTTGTTTTTTGTGTGAAAATCTAATAATTTATGTTTAATAGAATATATTTTCTACATTTTTATTGTCTGACAGATTGACAGTATATAAATAATGCATGTTGTCGAGTGTAAAATTGAAAATTTTCACCCCAAGAAAACCATTGTCAACCGAGGCGCAGCCGAGGTTGACAATGGTTTTCGAAGGGTGAAAATTTTCAATGTTACACTCAACTAAATGCAATATTTATTATATAATACTGAATGTTTTATACAAATACATATTACAGTGAACCGTGTGCGCATAAATTCCGCGCAGTCGCTATTTTTTGTAATACCACCCATCGTTAAGCATTGTTGACTGTTGCTATGCAGGAGGGCGTGGCTTCACTATTCAGCGGGTAGTAGTGTTTTTTATCATATTTTTCTCGACGAATCAGATTCAAGTGATTTACATGAAAGTATAATATTAATAAATATTGAACTGAGGTCACACATGTTCCTTAAATCTTATAAAACATGCATAAGAAATTAAGAATTTACAGTATTTAGAGTATTTTTAACTCATTCTTGAGTCAGCAAGGTTTGTATTTGACCTTGGCATTTGATCTTGAATGTTAACAAGTGTCTGATTGAGAAATATTAAAATGCTCCACACATTTCCTTAGATCTTATAAAACATGCATAAGAATTCACAGTATTTACAGCATTTATAACACATTCCTGAGTAAATCTTGTATTTGACCTTGACATTTGATCTTAAAATTTCAGTGCTTAAATGAGGAAAAATACTTTATCAAGTTCACAATATTTTTATTCAAGGTGATTCCTCAACAATGTTAAACAATTGAATATTCCATTACCATGACACAAAGTCATTTAAAGTATCCATGTACAGCATTTATGAATTTCAATTCAAAGATCACAGATACATGTACATGGACTTTGTTTAAGTTTATCAATGATTTATTACAGTTGTATTATGTTTTACATACATATAATTTGGCTTTCTTATCCGTCGCTCAAATTGAAATTCAAATGTCAGAGAGATGGTCATAAACCAAACAGTTCCACAAATGTCAACAATGTACAGAAAACAAATGCTGATCTCTTGAGCACCATGATTTCAGACTTGGGACTCTTTTGACACTGGTTTGAACATCTTTCATCATTTACTCTAACAGCATATGGCATGAACTGCATTCTGAACAGCTGCAAATGTGCAGGGTTTCCTGAAAAAGAAAAAAAAAACATTATAGACATGTAGATTATAAATTTTGTCATACACATTTCATACACATTTAAAATGTTTTTGATTGTGATTATTTACAATTGGTTTTAATTTCACCTTATTCTCTCCCAAAAGTAATGCATTTAGAAATCATGAAAAATAAAATCTTATACTGCAACCTCAGTCATATAAAAAAAAAATCTTATTCAACATAATTTACTTGACATTATAATTCATGTTATCCTGTCAACTTGCTAACAAGTATGAATACATTTGTTTCAGTGACTTTTCTCTATTTTATGCTTGTATTTATCTATTCTACGTTTTTTCTTGGTTTTCTTTTTTTTTTTTGGTCTTGAAATTTGAATATGGAAAAGAAGAAGAAAATATCTATGTAACAACAACATGATGAACAGAAAAATTCAACATTTCTTTCAGTTTTACTCTCAAGATTTTTGAAAGAAAAAAATCACTTGTTCCTAGAAACAATCTAATTAAAATTAGATGTTAGATCCATTTGCATACTCGCTACACTAATATCTAACAACATCTCATTGAGGGTCACGTCAGAGGTCAAATTTGGAACATCTCAAGAGTTATTCGCTTCAACAATATACGATGATTTTGCCAGCGGCGATTTGATTGGTTGATAGAATTTGACCTCTGACGTGACCCTCAATGGGATGTTGTTAGATGTTAGTGTAGCGAGTAATACTCGCCGAGTATGCAAGCGGATCTAACATTTGATTTTAATTAGATTGTCCGAGAAACTGCAGACTTGTCACCTCAACTCAGATAATGATGTTTATGTATTTTAATGACCATGTAAAAATACATGATAAAAGTAAAGTCATACATACTTTTTAGATTAAAGTCCCTTATACTGTAATGACGCATGAGTGCAGGCAAATCCATTCTCTGTAATTATGAATATTAAAAGATAACTTATGTTTCATAACTCACAATACATCATACATACATGTACAATATGTAAGTGCACTGCTGAGTGAGCTTATTTAACATTTAAGCAGTAGCATTAGAAATGGTCATGATGATTCAACATTCATTCATTATAAATTATACTGAAATGAAAGAAACTATTTTCTGGCCTTATTAGGGAAATGATAAGAGTAACAACCTGACTAAGGCATAATACATATGATTGTTTCAGTCTTAGAGCTCATCGATAGCTGATTGAATCATATGACTTAGTATTTGAAAATTTTTATCCCCCCTTCTGTCTACACTACTTCCTTTTTCCGCACCGATTTTTTGTTTATATTAAATAGAATAAATTGTTTATAGTCTAAGACATTAGAGCAATGTTTAAAGGAATAAATATGTATAAAAATGCAAACATGTACAGTGTACAGTGAGTAGTATACTTACATGATCTCGCACATCATCTATTCAAGTCGCTAATGACGGTTCCTGTGGAATTATCCAAACGAACAGAGCATATTTAACAGAAAAACATGTTATTACACTTTTACACAAGTAAGAATCGGTTAAATCATGCAAACAAGGTGAAGAAATACGGTCTTTCGATGCCTGGACTCTTCGTTGTTTACATTCCCAAATTCTTCCGGTGATCGTTCACGGTTAGATCGTACGCCGTGTTACTCGAAGTTTATAATGAAAATCTGTGTTTAGAGGAAAGAATGTTTTATTTTTTATTGAAATTTTATAAATATTTCTTTTGTAAACATTTTTATATCGTATTTCGTTTTTGTAATTTATTCTGAAATATGAATGAACCTTTGCTCGAATCTGATTGGCTGTAGGATACAGGATAGGATAGGATAGGATAGGATTGGATTAACTTCTATATGTTTCTATCGTGAATCCTCAATCCTGAATCCTATCCGATCCCATCCCATGTCAACTTGTGGGATAGCAGCACTGTAGCAGCGACCCAGGATTTAATGTAGCATCTTATCTTCAAAAAAATGTCATAGAAGTTCCACATATTACGGACAAACCTGTAAATATATATGAAATGGCACAAGGAGAAGAAATGGCTTTTCCATGGTTGTTTCCAAGTGGAAAATATGGATATAATTATGATAGATGCGTAAAGATTCCTCGATCAATGTATTTCAAACACAGACTGTACAATAAAAATGATATGTTTAGAACCAATATGACATATCTTCTGCATTCAGCGGTAGCATTTGATGTTGCACTGTTAAAATCTGAAATAAATATTAAAATGAGAATAAGAAAAAATAATAGAAATAATGAATTAATAACAGCAAAGGATTTACGAAACATTGAGGAAAATCCGTTTCTGGCAGAAAATTCATACATGTTCATGAAGAATATTAGGGGTACAGTTGCTTATTTCCGAAATCAATTGTTCAATTTGCTTTCTATGTTTAAATTGTTAGGACCCCCAACTCTGTTTATGACATTGTCAGCTGATGACATGCATTGGAAAGAATTGGGTATGTTAATAAATGATGTGAACTACAGTGATTTTAATGAAGGCAATAACTATCAAAGTGTTAAAAAAGATCCCTTGATGACAGCCATTCACTTTGAGAGGAGGTTTAAAAGTTTAATGAAACATGTTATATTAAATGGTATCAAACCATTAGGAAATGTTCAGGACTACTTTGCTAGAGTAGAATTTCAGAACCGTGGCAGTCCACACATTCACATGTTTTTTTGGATAGAAGGTGTTCCATCAAATATATCGGAGAGTTCCATGAATGAACTGAAGTCATATATAAATAAAACAATCTGGTCATTTATTCCAAATCAAGATGAAGAAATTAACTCATTAGTCACAAAACTTCAAACACATAGTCACACATCTTACTGCTGTCGTAACTATAAGACTTCGTGTCGTTTTGGATTTCCTAAAAAAGAATGCAGTGTGACCACAATTTTCCCCAATATTAATTTATCAAGTAGAACAAAAGGGAAGTTTTACTGTACTTACCGAAGCAAAACTGACTTAATGATAAATGCATATAACCCTGTTATTCTGAGACATTGGCGAGCAAACATGGATATTCAAATGATTTGTAATGCTGAAGGTGCAGCTTATTATGTGTGCAGTTACATATGCAAATCTGAACCAGATGAATTAAAAAATGCATTAGGTTCTCTGATACATGAAGTATTTAAATCAGATCCAACTATTCCTAAACATGTAAGGTTATGGAAAATAGGTTTAACTGTATTGCGTCACAGAAGAATGAGTAGCCAGGAAGCTGCGTACCGTTTAAGTAATTTAAATCTTATCCACACAAGTAGAAGATTTATTTATGTAAATACGCGTCAACCAGCACAAAGATTGAAAATATTAAAGAAAAAGCAAGAAATAGAAGATTTAAGTGATAATAGTACAGATATATTTCAGACAAATATATACGATTATTATTTACATAGACCTTTGTCTCTTGCAAATTTAAGTTTTTTTAGGTTTAGTTCCTGGTTTGAAAAAACATCTATTCAAACTCCAAAACGCAGAGGAATGGAGCGTTATTATATATCAAAATATGATATTTGGATGAAAAAAACAAAAAAAGCATTTGTTGTCAGAATGCCCAATTTTCCAGCATTTACAAATGATTTTTATTACTCTTACCTCATGCTGCTGCTACCACATACAAATGAAAATGAGCTTATACAACCATATGCAAATCCAAAAGATGCACTGATTGCAAAGAGAGAAATGTTAAACTCTTCTGTGGACTTTACACATTTTTCGTTTGTTGAACAAATCGAAAATGTAATCAGAAGAATGAATCTTTTACAGGAAGTTGACAATTCTCACACTAATAGTACAAGAAGAGAGCCATCTCAGGTTGACTTTGAAGTATTTACAAGATTATCAGAATGTCTGATGAGTAACATTTCAAATGACAATCTGTATGACAAAGATATAAATGATGAAGAATTTGAAAATGAAATGCATATGCATTCATTTACTTGCTCAATGTCAGTAAATGAATTTCATTCACATGTGAAGCAAATGACATTTTCACAGTTAAATGCCTTAAATTATGTGAAAGTTAAATTTGAGGGAAAAGGAGATCCTTTTCATCTCTTTATAACAGGTGGTGGTGGTGTAGGCAAAAGTTTCACCACAAATGTTATAATTGGTTATCTTCAGTTATTCTGTGCAAAAGTCCCAAATACCAATCCTGTGGTTGTGTGTGCTCCAACTGGTACAGCAGCCAATAATGTCAATGGAAGAACTCTTCACTCAGTATTAAAAATACCAGTTGGAGATTATTTGGAGTACAAAAGTTTATCGTGCTATAGTTTAAAAGAATTGAGAAAAGTTTTTCAACATGTTCATACTCTTGTTATAGATGAAATAAGCATGGTTAGTAGCAGCATGTTATCATTTATAAGTCGCAGATTATCAGAAATTAGCAATAATGAATTTGCATTTGGAGGGTACAATGTAATTACAGTTGGAGATTTTTTTCAGCTTAGACCTGTTAAGGGAAGTTTTCCATTTAAAAATACTTTATTATGGCATCTTTTTGATCCTATTTTTTTAACAGAAAATGTAAGGCAAAGTGGGGATACATCTTATTCTTCTTTACTTAACAGAGTAAGAGTAGGTCTCCCAAATCACGCTGACATAGAACGTTTAAAAATGAGGTTACTTTACAATAATAATGATGATTATTCTGGACATTTACATATATTTCCCACAAGGAAACAAGTTGAAAATTATAATAGTTGTAGATTGCTGCAAACAACTCATTCCATTTATCATATACATGCTATTCATTATTTTGCATCAGACGATGACAATGCAGTTGGTTTAGTTGATGAATACTTCATTCCAGCAGATGACCGGGTTGCTGGTGGTTTGAACAGAGTTTTAGAAATTTCAAAGAATGCCAGGGTTATGCTTACTCGTAATATAAATACAGATAGTGGTCTAGTAAATGGGGCTGTGGGAACTGTAGTTGAAATGATATTCTCTGATAATTCATCTGTTCCATCTGCAATTAAAATATTGTTTGATGACCCAAATATTGGAAAATTGTCAAATGTTCATGCACACTCGTTACGTCCAAGTGCAATTGAAATTCAGCCTGTTCAACAAGAATTTACTTACAGGGGGCGTCACATAGTTAGATCACAATTCCCTTTAATTCTTGCGTGGGCTTGTACAGTACATAAAGTCCAAGGTTTATCTTTAGATTCCGCTGCAATTGACTTAGGAACTTCTGTCTTTGATAAAGGTATGGCATATGTTGCATTGAGTAGAGTGAAAGCAATAGAGGGTTTAATACTAATTAAGTTGGATACATCTAAAATACAAGTATACGATGATGTCGTATGTGAATATGACAGACTGAAACAAAAGTGTAAAGAAAATTAGGTAGCGCTTATTAGTTTTGGTTAGGATGTAAATTGTTCTATTCTCTTTATTCAGTAAAACTTGATTGGTACTAACAAGGATTCTGCAAATTCACTGATATAGTCAAATTTTCTTGAATCAAAGACTGCATTTATATTGCATAGCTTGAGTGCCAAATTATTTGACATAATTTATTTCAATTATTTGGTGTGTTGATTTAAACTTCAGTGAGATAGACAAGAGTATATTTTGATACAAGATATATATACTTATATATACTTTTTTGTATTTTAGTCAGACGAAAAAATCACAAAGTGCTTAAAGATTTTTAAGAAGTCCAAGAGTACAACTACTTATGTTAACAAAGTCATGAAAAAAGAGATGAGCTATTTTAATGTTGTTGGGGGAGAAGGAAACATGTGTTACCATCTCAGAGTGTACCTTACCTCAAAGTTTAACATACTAAAAGAAGGATTGAGCTTTAAATTTAAGAATCTGTCTAAGAAGAATGAAAGAGAATTTTGGGTAACAAAAAACACTGAAGTGACATACACAAGTATTGTTGAAACTGATAGTGATGTAGCAGTGCCCCTTCTACCTGAAGAGAGACCAGCAGATGGTGAAAAAATGTCATTGGAAGATGCCCTCAGGTCACCTGAGAAATCTAGTGTGTGCGGTAAAATTGTAAAGGTGGGTATACAGTAAAACACGTTTAGTACAAACACGGATATAGCGAATTCACGGATATAACGAAGTGTTTCTGGGTCCCCGGCAAAATTCTTAACAAATATTTGTAAAATTTTACGCTTATAACGGACTCTGATATAACGAATTTACGGATTTAGCGAACTGATTTTGAGTCCCATTGAGGTTGAATATAATGAATTTTACATCGTTTATAACGAACTTTCAAAGATTTCAAAATTTGAATAATTGAACTGACTTTATTTTCTGTCGGCATTTGTATATAAAATTCAATTCATAATAAAACCTTAATTAAGGTATGTTTTGTAATATTTGCGTCCCTAACATATTTGATAGTAACACTTGAAGGAAAACTTGCATATTGCAAATTTGCTATATATGGTTATACGAATTTGTTATACAGATATAACAAATTACGGATATAGCGAATTAAATTAACAGATCCCCAGGACTTCGCTATAACCGTGTTTTGCTGCAGTTTGAAATTTTTCCAAACAAGCCATATCTGATGACACAGAATGAAATATTTACATGATGTATTTTAAGTTGGATTACTGCTATTTACATCTCTCTCTAAATTTCCTTTTGTAGTCTTCTCCTCTGCGTTACCGCCAAGATGGCACCCTTGCAGTGAAATCCCTACTGATGAAAGACGCTCAATCAACTGCTAAAGTCTGCCTTTTCGGCAAAAATGCTGAGTCAGTTTACACCACAGGAGACATGCTTAAGGTTACACAAGTTTATGCCAAAACTTGGAACAAAAAAGCTCAATTGACCAGTTGTCCATCTACCACTTGTGAGGTAATAATCAGATAATCAGAAGTGTTGACAAAAACCTCAATTTTGTTTTTAAAACACTTTATCATTAATAGTACATTTATTTCTCTAACAATTGTGCGTGAATAGTTTCTTCCAGATGATCCACAAATAGAGGTCCATGAAAATGATGAAGAACCTGTCAAGTTCGATCCTGACTTCGCTGATGATGACGTTGATGAAAAGCCAAAAGAAGTCACCTTGACCGATTTCAGTGACGTCGTAATATACCAGTGCTGCGATAAAGAAGGTATAGATATCTTCTTTGCTTTTCCCATGAATTCAAATTTTATGGATCAAAAATCTTTTTCATTTATTAATTACGAATGTTTATTGATTTTAGCCTGCAGGCGCAAAAAACTTCTTAATAACAAGTGCCCAACATGTGGATCTGAAAGTGGTGGGAAGCAAACCTATATGATTCATTTCCTGTATGAAACCGCTGACAAGAAAGACCAAAAAGTAACAATCTTTGAGCAGACTTTTACCAACATCTGCTGTGAACTCATTGAATATGAAACCAAGGAAGACCTCATCACAACGATCATTGGAAAGTTACCATTACGAATCAAAGCAAGTATTACCAGTAATGGTAACTTTTACAACATTCAACAAGCGCATTAGATTCATGTATAACAAAATACGATGTATTTTCATTTTTGTAGTTCTTACATAGTTAAAGAAAAGAACTGTATAATATAGAACTAAAAAAAACTCAAATCAAACTGTATGTCAATATGATGTTATGCTACTTCAAATGCTAGTCAGTTTACGAATGTTATTGTAGGTAGTTGAAAAAAGTATTGTAAATGTACTACTACAAAAACTACCAAATGTTATGTTCACTAGTCAGTTAAGGATTTTTGTTGTACTACTAAGTATTTTTGTAATATGATGTATTTTCATTTTTTTTTTTGTTCTCATGTTGTATGAAAAGAACTGTATAATTTAGAACAAGGAAAACTAGAATCAAACTGCATGTCATCATGATCGTATGTTTATTCATTTACTTAGTCAGTAAGGATTATTAATGTAAGTAGTTGAATAAAAGGTACTGTAGAATATACATCTACAAAAATTACATATAAAATTTATGTCACTTTATTCACTAGTCGGTTTAAGAATTTTGAAGAGTTTAGGAATTTTGTAGTAGTAGATATGTATACATAGTAACGCCACTAGGGGTTCTAGTGAATTTTTGTTGCAATTTTTTTTTCATGTTTTTTTATTTCATTTATAGTAAAATAGTTGCATGTTTTTCTAGTCATATTTTGCTGTAATTTTTTCTGTTTTGTTTTTTTTTAATTTCGTTTACTTTTTATTCTTTATACAACATTTGTTTTGATCAAAACCTTAAATAAAGGATGAAACATTTCAACATGTGGTTTTTATTTCTGGATTTTGAAATTTTAAGCTCAAGGTAGTAATGTCTTTGATAGCAATGCATTGGTCAAGACAAGAAAACTAAGTAGCATGTATGACATTTCCCAGTTCAGCAGGGTGTTTCAGTAAGACGTGGAATCTCAAAGTTACTTAATTACCTTCTGAAATTGACACAGCTTTCCCTCACTGTTAAAATATCCACGAAATAGAAATTCATGCAAATGCCAATAAGCATGGTTATTGTATGGAATAACCAATAGCATCTTATCTGGCAAAGAGGTGAAGCTTGCTATCACTTGTAAAAAGTATGCATGCCCTTCCTCTTTCGCATGGTTGCGGCCCGAAATATTTGACGCTTGCGTCAATATGTTTTCTTGTTATCTTTTGTATTGGCACTGGACCTTCCCTTCAGATTTAAAACCATAAAAGTTTTATTGATAATTCTGAAATTGTTTTGGATAAAAGAGTAAGAAAAAAAATTTACGGCGATGGCATACGTTGCGTCACGTGTTCTTAAATTTCAGGCACGTAGCATCGATTTTGAAAGGGGGGGGGCATCAACAGACTTTTGTTTACTTACCTTGACAAGTTGACAAAAATAACTTGCCCAAGCTCAAAAATCCTATTTCGTGGTGGAAGTGGGGGGGGGGGTTTAGAGACAACCTTTTTTCACTACTAGTTCCGTTCAATATCCATTTTTTAAGCTTACAGTGCTATATTTCCTTCGTATTATTTTAATTTAGTATAAAGTGGGGGGGGGGGGAAGGGGCAAACAGACTTTCAATGAACATTTTGAATAGTAGAAGTATTGTTGGCAAAGAAAAAGGGGCAGCCCCCCGCCCCGCCCCCCTATGCTGCTACGTCCCTGAATTTAATTTGCAGTTTGCATTCATCAGAAAGGTATATTTACGAAAGCGGCAGCATATTAAGATGTTGTTCTTACGTGATGCAACCTCATTAAGTGAAAAAAAATATTGATCGCCCACAGAGCCAGGAGCTTTGATCTGTATCCCATTTTGGAGGTTCTTATTGCACGTCAAGCAATTTGTACAAATGAAAATATTTACAACGGTACCAGAGTAGGGTATTGCACATCGCCAACAAAACTGGATCTAGGGTTTCTTGATTCGTTGAAATTCCTTCTGATAAAATTGGCAAAGATCCCTGAAGTGTTTGGTAAAGAGCAACACAACTAAGGATTTTTTTTTTCTTTTTCAACACTAGTGAAAATCTGCTCTAGAATATTATGAATACAATTTAATGTCGTCGAAAGAAACAGATAAGCTGAATGGCAGGCAAGTTAATGTTCGGAAATCTTTAATTTTCGAGAAAATAATTATTGTTGACAGAGTAGACCCCATTGAGTACGTTAAAATTGCTATTGTTTGTATGGGTATACCAAAAACCCTATTTCAGAAAAAAACAGTTTGGAGTATTGAGGTATAAATCACGTGAAATGAAGAACTCACATGACATAGGTTAGGAAACTTGGAGGGAGTAAGTGGTGTGCGACTTGATGGGAATTTACTTTCTTTCATCCACTTATTAAACGTGGCATATACAATAGTGGAAAACAGGATAGGCTAGTCCCATAGCTGTCTTGGTTAAACTTCTAGAGGAAATTATAGCGAGATCCATCCCTATTCAGTGGTTAGAATGGCTCCTTCAAATATTGTATTGTTTAATGGTATGTTATTTCTCTTGAGATTTTTTCTCTCCTATGGAGACGCCACTTGCCGAGCTACAAATGTTGTCCTATATTCGACACTGTTAACCTTTGCGACAAGCGGACGCCCCTCATTCAAAGAAGTAGACAGCGAGGGGGACGTGTTAATATCAGACAACTGGAAAAAGCAACACGTACCAGAAACCAATTACCGATGCGACTGTTTTGTAGAGAATCCTAAAGGAAAATGCACCATTTTCGTATTTTATGGCAAGACATATAACTCTGTATAACAATATTTGGTATTCAATTTGCACCTCCCTTCCACTAACTGAGGAGATGGGGGAGAATATCGTGTTGAAAATGTTTTATTTATGTGGGTCTATTTTGTTAAGTTGTTTGTACTTCGGATCCCTCAAACAGGATCGATCTGATGTCAAGGACCATGCGACGAATTAGACATTGAAGAAACTATTCAAGATGACCGTTAAGAGACAGAAACGCATTTAAACGGATTTTTTATGGCTTTATTTTACAATTCATGTCTCCATATTGCAAATTGCTAAAGTTTAATTGCTTATCGGTTATGGGAGGATGTCTGTATTTCGATACAGATAGTGTCATTTTCAAAACCCAGAAGTCGGACGACTTGCATAAATTATCTGCCCACAGAAAAATATAAAAAAAAAATAATTGACCAACAAGATAAAATTAGAAGATCAAACCGGATGTGACCGGTCAACAGGGGATGCTCACTCCGTCATGGCACCTGATCCAACCTCTGATAGGGTAAAGAAAAATACAATAGGAAAAATACAATTCGGAGAGTACGAAATAGCGAAAGCTTGCACCATCTTGGCTCCGATACCTACATGTATATCCATTGAACTTGTTTTGTACCTGTTTTTTGTCTTCATTACGCCTTGTTTTTGAGAAAACTATAAACTAATAAGTCTTTTTAATCCAAACTCATTGAGTAATTGTTTGATATCTTCCTTGCTTGAGGAATTGCAATGTTTTTAAAGAGAAACCTGAGTAGGGTCTTCAACTAGGAGTTTGAGTCATAGAATCCGAAATATATTGAAGTAAATATCAGGTTTCCGAGCTCCATAGAGGCATCAAAATTAAAGAATCGGCTCACCACATGCTCACAGCGTCTCGTATTGTGGATCGTCGTGTGTTCTGCAAAATGACAAGAGACAAGGTTAATCAAAGGAATCAATTTTAGTCATTATTAATTCTTGAAAAAGTTCATTTATATAAGCACATGGTTAAAGTTCATAGAAGGGAAAACGAGAAAAGTTCTGTGAAAATTCCGATTAAATATGACAGAAAGTCGAGGCAACGCCCGCGTGGCGCAGTGGTCAGAGCGTCTATTCTAGAGTCGAAAAGTAAGAAGCCGATACCTACGCTGCACAGTTTCTTTTAAATTTTAAAACATCACATTTAATAAACAAATAAACAAAAATATACAACATAAACTGGATAACTGTCAGTGTTCAGCTCGGCAATGACGCGTACGGTTGTCCTTAATACGGATACAATTGGTCTTTGAACTTGTTTGGAAATCCTTCCTCCTGTCCTATTGTCGTGGAGGCCTACACACACACACACATACACACAAGGAAAAGGTATACATCTTGCGCTGAAATCTCTAGATGTGACCATGTCTGGTGCTGAGACATCTACACACACAGGATGAAAATAATTACCCATGCACAATATAATGTCAAGGTAGACATATACTTTATACATTGTAAGTTAAAACTGTGCATACACATGTACATATGGCGTACAAATAGGCTTTTTGATATCATTGACAGCTGCTTTTTCAATAAAAATGGAACTCGTAAATTTACTTACCTTGTCATTGGTCATTTGCAAAATTATTTTGTTAAAACAGATTCTGATTGCACACATAAGTACTCTGAAGTTTACCTGCTTAAGTTTCTGATCGACAATATATATGTGGTTTTGGGAATTTCACAGAAAATTCAACAATCTATGGAATTCACCATGGGTACAAATCAGAAATCGCTGCACTATTATTAGCAGACATATTTGTTATATTATATGAAGCAGAAAAAACTTCAAATTCTTATGCGTTTTTAATGAATTTCACAGAAAACACTTTTGTGGCCTTCAACACCGTTCATCGATATATCAAAAACCGATGTATTGTCAATTAATAATGGTAATTTTTGCCAAGTAATATTGAAATCAGATAAATTGTGGTGAGTAGCGTTTTGAAAAATTGTTTACAGACAGAGTCCAGACACTTCTGTTTCACGGACTTGGATATTTTACTGGAAAAAGACACTAATGGTAATCTAACAACTAAACTATATGATAAACGTAAAATGGATAAATTTTGTTCATCAAATTCCCTTGTCTTATGCAGCAATTGATCATCACCTGCAACTTGTTTGTATATATATCTCAGTTGATTCGATATGCAGAGCATACACACACACACACACACACACACACACAGGTAAATTATTGACAAGCAAGTTGATGAAACTAGAAAAATGACCGTTTCTGGTACAGGGACATCACACACACAGTTCTATGGTGTTAATTACCCACGACCTTGTCAGCAACATATACTTTACACATTGTAAGTTAAATGTTGCATACACATGTAATTGTTAGTCCATTAGCATAAAGATGCTTTACTACAATATTTACCTTTACTTTACACTTTGTTACAAATTTAGCACACAAAAGACATACTAAAAGGCAGGGGATGCTCACTCCTCCGTGGCACCTATTACTCCAACACTTTAAACTAATTGTACATATAAGTAACATATGCTCTTAAATTGTATTGTTTTATGGACAAAACATTGAATACTAAGTTGAGAAATTCTCTATATCCTTCTTGTTTAAGATATTTACAGCATTTATATTTTAGTGAACAATAAAAACAATGCTTACCTCCGAAAGGTAGAACCCTACATATTGAGATTAATAGGTACTATGGTGAAGTCTGCCTTGACTATTTTTTTGCAAAATGTAACAAAATCTAGAGAAGTATAAGAACGCCCTTCTCTCTCATGACTGCCGCACGGACTCTGAGGCTTAAAAAAGGTTAAATATATACATAGTGAAAAACAGAGGCTCACCACAGGGAAATAGAATATTTTGCCTTCGTGTTCGAATATAGACAATTCAAATAGATGTAGATTTTTATGTGACATAATTTTAAAACCTTGCAAATTACAACGCGCTTGTAAAGTGTACAAAAAGAAGATCTACATTCACACAAGTGGTGCCTAAATACAGCCTAGGATCACCTACATATACCGGTAGTCCAACATCAACAAGAAAAATTGCTGCGTAATTTATAAATTATATAAATTAATATCTGTTAATAGATTTATTTGTCCAGATATTTAGTTTCATTCTTTTATTTCAGAAAAGATATTCGTAAATTGTTATTCATAAACTAAGTAATGCCGCAAATATTTGCATTGAAAAAGTATTAAAAACATGATAAAAACCGAGCATTTGTATTTTTAACAGACTTGACGCATACGATATAAAGCCGACTTTAGAAGAGTTGAGAAGTTTGACCTAGATTTTTATATGACCGTACCTGATTACGATACATACTCCGACGTCAATTCTGATTCCCCATTCCGTGGTTTGACTATGGAAACGGTTCAAGCCTATTTCGAAATATTTGAAAAGAAGTTTGATAATCATTTTATTAACTTACAATAATTTCCTATTGTGTTACCGTATCAAGTACATACAGCATGATGGATTCATGGACGATAACGGGACACTTATTCGCTTATTGGATATACCCAGGGAAATTTACCGGAACTTGTGTCGCATTTATTCCGCTGAGGACAGTGCATACCAATACTGTATGATGTTGCAGTCTATTGTGCAAGACTTTCTTCAGATGGTGTACCATGATGAGAAGCTGATGAAGTGCTCTCTTCTTATTGATTTGGACGATTTCCTCGGACAGAGACGATGTCTTGGATTTTTTCAGACTGATAAACATATTCATGATGAATGAAAAGATGTTCTTGCTTGTTGTTTCCCTGATGAGTTAATCTAATAAATTTGTACATGTTTCTTTTTTAGTGTCTACTTCAAAAATAATATTTGAGAGGAGGAATAGACTGTAATTGAGGCTTCCATATTGTTAAGGGACAAGGATGATTTCTCCATTGATATTAACCCCTTAGCATACTTCAAAGGCAAGTGTTGTGCCGAAATGAAAAAAAGGTGTGTCGTATACAGTTGATATCAAAATAACAGAGGAGCGATCAGAATGGAAGCTTAGTGTGAGTGTGCTGCAGGCATGGGGCCTAATGCACACTGTAAACACGATGCAACTGTTATGTATGGGGCGGTAATGTTGGCAAAACGGTTCGTCAAAACAGAAGAAACTTTCACACAGCGTTTACAGACATTTCATAAATGTAAAAATTTCAACATCTGTCTGGTGCTGATGAATTTACAACCGTCAATTAACTTTGACCGAAGACAAGAAAAATATCAAAATAACCCAGCATATCCGAATTACTACCAAATTGTATGGCTCAATTTCCCTGGAATTTTAAAATTAAGTCCTAATACTTCAAACATTTACCCCTGCCAATATGATGGCAGTGGCACATGACAATGACTACCTAGCACTGACACCCGAAGACCATTTCCTTTAAACATCTTTCATTTCTCATATATCCAATTCTCAAACTGATAAGATCAAACAATGGGACATGGCAATAATTAAACTTGGAAAACAGAGAGAACTTCATCAATGTTTGGGAGGATATGCAAATGTACAGAGAGAACTGACAAATGAAAACTTTTTCTGTCTCTTATAGTTACCAAAAATATAAAATCAATTTCTGCTCCCTCTACTTCTACTCGGTATCTAGAAGTTGATGCCGTCGACGACTTTTTCCAGCAGAAAATTCTAAGGATTATAGAGCTCTTTAGTCTTCCAGATAATGGTCTCTGTCCTGTTGATACAATGTAGTGTACATCTATTCATACTGAACACGCTGTTTTTATAAGTATTCATTTATTTGTGCTCGGATGAAAATCTTCATTGCAAGTTTAAGAGTGTGAAAAAAAAAATGGGTTGTATTAAAATATGATTTGGCTTTTCACACAGCTGACACAGTTTGCAAGAAATGTTTACTTTTCATTTGCTACAACAATCGATAGTGATGAGAACAATGTTGATTAACAATACCTTGTATTGTTTCTGTCACGTAATCGACAGGTTCAAAATGTCGTTTGCATACAACGGCAGACTTTGAAGGCTCCCACAACTTTCTCGTATGTTCCTCCAAGCGTTTAATTGCTACAATTTCTCAAACTTGACATATTTGTTATTAACTTTATGGTCAGATCTTAGACTGATGTTTCTTTGCATTCATTATGCTTAAATTGTTTACTGTGTTATTGATTAATGTCATTAAACTTTCGCCAAACTTTACTACAATTTAAATCTTTAAACCTGTGTTATTGGTTCGTTTATGAAAAGTACGCTTGTCAAATAGGAGACGTGCGTGAGTTTGTCTGTAATTCACTCTCACGTTTTTTAAAATTTTATGTTAAAGTGAAATTTGTTATTTCGTATTTTTGGACTTGAATAAATTCTAAACTTTATATTATTTCAAAACAGCGTAATCATTACATGGTGGAGAATCTAAAATTTCATTTGTGATTTTTTGACTAAACACCTTCAACTCTGTGTATTACAAGCACAATATCAATTTTGTGTGATTTAAAACCAAACCTGTGATAATTTTGTTTGTTTGATACTTGATACCGAGAACAACATAGGCATTTCGCGGTATAATGCAAAAATGTTCTGCATTTCTAATAAAAATGTTTGTCTCGTGGGAAGTTTGGAACAACAATCGAAGAGGATTCCGAACAGACATTCATTCTGGCCCCAGTATGTAGTGAAGTTTGTGATCAAAATGCTACCGACGGCGAGTTAGTTGACATTGAGATAATCGACATTGAATTACGTGAGATATGCTCTACTTCCCAGATCAGTTTTGCCGATATTCTCAGTGCGAGCGCTCGTTCTTTGGTTATCTTCCAAAATTGTGAAATTGATTACACGCGGGATTCTAAGCTTGTGAATTATGACTGACTATATTACAAAGACTTGCAAAGGAAATTAAAATCGGAATACAACTTAATTCGTCATTCGAGGTGGCAAATACCCCGAGCAATCTCGGTAGTCCTCAAAACCCCGGACCCAGTACTAGTACTCCTTGAAAGGAACAGCAATCTGTTCCGGAGTCGTTGTCTGATTCTATCGAGCCTCTGTTAGAATCACAACAAAAGTTATTTCATGATATCCAGTCATTAATAATTGAGGAAATAAAATCAACTAATGCGCGGATAGATAGCTTTATTCAAGAGCCCGCTACAAAGAAAACAAAATTGTATAGTGTCAATTTGGAGAACGTTAAATTTAATCTAAATGGAGAGGAACATTCCTCGCATGAAAAAGAAGAGGCAAAGAACTCGTGACTTTCGTTCCATTGTATTTCAAAACAACACACAACCAATCTTATCATTTCATCATAAAAAAAAAACTTTACTCTAAATATCTTTTATAGAAAGTGGTTACTCTTTGTCCCCTTTAGACTCAAACAACCTTAATAGTACACAAATATTCATCTTTTAATAAAAACTTTTCAGCTACCCTACATGTTCGTGTTCGTTGCTGAAAGCGGGTTTCGAGGAGATGGCCACCGTCTTAATGATGTCTATTAAATTCAATGATTTATAAAAATCCGGATGATTTTCGATTAGGACGTGACACTTATATTGTTGAGAGTTTAAATTACACTTTACATATATATACGAAGATAAAACATCATTTTTTGCAGTGAACGATTCAAAGTGCGAGCATAACTGGAAACGTGTCTCTGTAATGAAAATGTGGGTAGAAAGATTACTTCCGTCATCTACAATGCAACCCTAAAAACCCCATGAAAAAAAACTTGGAATAAAGAAGTATTAAAAATAATTTCATTCATGAATAACATGTTTTGAGGCGTTACAAAACATGTCTGTTCTATTCTTAGTGGTATGGTGATATCTATTGATAGAATTACTCTACAAGACCATGTCGATGTCATACTGCAATTTCTAAAAAAGAAAACGGTATTGCAAATAAAGTATGTCAACCATGTAAGAATTTTCGGCTTCTGTGTTCCTGGATGTTCAATTCTACTTTTATGAGTTATTTCTCTACTTTGAAAAATTTTGATAACGTTCTTAAAGCTCACATGAAATTTAAAGATCATCTGCTTCTGATACGGTCCAACTTGACTTTTTTTTCAGCTTGTAATTTCGTATGAAGTCGACGTATATGGATGTAATAGGTTGTGAAGTATATGACTGATTGGTTGTACATTGTTTAACGTCCCTTTCAAGATTTCTCACTCATATGGAGACGCCACCACTTGCCGGTGGATAGCTTCAAATTTCTTCCTGTACTGGGGACAACGGAGCAGGGAGGGATCTCTTTCGTGCCAGCAACTGCTTCGACACCAGAATTCGGTTTATACGGTCTCATACGAAGGCTCGGTCTCCACGTCCCACAATGGGATTGGAACCCGCGTCGTAGGAATCAACTCCTAACTTCGCGATTCGATCTAGAGCAGACGATCTCGCCACTTCGTCACGCAGTTTTGAAAACTTTGAGCCCACGACGTTAGGATCAACTCCTTACTTCGAGACTCTATCTAGAGCAGACGCTCTAACCACTTCGCCACGGGGTAAAGAAAACTTGACAAATGACATTTATGCAAACAATTAACCTATCTTTCGTATATGTAAATGTTCAGGGGGAGGGGGCAAAAAATAATTATTAATATTATTCCTTTCATACTTCATTTTCCTTCCCTTCAAAATTCTGGTAATCAACAAAATATGGTAATACATGCAATCTTGACACGAAGGAAATTAATTCGTATTTCATTATATTCAAAACTTAAGAATTTTAGCGAAATTATTAAACATTTAAAAGAACAGTTTTTTGTGCTAAAATTATCTTACCATTACCTCAATTTTTTCAATTCCCAAAAAAAAATATAATAATAGTCTAGGAAAAAATAAATCTTAAATCAAAATAAAATATGCGTAAACTGTTCTCCTTGTAGTACATAGAGAGATAAAAAAAACCATGAACATGTTTGAGGCAGACATATCCGTTAAGGTCACTGAAATCTCCCTGACCGTTTTCTCCGTTATCGAGGCACCAAGGGGGAAATTTTAGGACGGTTTATTCTTCGTCTTGTATAACCATTTGATGTTAGGTAACAAGCCTAATATCTCACAAATTATAAATTATCTTTGCTTTACTACCTTATTTCCTTTGAATTATTTTCTTTATTGTTCATCAGAAGTAACATCCGGAAAAAATAATTCTTTTCGTAAACTTGACAATTCTTTTTGCTGTGCAGAAGAATGCTAAACAACTTGTTCATAGTTGATTCTTTTTTCCAATCCACGAGATCATCGTGGACAATACACCGGTCCTTCAATTGCTTTTTTTACTTCCTGTATATAAATGAAGTGTAGTTTTCTTTTAATTGTTATTTCCATTTTTGATTACCAACTTGTATAGTCAATTATAAGGAAGTGACGGAGCGCTGGAGTGCTACATATTCAAAAGCCACAGATGGACGGTTAACACATGTGGCGGTAAGCCAGGGTCTGGTCCGCTGCATTTACTCCTCTCCCGTTACACACACAAAGGGATATAAAAGTGTGTGTAACGTGTGCCCAGCCGAGCGGTCTATATTAATATATAATTTGCTTTAAAGTGCTATAAAATGGCACTTTCCAATATAATCCTATAGTAAATGTACTTTTATTTTGAAATACCTGGACAATAGATTTCGCCAAAACTCAAAATTCTATTTGGACATCCAAAATTCTTTTTCCAATCAGGGAAGATGTTTTTTTTTTCGTGTCAGCACCTACTGTAACACGGGACCTCGTTTTATACGGTCTCATCCGAAGGATTGGTCTCTTTGAAGGTCCCTCTCAGGATCATATTTTGTGACTTTGATTTTCACTATTGAAATAAATTGACGAACCTTGTACAAACTGTCATATCTTGCATCTCCACGATTTGGCGCCACGCTGGTACCTGCCAGAAGTAACATGGACAGATTGAATATGAATATGTTAAAATTTCGACTTACATTTACCCAAAAAGGGGGTATCCAGAATTTAGACGGTAAACCAATAGTCTCCAAGGCCATTTTTTCCTGTGACACCCATAGGAATTGTCAAGGCAAAGAACACTTTGACTTCATCAATTGTCGGATCTTTCCAATTACGGAAACGGCTCTTTGGTTTCAAAGTATATTTGGCAATATTTTGTTCTACACACAGATTAGGTTCTGCAACTAATTTTATTATACCCCCCGCAAACGAAGTTTAGGGAGGTATATTGGAATCACCATGTCCGTCTGTCTGTCCGTCCGTCTGTCTGTAGACGAGATTTTGTCCGGACCATTACTCAGAAACTATTGGAAGCATTTGTCTGAAAATTTGTACACATATTATTCACCATATGAAGTTGTGCACCTGATATTTTCATCTTGATTCGATTATTATTTTGAATTTTACAGGTGTTTTTTTTTCATTTTTATTTTGTGGTTTTGTCCGGACCGTTTCTCAGAAACTATTGCAAGGATTAATCTGAAAATTTGTACACTTATTATTCACCATATGAAGGTGTGCACCTTGAATTTTCAACTCTTTTTGTTCATTTTTTTGCATTTTGCAGGTTTTATTTTAATTTACTTGTTCATTTTGGGCTCATGTATAAGGTTTGAGACATAGAATTGAGAATATCTGATCAAAAATACTACAACTTAAACCTACTCAAAAACTTTTTTTAAAACAATCAAGTGTTAAAAACAGTTTTGACATTGCACAGAAGATAATATTATTTCATTTGTCTCTTGGGAATAATGACTGGACATGCATCCAGTTAAAGATAAATTAATGGCATCTCATTATCAACCATGTGTAATCTCCTGGGAATTGAGCAGCACAAGAATTAAAGATCTCTCTTCTCTTATTATCTTAATTGTAATTTATTGTCTGTCAAAGCACTTCATTAATGGATGATCAGCTCTTTATTTTCAAAATGAATTTGATAAAAAGTTATCAAGATTAATTTGATTTTTTTTTCAACAATTAGTTTGCAGAGTGACATAACACATAATTGCAATATATTTTTTTAATGCAGAAATAAAAAAATAAATAAATAAATAATGTTACAATGAAATTATAATGTATTAGTACTGATGTTTCATTTATTTGCACCTTTGTTTCATTCATTAAGAAACATGATGAGCAATTTCATTTCACTGCAAATTTTTGTAAGTAAATTGTGAGGACCTCTAGATCCATAAAGTATTTTTGAATTGGCACCTTCTCTTAAAAACCCAGCGGGGGGTATTTGTCCCTATTGGACAGTTCTAGTTTTAGATTTCTAAATATTTAACACTTTCACAACCTTAAATAATATAACTTTATTTATGCATTACACAAAATTCATTTTACTATTTTTAAGTTATCTCGGAGGACCAAATAAAATAGATTTTGTGTTATCCAATGAAAGAGACACTCTATAATCAACTAAGAAGAACTATGCCCAGTTAATGAGCAATATTAGCAAGATCTCTGTGTACATTAAAATAGCAATATCATGGGCATATAAGATTAATTTACAGTCATCACCAATACTGACAGCCACATCAAGAACATACTATTAGATTAAAAATAAAAGGGGGGTCTTAAAATACTACCTTGAGGAATACAATACTTTATGGAATTTAACTCTGATGTTATATTGTTGGACTTGCGCTGTTTATTGGACTGATAAGATGGGTACCACTTAGTGGATAAAACTTCTAACTCATCAATAAAATTTATTGTCTGCGGATAAAACATCTTAATTTTCACATGAAATGTATCAAGCTTTTTGTAAATCCAACATGACCATACTTGTTAAAAGTCATTTAGAGATATAACTTTTAATAACATCTAACATGTGTATTAAGCAGATATTTCTTAAAAAGTGTTTCTAAATCCTGACTAATATGAATACAAGTAGTTATTATTTCCATGTTTAAAAGTTAAACATGGACTCATGATCATGTCTTCCAAAATCTTGGACACTTGGTATGGTATATTAACTGGCCTATAATTTCTGACAGCAGGAAATTTTTTTTTTAGTGAAGAGATTTTAATCTTGTCATTTTTAGGTCTTCTTATACAGTAACGATGGTTAAAAATTTATTGACAATTGACATAATATGTTCTTTAATATAAAAAGTGCCATCTTTTAACATACTTGCTGGTGTAGTATCTAAATCACTACTTTAATTATCATTCAAATTTTTCAGTCCTTTATGAAACAAATCTTCACACACAGGTTGAAATACAAAAGTTTAGTTCTTTCTCCGTTTTTTTCCCCATAAACCATCTAAAAATCCGTGATTTTACAGAAAAACAGGTGAAGGACAAGGTAACTTGCTTACAAGTTTTAATGCATCAGAATCATCAAAATAGTACAAAGCTTTTTGCCAGTTTGTAAGAAAAAAAAGAACATATTCTTAAAGGCAAATGAAATGAAAAGTTTATATAAAAAAAACAAGAAATCTGTGAGCCAATGCTCACTAGTAATACCCCGCTTTGATGTAAATAAGCACTATAATGTTTATATATTATTTACACAAGTTCAATTACAGGCAGATCAAGTTGACATCAGATTCATATCAGAATTCAACATACCATATGGCATGCCTCAACAAAGTCGGTAATAAAATTTCAAGCTTCTGCTTTGAATAGTTAATGAGAAAACTGCTACGAAAATTTGTCATGTATGTATCGCACAGACAAACAGAAAGTTGATATCGGATTTAAACAAAAATGTATCCCACCATATGGCATGCCTCTGAGAAGATTGTGTTAAAATTTCAAGCATCTGTGATGAGTAGTTGCTTAGAAAACTGACGAAAATTTGGTATGTATGAAACGGACAGACGCACAGACAAACAGGAAGTTGACATTGGATTTTTACAAAAATGTATCTCACCAAATGGCATGCCTCAGAGAAGATTGTTTTAAAATTTCAAGCATCTGTGATGAGTAGTTGCTGAGAAAACTGCGACGAAATTTTATATGTATGAAACGGACAGACGCACAGACAAACAGGAAGTTGACTTCGGATTTGAGCAAAAATGTATCCCACCATATGGCATGCCTCAGAGAAGATTGTGTTAAACTGTCAAGCATCTACGAAGAGTAGTTGCTGAGGAAACTGACGAAAATTTGTTTCGGACGGACACACAGACAGACAGACACACAAGGGTAAAACAGTATATCCCCCTCCCCTCTCCTTCGGAGCGGGGGTATAAAAAATAGGTAATATGAGGATGTGCCCAGTATGATAAAAGATGGAGGTAAATTGTTACATCAAGCATACCGCTTCTGTGCTCTAGAAAGGACCAATAGAGTCTTTAAACAGACGGATGTGAATGTTAATATTTCCAGATTTTAAGTTAGGTAAATTTGAAGGTGTTATCTCATTCCTCAATATTTCCTTTTAACTCTGTCCCAAGTTTTTAAACTTGATGCTTGATACGTGGACGATATTCTTCTTCTGTCAAAAACAAAATTTATATTTTTAAAAGTATTAATGAAACTGAAACATCAGAAAAACGAATCTTTTAAACTAAAAAACAGTTTAAGTGTTTCATGTATGAGCCGAGGGTAGAAAGTGCCTGGAGCTACCAATTAAATGACCCCAGTTATTATTCATTGTAACAAGCGAATTGTCATTGTTATCAATTTTAACGGGTGACGACTTGAGCAACGAAGCGTAATTAGCCGTGAGTTTCTGAAATTGCTGGCAATAACGCAGTAACATTAATCAAAATTAAATGAAAAATGCCAAAAGTCTCCCTCAACTTTTAACTATCTTTCAGATACGCTGGTGGTTACGCTGGTAAATTAAGATTTACAATTTACAAATTTAGGTTTACAAGTGTACATTTTAAGAATAACAGAGTTGGAATTTTGAACCCGTTGGCTTTCCATACCTTTCACATACGCTGGTGGCTTGCGCTCGCGATTTTACCAATACCGTCTAGGGTTCCCTCATAACCGGAATCCTCGGAATTCCGAAGATGGAATAATTTTTTGAACTTGCCAAATACTTCGTACTTCTTAATTATTTCTTGAATCATGATTTTGAGTTTCCTGCCAAATATTAATACTGCGGGTGTTGCATTTCTTGTTGCCTATATGGCGCCGCTCAATAGTTGCGCAAAAACAGTATAATTCCTGTCTTCAGGTTCTATATTCGGCTGTTATCTACATATCCTTAGATCAGGCTGGACTTGGAACGAGGAAACTCAATTTACTCTATAAAACCTTCATCCTAACTGTTTCCTAACAAAAACCTAGAACTTGTGAAAAACGTGTACTAAAGCTAAGCTAAGACCTAGAGTACTGTTTAACCATGAGGTTTTCTTAGCACTCGTAAGTATCATTCTAATCAAACCGTGCTCGTGAACCATGAGATTTTCTTAGCAAAGAAAAGAGGAACTAACCATGAAGTTGTGTTCCCAAACCCAAAAGAAGCAATCCCCAGGTACCCTAGCTAGGCCCAAAATAAAAGCCAATGACTATCAAAGATCCTAAAGCTAAGTTAACCAATCAGAAAATTATTTGTTATATAAAAAGAGTGGAAACGGGAAAAACCAGTGGTAAGTCAGTTTGTTAACGTTATAAAAAAATGGTAAAATTCAAATCTTGATGACAGTTCATAATCTCATCAATACAACAGCAGAAGCGTTCGTATAATCAAAGAAACCATTTGAACACAACGAAAATACACAAGTCCAATCAAAAATTAAAAAAATGTTCTCCCTTCTAAAATAAAAGTTAACGATGATCACGTGATCAGAAGTACAGGATTTTGTAAGACGAGAATCTTAACTTGACAAAGTCCGGAAGTAGTGAAAATTTAAACTTGACAATAGATATGGAATAATCTACTTTATGCTTCACATATAAACAATTTTATACCTGCATGAAAAGATAAAGGCACAGAAACTCAAGTTTTTTTGTGTCAAAAAAAAATCATTTCTACCGGCAAGCCTTTTTTTTTGAAAGTTCAAAAATTATAGAAAGATTTTTATTTATTTGAAATATAATTGTTATAATTCAAGCAAATGAAGAATTTGTTATATTTACGAGAAAACGTGTAACAGTTAGTGATGTTTCAGTCAAAATTATACATGTATAATTTACAATATTTGCATATCCACTGCTCTTTTACACTATGAACATGTAGCCATCAACTGCGTTCATAGGACTATAGACGCAAATGCTTCTACTATGAGTGCAATTGCTCTATCACACTCGTGTAGAGCAATCACTACTACAATTGTAAGACGCGTTGAGAAGTATATATATGAAATTTTTCATCAGAGGAATAAAAAAAAGTTTTTAATAATATTCTTTGAAAAAAAGAAAATTCAGAATATTTAAAATTGCTGATTTATATCTTTAAAAAGCAAATTTTGGTCAATGTATTTAATTGTATAATAAAACATTTTAAAAATTGTAGAGAACTGCCATATTTTAATTTTTTGTATGATGCATATTTGAACAAAGAACGATAACTCTTCACACTTGGGTAAAAACATTCAGAAAGAGGAAATTTCTTTAACAAGTATTTCTATTTAAAGAATGATTTCAGCTATTAAAAATAAATAGAAAAAGTAAAAAAAAATATAGAAAAGCATTCTGGAGTAATAATCATTATAAAAGCATTCTCATTTTTCATCATAGTGTTAAACTATTGATTTTCGTCAGAGGGTTTCAATAACGTTGATCGATGACGTCACAACTGCATCAAAACAAAAATGTGATGACGGTTCTGCTTGTATCCAGATAACTGTGTTTAGAAGGGACTTACTTTATAAATATGTTTGTGATTTATTAGAGAAATGGAGCCTAAATCAGGTTTACTGATTTTAAAGCCGTATGTTTTTCTTTACTGAAGACAAGATACTGCGTCCTTATGTAAGTCAGGATTTCCTCTGATATTCTTGAAAAAAAAATCAAAGAATGCAAATATAAGTAATAAACAACGATTATTCAGTGAACATGGCATTATGAATAGCAATAGCTCTGCTGGCATATTTTCCATGATGCGCTAGCGCGCATCATGGAATATGCCAGCAGAGCAATTGCTATTCATAATGCCATGTTCACTGAATAACGTTGTTTATTTCTTAAATATTTACATTTCCAATAATTTTCCCCTATGATTCTATACAAAATAAAATGCAGTATATTTTCTCATGAACTACATTAGGTATTATCACGAATAAGCATGAATATCTCCATTGTTACGTCATAATACCGCTCCTAACGTCAAAAAAGTCAAATAATATAATGCACACTGTTTTGTTTTAAAAATGACAGTTGAACGGCGTAAATTTATGGCAAGTCATCTGAAAAATAATGTAATGTAAATATAAGAAATGAATTTAATTTTTTGAAGATTCAGGAGGTGTATGAACTACAACGTTTCACGCCGGCATATTTATCATGAAGCGCTAACGCGCTTCATGAAATATGCCGTCGTGAAGCGTCGTAGTTCATAACCTCATGAATCTTCAAAAACTAAATTCATTTCTTAAATAAAACATATAAACACAATAAAAATGTATTGAAATTTACAGCTAAATTAATAGCATTCTCTGTTGATTTATAATATATATTGTGAATTTTTGGTCTGTCCCTGATATCGAATTACTTTCCCTTAATTGTTATGAGTTTTTAACTTAATGAAACGAGAGGCCCAAGGGCATTATAGGTTACCTGAGTATCATGCAAGAACTTTCAAACAATTGGATTAAACTAGATGCTATGAAATTCACAATTTTTTAAAAGGCACTATTGCTTACTAGAAATGTACGCTAACTTTGGTTACTTAAAATCCAGTGGTAGATCAGAGTTACAAAGAGAAGATGCATTTTCACTTCCTAACCACTCCAACCCTAGGAACCACTGACCCTGGGGGCACATACTTCAAGGTAGGGTAACAACAATATATTTCTTTCGAAAGTGTGGGTACAAAGATACTCCACTAAACGAAAAAGAGAGACACTGGTGTACAGGAATGCCATACCACAATATACCCCTTTCTAAGAACAGTGTCTATAAAATATTCAAATAAATAACTTTTTAAAATTTTACACACCTAAAGGTGTTTGTCCTTGTGTGGTATTTGACACCTTTAAAGCAAGGAGATAACCATCCAGATATATCAAGACATCCTCTTAATTCCTCTGCATAGTAGAGTAAGTCACTCATCTCTGGGAGTGTTGCTGCAACTGTGTCTGAGATTATCAGCCATGACACTGAAGTATGTTTCATACAGCCTGTAGTGGTTTTTCCAATTCAATCGAAAACGTCTATAAAGGTGAAATTCACATGTTTCTTTAAAGAATGTTTCCACTTAAGCATAGTGCCGTGGCCCCTTTTTCGGACCCCTCTAACTATATCTAATTAACACAAATGTTTATTATTTTACACCTAACTAATACTTTATCTGTGTGGTATATTACTTGCAAAAGTTCACACTGAAAACGGCGTCTTAGTTTTATAAATGGTAATTAAAAAAGCCATATAATTGGTGTTAATTCCGGAATGTTGCGTTTGTCCGAGTTGTGTTTTAATTGTGTCACATTAATATTCAGAGTAGGCGGGGCATTTCATCGATCGAATGAAAACATTTAATATTTAGACAGTTATAATGGCTTTTGAAATTTAATACAAAATACGAACTGTATACAGAAAAATAAACGCAAAGAATTTCTCAAGGATTATGCCAATTTGTTTTAGGAAAGATGGTACTGGGGGAGGATGTATATGATCCCTATAAATCAAGATCCCCCATCTTGTGGTCGTTTCTAGGTGGAAATTTGACAATTAAATAAACTGAGCCTACTTGTATATGAAAATGGGGAAAACATTCATATTTAAGAAAAACTTCTGTATTTTTATGAAGATTAGTGCCCTATTGAAATTTTAAACATATCTCCCTCTCTCTCTTCGTACTTTTTAAAGTACAGTAAATACTCGATACTTCTTACAAATAATGGTGTACGGAATATTTTTTTGTGATGCTGCATGTGATGATATTTTATCACTAAAACAATTTTAAATATTGTACGTGCGTTTTTGTGTGTGTGTGTCGGGGGGGGGGGGTGCACCAGTAAGAATTCGATGCCAGTGTTAAACAATCTACATACTTCTACCCCGTGTCCTTATGTTTTTACAGTCAAAAACACTTTGAGGAATGATGCTACTTCAAAGATGGGAGCTAAATCTTTGAAACTCGTTGAGCCTCCAAACGTGCCGCCTAAATCCAAGACTAAAAATAAAATATCGTTACATTTTTTTTCAATTTAAATTTAATATTCCATCACCCTATAAAACACTTGACAAAAAAGAAATAATTCTATGTTTATTGATTGAAAATGTACATGTACATGTAACGGTCTAAGTTGGACGCCTTTCGACGGAATGTTAATCGGATCTACAACCACATGGTTTGTTGATTTTTTGAATTCACAAAGTTACCTAAGTCAACAAATCACGTGGTGAATTGAAATATTATACAGGTCACAATGAGGTCAATGACATGTAAATACCCGTAAACATTGAAGAAAACTGTCGGCGTTTTGTACTTTTTTTCAAAAAGTTTACCCCGAGCGCAGGCTTGACAATAATTCTCCTTTAAATATGTTGAATTTTCAGCAGTCCTACACCTTCTGTCCTTTTGAGAAATTTGGGCAAGCATGCGCTCACTATGTATTTCAGCTCTAAAAATCGGAATAACTTTGAATAACAATGGAGATTCGTGATTTGCATTGACCCCTCTTACAAAACACAGTCTCGTTCTTTAACATTACTCAATTTTGATTTCTGTAAGTTTGCAAAGTTGCGATCTAGACCTTGAAGAATTGCTTTTTTAAATTTCATGAGGCTACTTTCTATACCTTATTTTTGCGCAATTTACCGGGGGCCACGTTTTGTACACAAAGTGCAATCATTCTTTAAAGGGTTTACCGGTATAATACGTGCTTTGGGTTTTGTATCCATAATCCTGCAAATAAAAATAAGAAAAGATTTCTTTGGACATTTATTTTTTCATTATCTTTTTACATGCACAAATACCATAAACATATCAACCTTTAATTAAATTGACCACGCGTATATATATAAATGTACTTTTGCTTTGGTTCTACAGACCCTAAACCGTGCTACTACACCTCAGAAACGAACCGTACCGTGCAGAAAGCGTACCGTACCGTCCACAAAGCGAACCGTTCCGTGAACAAAGCGTACCGTTCCGTGCACAAAGCGAACCGTTCCGTGCACAAAGCGTACCGTACCGTCCACAAAGCGAACCGTTCCGTGAACAAAGCGTACCGTACCGTCCACAAAGCGTACCGTTCCGTGCAAGAAACGAACCGTACCGTTCTTTGGTTAATTATGCAAACCACGCCCCCAATGATTTTTGAATCGTATAATGACCAAATAAGTCATTTTGGTTTATTTCTCGCTACGGCGCCTGTGAAAGGAGGACGGTGGTTGTGTCTGCCTGTTCGAAACACCATTATCAAGTATCAAACGTCTGGATCTTCAACTGCAAAAATAAGGAAACTACTCGAAGCAAACTACAACTGCAAAACAATAGACAGAGTGTGAGACGATTCCTTATTTGCTACAAAATATAAATTAACTGGTTGTGTTTGTGGTCAAAGGTACAGTACAGGCCACGAGTTTTTCCCGCAAAATACGCACGGGGCACAGTGGACCTCGAACAATGTCGGCGTTTTTGAAGTCTTTCATTTTCATACTACAAGTTTAAGCAAATTAAATCAATTTCCTTTTGAAATATTAGCTGTATTTAAATATTCGTAATTTAACAATAGATATCTAAACTAATATTATAAGATGCCCCAAAATTCAATATAATTGTGCTCGTGCCCGGGGAAAAAACCCGCCTTAAATGTGCACATGTACATTAATTCATGTTTCATAATCCTATAATTGTATTTGAAATAAAAAAAAGTTAAATAGACTATAATATCACTAAGATAGAACACGCTTTCATGAATTAATTCCCTGGTTGTCTCTACTTTTGATTTTAATTCTGCTCATTTAAATTATTAATTAAAATCTTATCGGATACAAGATCGTTTTTGTCGTAAGTATGCATTCATATGTAGTACATATCAGATGCGTGATTTTACTAACGAATTATTTTGTAAGAATTCTAAAACATATATAAACTGTCAAATTAAAAAAAAAAATATCCGTATTAGACTCTCTCATTAATTCTGTTAAGATTCTTACTATAGGCGAATCATTGGTGCCGTTATACTTGCACTGAAAATCTGTAATCATGTAAAATATGGACTAAAATATTACATGCGGTAAACGTGAAGAATTCTACTGAACAGACAGAGATAGTAATCTTACTAAGAAAATTGTGATCAACTTTCACGCTGCATACAAAAATCGCGAGCCGAATTTCTTGCAAATAAAATGTGCAAACTGCAGTATAAATATTACTTCATTCTGAAATGCATCTCAGGAAAAATGAAAAAAAAACAGTTTGCGAAAAAATGAAGATATTATAAGGTTTGTTACACTGTACCCCCATCCCCTTTCTAGAAAGCAATACGAATTAGCTGGTTAAAAGTTCTTTAAAAGACTGCAAAATGGTACGTTGTTGTAAATTAAAATTAATCATAATCTACAGGAAACATTTTTATAAGTGTCTGAAAAAAGATAATTTACTAAATAAAATGAAATTAAAAAATGTATATCAATCCTCTTTCAAGCCATATTATGTTTGTTACCCCCCCCCCCCTCTAGAAGGCGATACTTATGCGAATTTATGTGACTTTAAATTGTGCTTTTGTAAAAAAAAAAGATTATAATTCAGGGATACATGCGTATTTATTTTTGTCTGAAAAGGGATAATTTAGGAAGTAAATTTGTAATCAGTGTTGTGGTGAAACCTGGAAGATGAGTTTGCTGGATGTCTGTTGAGCGATTGAATACACTTGATGTGGTTGGAACTAAATACCGGTAATTTGAAAGGTGTGTTAAACACACGCCCCCCCCCCCCCCCCGTCCCCCGTCTCTCCGGTAGTGACCCAATATTTTTTTTAGACAGGTGTGAACTATGAATTGACCAAAAGAATGTTTCAAATCACAGGAGAAATTCTTCCTGCGTAAACAGACTTTCAGGGTCACCAAGCGTCATGCCAATTTGATTGACAGGTGATGCACGAGGATTTCATGCGGCAGCATGCATGTACAGAGAACGGATTATTCATTGCACAACAGTTGTAAATGGGTTGATTTAATAGCATCATAGACTGATTAATTGTGACTGGCGATGTAAATAAATCGAAGAATGAGAATAAATACAAGTTTTTATTTTTTTTTCAGATAATGTACATGTATTAAGGGTTTGCATCTTTCCCTCTCTCTCTCTCTCTCTCGACATTGTTTTTACAGACTTAACAAGAATAGAATAACTTTATAAAATAAAGAAAAACTTCTAAAAATAATTACTTAATACGCTGAAAGGATTATTGAAAACATAAATACCTGTCTGTGAAAAGAATATTTCTTGTTTCGAGAAAGCGCTCGGAAGTTAATGTATTAATTTCGTGTGTCTGCTGTTGATTTTTATATTTATTTTGTTTACTGATATTTCTCTTCTGAAGCAAACGTTTAAGCGATAGATCTACAATCTATGTGCATAGCGTTATATATGTATAGAACAAGTATATACCCGGTATATATTAATTCCTTTTAATTATGTTACAACTTTATTTTAAAGTGAAAAAATATTTCATTTAATTTTTTTTCTTTTTCACATGAAGGGTCAGCATACGTAAACGAAAATATTTACGAATTCTATATATATTAATACATATCTATACATAATGCCAAAGACATCGGTGGGATGATGTTTTTTCTTCCTTTCAATTTTTTTTCATTTTTCCTCCATCACCGCTGTAGTGTAAAATGTTTAAATTGAAACCGAGAAATTAATTTGTTAATAGCTGAAATATAATTATATACATGCATTAAGTACTTCAAAAGTCATTTAAAATGAATACATTTTTAGCAGCCAATCAAGAATTAAAGCTAACAGGCTCCGCCCACTCATTTGCATACCGTTTCTCAAAGCGTACCGTTCTCAAAACGAACCGTTCCGTGCAAGAAACGAAACGTACCGTCCACAAAGCGTACCGTTCCGTGCACAAAGCGAACCGTTCCGTGCACAAAGCGTACCGTTCCGTGCACAAAGCGAACCGTTCCGTGCACAAAGCGTACCGTACCGTTCTCAAAACGAACCGTTCCGTCCACAAAGCGTACCGTTCCGTGCACAAAGCGTACCGAACCGTACCGTTCAAGTGGTGTAGTAGCACGGTTTAGGGTCTGTATACAATTTACAAAACTCTCTTCAAAGTTTACGCTACATGTAATAACACATGATTCACTTAGTTGGCCTTCTCACACGTAATGCACACTATAGCATACGATCCAATTAATTCGTTATATAACACAAGACCCAATTTCGTTAGTTCACGCACAGCAACCACTCTTCACTTTCATTTTCGATGATGGCCTCCCCAGCAAAATCCAAGGTCCAAAATTTCTTGGTTTTATTATCTGCGTGAATTCTAGACGGTGGATTGAGGACTCCTCTTTTCCTTAATCCTTTTATCTCGTCCTGTAGGGGCTTCTTCTCAAGTATGCAGGCCTGGTAAATGAATCGTCTAATCATCTCCCTGATTTCAAGTGGCAAGATATAAAGTCCAAGTGCCATATTTAACAAATATTTCCCGTGATTATAGAATAAGGTGGGATGGCTCAGAGTAACAATTTAGGGATGGTTTTAACACTACTTATGTTTCATCATTAAATATTTTCCCATAATATCTGAGGTCTTGTCTCATCTGATAGGTTACTCTTTGGACTTTTGTTGTGGGTAACATTCGTTTATGTTCATTTCGTCGAAGTCTGATACTTGTGGTACGGTTTCACTGTCACTGGTATCTTCTATATTTATTGAGAAAAATTCTTATTAAAAATGCACATATTTTAAAAAAATACACCTATTTAATTCCGTACTCTTAGTGAAAACCATCATCGAAGAAACAAAACATGTTGATCAATGAAGGGCAAGTTGTACTATGATAGCCTCTGGAAAGTTGTTTTCCCTGTTTATTTTGTCCAAATGTTAAGACTTGAAAGTGAAAATACATTGCAAATGGCGGATTATATAGGGTCTTGTCTTTATACATGTCATGCTTCCAATAACAACCTTTCTGAGACCAATCACGTTCAACTTGCCCTTCAATGATAAACATATTATTATTTCTGCATTGATGGTTCACAAAAAGGACAGAGTTTAGCAGGTGCATTCTTTTTTAAAATATGCAAATTTTCTAATACAATTTTTCTCAAATAAAAATCTTTTTTAAAATATTGGTTATCAAGTGATACTTTCTATCTATTATTCAATGATATATTTATAAACGTAAACGTTTAGACCTTATACAATACATATTTTGGAGCTATTTCAAAAATAATCTTTTAGACATATTGACCTTTGACGAAACCTCAATATTTTAAAGCTTTCTCGGAGGACCAAAAAAAAAAAGATTCTCTCATTCAGTTAAAGAGACAATCTACAATCAACATTGAAGAACTATGCCCATTTAATGAGCAATATTAGCAACATCTCTGTGTGCATATAAATAACACTATCATTGGCATAAGAAAATAATTTACAGTCATGATCAATACTGACAGCCAAATCATGAACTTAGAATAAAAATAAAAGTGGTCTAAAATATTACCTTGAGGAACTCCAGACTTTATCAAATAAAAGAAAAATCTTTTTATCCTTCACCTTTTTGGTTTCTATACAAAAGTTGATGAAAGCGATGCTCACTTCTGCATAAACATACGAAACATCAAAACAGTAAAGACCTTTTTAAAAAGGCAGGTTGAAAGAAAATAAAGAATATATTGGGTAAATGAAATGAAAAGTATAAAAAAAAGTACCAAGAAGATTAGCCCAGTATAGTAAAGGATGGGGGGATATGGTTACAACGGGTGTTCCTAAAACGCGTAACGGAACGGAAAGCGGAATATATTATTTTAGATTAAATCCCTTAGAATACACAAATTTTGTCATAAAAAATATATTTTAAACACATTCAATTCCCATTGATCAAAAATGAGTTGATTTAGTCATGTCCAACCTCTTTTTTATTGACCAACAAGTTTATGAAACAAGAATAATCATTAGTCTTGTTTAAAGTCATCATTTCGTAAGTTCTATGGTCGATACAATGACTTTATCAGCAAATACAATTTATCATTCTGTCAAATGCTGACTGACGTATTTCATACTAATTGTTACATGTAGTTCATAATTCATACACTGAATTGACGACAGATTTTTCCGTTATTTCCCGATCATGACAACGAGCACACGGCGGGTTTTCACTCCTCCATGGCACCTGATCAATATCTGATGGTTTGGAGGTCCGTGTTTGCTCTCTTCGTCCTATTTTGTATTGTTTTATAGACTTTTGATATCGAATACTGTTCGTTATCTCCATATTATTCATTCACGAAAATTGCTGACGTACGTAGCAGTGTCATAGAATTGAAATTGAAAGTTTTTGTGTGCGTGTATGTGAGGGGTGGGGGGTTAAACTTATCTGAGAAGAATATGACAAGCGAAAAAAGAGGCCCATGGGCCACATCGCCCACCTGAGAATCTTTTGTCATATTGTTCTTTACCAGATTTCCCCCTTGTAATACATATTGTGGCCCCGCCCAACCCCCGGGGGTCATGATTTGAACAATTTAGAATCTACACTACCCCACAATGCTTCCACAGCTTTTCTGGCCAAGTGGTTCTTGAGAAAAAGATTTTCAAAGATTTTTCCTATATACTTCTATGTAAAACTTTGATGCCCCATTGTGGCCCCACCCAACCCCCGGGGGTCATGATTTGAACAATTTAGAATCAGTTTCAGCTTTTCTGGCCCAGTGGTTCTTGAGAAGAAGATTTTTAAAGATTTTTCCTATATATTTCTATGTAAAACTTTGATTCCCAATTGTGGCCCCGCCCTACCACGGGGGTCATTATTTGAACAATTTAGAATCTATACTACCCTGGGATGCTTCCACATAAGTTTCAGCTTTTCTGGCCAAGTGGTTCTTGAGAAGAAGATTTTCAAAGATTTTTCCTATATATTTATATGTAAAACTTTGATTTCCCATTGTGGCGCTGCCCTACCCCCGGGGGTCATGATTTGAATAATTTAGAATCTACACTACCCCAGGGTGCTTCCACATAAGTTTCAGCTTTTCTGGCCTGAGGTTCTTGAGATGAAGATTTTCAAAGAATTTTTCCTATAGACTTCTATATAAAACTTTGATTCCCCATTGTGGCCCCACCCAACCCCCGGGGGTCATGATTTGAACAATTTAGAATCTACACTACCCGAAGGTGCTTCCAAATTAGTTTCAGCTTTTCTGGCCCAGTGGTTCTTGTGGTTCTTGAGAAGAAGATTTTCAAAGATTTTTTCTATATATTTCTATGTAAAACTTTGATTCCCCACTGTGGCGCTGCCCCACCCTCGGGGGTCATGATTTGAGCAATTTAGAATCTACACTACCCCAGGGTGCTTCCGCATCAGTTTCAGCTTTTCTGGCCCAGTGGTTCTTGAGAAGAAGATTTTCAAAGACTTTTCCTATATACTTCTATGTAAAACTTTGATGCCCGATTGTGGCCCCGCCCTACCCCCGGGGGTCATGATTTGAATAATTTAGAATCTACGCTACCCCAGGGTGCTTCCACATCAGTTTCAGCTTTTCTGGCCCATTGGTTCGTGAGAAGAAGATTTTCGAAGATTTTACCTATATATTTCTATGTAAAACTTTGATTCCTCATTGTGGCCCCGCCCTACCCCGGGGGTCATGATTTGAATAATTTAGAATCTACACTACCCAAGGGTGCTTCCACATCAGTTTCAGCTTTTCTGGCCCAGTGGTTCTTGAGATGAAGATTTTTTGATGACCCACCCTATTTTTGTCTTTTCTTGATTATCTCCCCTTGTGAGCTAGGGCCCTTCATTTTAACAATTTAAATTCCCCTTCACCCAAGGATGCTTTGTACCAAGTTTGGTTAAAATTGGCCCAGTGGTTCTTGAGAAGAAGTCGAAAATGTGAAAAGTTTACAGACGGACGGACAAAATGTGATCAGAAAAGCTCACTTGAACCTTCGGCTCAGGTGAGCTTAAAACCCACAAATTATGATTCCAAGGGGGGGGGGGGGTTCCAGTCCTTACTCCAATGCTTTTCAATACATTTTTTGTACACTTACTACCTACTTACTACTAAAGTGTGGAGTTTCCATGAACATTTCTACGTCTGAAAGGGGGGGGGGGTAAATATTTGAAATCTTGACGTACCATGTTTATGGAGAATGAAATTTTTTAAAAAAAATTCCTATGATTACGATTCGAGCAGACCTTTCTGGCAAGCTCGGATAAACATCTCTAATATGTAAAGTTCGTTTGTTCTTTAAATTTTATACAAAATCTTCCTATATATAAAATTCTGGATAAATATAGTTGGAAACTTTTATGTGTTAAAATTGTAGCATCTTTACATTTTGTGAAGTTATAGTTTGTATGTGGTACATGTGTAAGGGGAGGGGGGGGGAGGGGCAGGTTGATATGAATGATAAAACATTTGAGATTATTTTTACACTCTTTTGAAAGGTCTAAAAGGTTGCAAATGGTCTGCCCCTCCCCTTTTGACATTAGCCCCAGACCTTTTCACTATTGAAATGTTCATTGAAACCCAACAGTTTTTATTAATGCAATTCATGTAGTAAGATTGTGTAAAAAAAGTACTGAAAGATGTTTGACTTTTAACATTCCCCCCTCCCCCGAACAAAATTATCTTTTGTATTTTTCGCTCGTTAAACTCTTTTGAAATAAGTTTAATGTAAGGGGGCCCCTACAAACACACTTTCAAATTCTTTTCTACGCCATTGCTTTGTCAGCGATTTTCGTGAATAAGAGACTGAAAATGACTTAATAACCTGTTTTTGAAAAAAGAGGATTTAATATCAATAAAATATATCGTTTATGATAAAAAAACATGTATTTTAATTGATTTAATATAAAATGATATATTCCGTTTTCCGTTCCGCGTTTTTGCAACACCCGGTTACAACAAGGACACCGCTACTGTAGTCTACAAAAGATCAATCGGGTCTTAAAACAGACGATGGGAAAAGAATATGTTAACATTTACAGATTTTAATTGAAGGTTAAAATGGTGAAAGTATTATCTCATTCCTCAATATTTCGTTTGAACTCTGTCCCAAGTTCTTAAACTTGATGCTTGATACGTTGACGATATTCTTCTTCTGTCAAAAACAAAATTTATATTTTTAAAAGTATAAGTATAAACTGAAACATGAGAAAAGCGAATCTTTTTGTTTGTGTTGAATGTTTGAGCCGAGGGTAAAAAGTGCCTCGAGTTACCAATTATTCTTCATTGTAACAAAGCGAATTGTCAATCTTATCAATAGACCCACGGGCGATGGCTAGAGCGACGATTGATTGATTGATAGTATATTGTTTAACGTCCCTCTTGAGAATTTTCACTCATATAGAGACGTCACCGTATGCCGGTGAAGGGCTTCAAATTTTGACCTATACTCGGCACTCAGGGCCATTGAGCCGTGAGGGATTTTTATCGTGCCAACGCCTGCCGCTGACACGGGGCCTCGGTTTTTAAGGTCTCATCCGAAGGACCCGCAACTTTCACTTCAAAGTGCCGAGCGCATGGCGAAGGAACAGTTGCTTACCATTTTTTATCGACTTAGGTCAGTCGCGGCCGAGATACGAACTCACGACCTCCCGATCACGGAGCGGGCGCTCTACCGACTGAGCTACCGTGAACGGTACTAGAGAGCGACGAAGCGTATTCAGGCGTGGGTTTCTGACTACGTTGTCGATAACGCAGTTACATGAATCAAAATCAAATGAAAACAAAAGTCTCAATAAACCTTTCATTATGCACACACAAAATCAGTCAGATATGTTGTTGATTTGCGCTTGCGACTTTACCATCTAGGCTTAGGCTGTGTAATAATTAGATCATCACTAGAATCGTCTGTTACCTCAGCTGACCTTTTGCGTTCATAAGTTTTCTCGATGAATAATTCTTTTTTGCCATCATGTTAGCTGTTATCATAGAGCCATTTGACCTTATTATTTCATATTGCTCGGGACAGTACGAGTTGACAATTGGTCATATTTCTGTTGTTTATCAAGAACTTTGTCTCCCGGCTGCAGCTTTTGGTCTTCAGCTGCCGCTCTTTTGACAGCTGCATATCTCTCCAATTTTTCTTTTTGATCTTCACGAGATACTTCCGTGCTTCTAGACGATGAAATAATTTCTGGAATCCTGATATTTTAGTTTCCTGCCTAACGTTGCGTTTGTTGTTGCATGTGGCGTCGCTCTATAGTTGCGCAAAAACAGTACAATTCTGGTCTTCACCTTCTATTTTTGGCTTGTGCGGCCGTATTGCCTTACCAACTGTCTTCATTATGTTCCCCAAACGAAGTTGGGGAACATATTGTTTTTACTCTGTTTCTTATTATTATTATTCTTATTAAGGTCTTCCGTCTTCAGCGGAAGACCTTCTTGTTATTCTTAGGTTTCTTTTTCACTTTTATTAAGGTCTTCCGTCTTCAGCGGAAGACCTTCTTGTTATTCTTAGGTTTCTTTTTCACTTTTATTATTATTATTCTTTTTTTTCTTACCGATTTTGTGCACGCGATTTCTCGAAAACGACTTGATGGATTTCCATGAAACTTTCAGGACTTATATAACATAACTTGAACCTCATGCATTTTTTTCTGATTTGATGACGTCACTTCCGGTTTGGAGATATTGTCGATTTTATGATTTTTGAAGGGTCATGTTGTCTCCAGACTTTCTCAATAATGGCTTAAGAAAGAAACATGAAACTTTCAGGTATGATAGACCAAAGTCTATAGATATGTATAACGTGTTTCATTTTTATCGGAAATGCCGCACGTCGGCGCTTGCTATGGCCCGAAAATAGTCGTATCGCGAATTTCAAATTTTTTAACACCTTTTTTACGATATCTTTTTACCTGGAAACATTTTGTTAAAATATATAGAACAAAAGAAGTGTAGAATTCCAAGATCTTTCAAATGATATCTTGCAAAAGGGGCTGGCCCCTAAAATGAGGGGCCTAGAGGGGCCGAAAGTTTTTTCTTTATATCTCAAAAAGTATTGAGAATTTGTAATACGTCAAAGAAGCAAACTTGTTCAAAATGTCAAGCTCTATCTTCCGCTGTCGTCAAAATACGTCCGGCGTCGTCACTTCCAGCCAAACCGGAAGTAGTCGGAAAACGCGTATTTTTGCCGTTCTTGACAAGTTTTTGGATAACATATGTCTCTGGGAGCATAAAAATTAATTTTTTGTCCGTCAGCGTCACTTCCGGTCAAACCGGAAGTAGCCAAAAATAGCTAATTTTGAAGGTTTCTGATGCAAAATTGAAATTATATAGTCACTGGAGACGACATAGCTCATTGCTTTCTTTTTTGAAGTCGTTTCCGGCACTTCCGGTCAAAACCGGCCGGAAGACCTACTCGTTGCTTTGCAACGAGCTTTGCTCTAGTTATTATTATTGTTTTTTTTTCTTACCGATTTTGTGCACGCGATTTCTCGAAAACGGCTCGATGGATTCCCATGAAACTTTCAGGACTTATGTAACATCACTTGAACCTTATGCGTTTTTTTCTGTTTTGATGACGTCACTTCCGGTCCGGAGTTATCAGCACTTTAATGATTTTTTAAGGGTCAGTTTGTCCGCATGATTTCTCCTAAACGACTCTAGATAGACACGTGATACTTTCAGATCTGGTAGACCTATGTCTGTAGATTTGTGGAATGTATTTTATTTTGACCGGAAGTGCTGCACGTCGGCGCTCGGTATGGCCCGAATATAGGCCTATCGCGAATTTCAAAATTTTTAGCACTTTTTCTACGATATCTTTTTACCTGGAAATAATCTGTTAAAACATATAGAACAAAAGAAGTGTAGAATTTTAAGTTCTTCCAAATGATATCTCGTAAAAAGGGCTGGCCCCTAAAATTAGGGGACTACAGGGGCCGAAAGTTTTTCCTTTATATCTCAAAAAGTATTGAGAATTTGTAATACGTCCATGAAGCAAAGTTGTTCAAAATGTCAAGCTTAATCTAATGGAGTCGTCAAAATACGTCCGTCGAAGTCATTTCCGGCCAAACCGGAAGTAGTCGAAAAATGCGTATTTTTACCGTTCTTGAAAAGTTTTTGGGTAAAATCTGTCACTGGGAGCATAAAAATTAATTTTATGTCCGTCGTCAACACTTCCGGTCACACCAGAAGTAGCATAAACTTCCGGTCAAACAGGACGGAAGACCTACTCGTTGCTTTGCAACGAGCTTTGCTCTAGTAAGCATAAACTTCTTTTACCTTTCTTGGAGCATTAATCTCTTGAAATACCACTATTTATTCTAACTTTAACCTGTCTGAATGACCTTTGTCCTTGACCCAAAGCTCATGTCCATGCTCTAGGAAACAACGCCACATTATTAATTCTTTAACCCACCGCTAATTTAAAAAAAACATCAAGAATATTCTCCTAAGCTCTTTGGGAATAGAAGCTCAATTAACAAAAAATGACCTTGACTTTTAACATTTGACCTTGACCTTTAACCTTAATTCAAAATTCATACCCAAGCTGTAAAATACAAAATCTGCTTATTCATTATTAGAACCCGCCCCCCTCCCTTATTAAACCACAGTAACATAAATTTCATCTCTTGAATTCATACACCACCTGGGATCCACATAAAACTGCGGAAACATGTAGAAGAGACCTCAAAGAAAGTGTATTTAACGTTTTACAGTGATCCTATATAATATATAGAAGGTATAATTTTTTTTGGCAATAAAAAAAATTCAAACCTGGAACGGCGTATCAGCACTGAGCATTAATTTCTTGAAATACCAACATTAATTCTAACTTTTAACCTGTCTGTGTGACCTCTGACCTTGACCCAATATTCATGTCCATGCTCTAGGAAACAATGCCACATTAATAATTCTTTAACCCACCGCTAATAATAATAAAAAAACCCATCAAGAATGTTCTCTTAAGCTCAATGAAGAAAAAATGACCTTGACCTTTGACCTGACCTTTAACATTTGACCTTGACCTTTAACATTTGACTTAATTCGAAATTCATACCCAAGCTGTAAAATACAACATCCGCTTATTTATTATTAGACCCCCCCCTTATTAAACCAGAGTAACCTAAATTTCATCTCTTGAACTCATACACCACCTGGGATCCACATAAAACTGCGGAAACATGTAGAAGAAACCTCAAAGAAAGTGTATTTAAAGTTTAACAGTGATTCAGTATATTATATAGAAGTTATAAATTTTCTCGGCAATAAAAAAAAATTCAAACCTTGAACGACGTATTAGCAACGTAGAATATTTTTTTTAAACTCACGCCAAATTTCCGATTGACTTGTAATATTCAGGAACATGTAGAACAGACCACAGCAATATTTTCTGTAGAGTTTCATGGCCAGATTTTATGGGATACAGAAATTATTAATTTTTTCCGCATGAACATCTAATTTTGTCGTTATTGAAATTTCCAGTTCAAATGATAAAACATGTCATATAAAGCTTTTGTCGCCCATTTCTTTCCATGTTTCGGGTGCACTAAATTCTACTGATATGATATAATATTTTATGATTATGATATACCGAGCATCTTTTATTTTTCTTTCCTGGGGAGTAAATGCGATGTTTGTTTACATTTGAGCAATACACAGAAATACACAGAAATAACGGTTCTCGGTATGATAAGTATAATGTACCCTTTCAATGCTGTGTTTCCCATTCAGAAATAAATGTTAACCATTAAATAAATCATTTAATCTTGAAACATTATTGTTTACACATAGATTCGCGGTGATTCATGTACATTCGGAATGTGTGTCAAGTAGCGAACCCGACTTTTGCAGTTTTTATTCTCATGTAAACAGACCGGCCAGCCTCTCTTGCTCTCCTTGTAGACATGAATTAAACACAATTTCCTGATATATATAAAACATAAAGCAAGTGCAGAATAATTTTTTATAAACAACTTCTCATTATACACCAATCAGGTAAAGCAACAATCGTTTCTGTCCGCGCAATCTTGTGCCACAGCTAGCATTATTAAGGTCTTCCGTCTTCAGCGGAAGACCTTCTTGTTATTCTTAGGTTTCTTTTTCACTTTTATTATGTCGCCCCGAACGAAGTCGGGGACGACATATTGATATTGTACGCATGTTTTTTTTATCCAGGCTGTTTCTCGGAGATGGCTGGGACAATCTTCCTGAAACTTTCCTCAAAGGACGATCACTGGTTGTAGTTGTGCAGTGAGGTCGTTCAGTTCCAATATGTCTACCGTTGCCATGGAAACCTGTAAAAAGCGACAAATTTTGTCCGAGAGTGTTCTCTCTGGTCCCTTAAACGTTCGTCATGAAACTTTTCTTATTTTAATGATTAGTATCTGTAGTTGTGCGATTCGCATTTAAAATTTTCAAATAATCGATTATTGCCATGGAAACCAGGTGAAAGTTATAATTCTTTAATTTCGATTTTCTCAATAACTACGCAGGCAATCGTTTTGAAACTTTCAATGTTTATTCCTTGCAATGTGTCAAAGTGATTTCTACTTTTAAAATAATTGTATTGAGTCGCTCACAGTTGCCATAGAAACGAAACAGAAAAAAGATTCAGATGTACACATGTGTTCTCCAAGGTCTAGGTCAAAGGGTCAAAGTTCGTCGTATCCAATAAAATTTCTTTTCACAAGGATTACATATTTGAAATACGAAAGCCCTAGCACTTACCGTTCAAACGTTATGGCTATGTACTATGTTCAAGACGACCCCCCCCCCTTTTGAAGCACACAGCCAGGTAGAATACACAGATATAACATATACAACTTACAAGTAACGTTTTAAAATCTTCATTCATAAATCTTCATTCATAAAATTCAATTCCCGTCATGTGATATTTTGCCATCATTCATTCTCCTTCTGTTTTGTCTCTTGAATTTATAAATATTTTATTTTATCTATATAAAAAAAAATAACGATTGTCAGCTGCATTTATTATCATTTCGCGTTTTCTTGTATATCTATTACTTACTTACAATACTGTAGAAGCACAAATATTCGTGGGCATAAAATTTCGTTCTTTTGTCATCAAAAATAGTTTCGTGGGCATTAAATTTCGTTGTTTTAAATGTTAACCCCATTTAATATGTAGTCATATAAATTTCGTGTGGGATTTAATTTCGTTGAATATTGTTAACAACGAAATAAACGAAAATTAATCCCCCACGAATATTTGTGCTTTTACAGCATTATTCATTTCATTAGATAGTGCAAGTATAAATTTAAAAAAAATGGTACGTCATTTCCATAGTTTTTATTCATTCATAAATCCTTTGATCCGCTCATGCAGGTTCGCGAAGCCTTGATCACCACTGTATACAAAACATTCATCTCGCCGAAAATGTTCATGATTCAGCTAAACTGAGAAAGTTAACACATGATTTATCATCTCATAACAAACATCAGCTCTCTGCAATGCAGAAATGTTCGAATTGATGGTGGCATGTCAGATTCGTTTTTCGGCAGAACCTCTAAAATGAAAGTGAAAGAGGGAATTTTCAGAGTTCTCACTGGCGTTACAATACACAAAATAATTCGGCTGATCTTCTTCATAACATTTTCCAAGCTTTTATGATAGGAAAGATACTGCCAATTAACAAGTATGAGGCTCAGTTCAGTACATCTGCCAGATTTCTTTTATGCAAGTCTGCAAATTTAGGAACTTGTAATTTTCCTGCACTACTTTCTTCTCCTACCGATTCTTAAAATAATTAGTGGGATGTACCTAATTAAGGTCTTCCGTTTCCAATGGAAAGGACTTATACAACTCGATGGTTGTTCAAACTTAGCTAATGGACTTTTGTTTTAGTGATGACAAATATGAAAGTCTTGTCCAGTACGGGGCGACATATGCTATTGCTTGCAATAGCAGACTTTCTAGTTATTATTATTGGGTTTTTTTTCTTACCGATTTTGTGCACGCGATTTCTCGAAAACGGCTCGATGGATTCCCATGAAACTTTCAGGACTTATGTAACATCACTTGAACCTTATGCGTTTTCTTCTGTTTTGATGACGTCACTTCCGGTCCGGAGTTATCAGCACTTTAATGATTTTTTAAGGGTCAGTTTGTCCGCATGATTTCTCCTAAACGACTCTAGATAGACACGTGATACTTTCAGATCTGGTAGACCTATGTCTGTAGATTTGTGGAATGTATTTTATTTTTACCGGAAGTGCTGCACGTGGGCGCTCGGTATGGCCCGAAAATAGGCCTATCGCGAATTTCAAAATTTTTAGCACTTTTTCTACGATATCTTTTTACCTGGAAATAATCTGTTAAAACATATAGAACAAAAGAAGTGTAGAATTTTAAGTTCTTCCAAATGATATCTCGTAAAAAGGGCTGGCCCCTTAAATTAGGGGACTACAGGGGCCGAAAGTTTTTCCTTTATATCTCAAAAAGTATTGAGAATTTGTAATACGTCCATGAAGCAAAGTTGTTCAAAATGTCAAGCTTAATCTAATGGAGTCGTCAAAATACGTCCGTCGAAGTCATTTCCGGCCAAACCGGAAGTAGTCGAAAAATGCGTATTTTTACCGTTCTTGAAAAGTTTTTAGGTAAAATCTGTCACTGGGAGCATAAAAATTAATTTTATGTCCGTCGTCAACACTTCCGGTCACACCAGAAATAGCATAAACTTCCGGTCAAACAGGACGGAAGACCTACTCGTTGCTTTGCAACGAGCTTTGCTCTAGTTCTTATTATTATTTTTCTTCCTGGGAAAATTTTGTCCGCGAGTGATCTTGTAAACTACACATCCGACTTAGGTGAAACCTTTTTAGGGTAAGTAGGCATGTTTTGTAGATTTGCGGAATCAAGGTCATTTTGCGCGCACGTGCTTGCAAGAGCGCGCACGTGCAAAACTTAAAATGACCAATATATAATGGATATAACCGTAACTTCTCTATTTTGTTTATTTAATTTATTTAGCAAGATCGCACGCGCCTGCACGTGTGCTTCGCTCTGATTGGCTGAAACTAAAGTCTCAATATCTTTTTTGTTTTTTGATAAAATCATTTGAAATTTTGAATATAGTCATACATTAGGGAGATCTACAGCCTGTAATATACGATTTTTCATGAAAGCATATGCATGCACATGTGCTTGCAAGAGCTCGCACGTGCAACACGAGAAATGCCCAATATAATTGATACAGAAATAACTATTAAAATTATTGATGAAATGCTTTGAAACTCATTTTATAAGTATATATTAGTAGTATGCACAAGATGACATGGTCAAAATAGCAAAATCGCTCGCGCATGCACGTGTGCTTCGCTCTGATTGGCTGAAACTAACGTCTCAATATCTTTCTTGTTTCTTGTCATACTCCTTTGAAATTTTAAACATAGACCTACATTATAAAGATCTACAGCATGATATATAAGAATTTTCATGAAATCATGCGCATACCTGCGTGCTGCAATCTGATTGGCTGAAACTTCAAATGGCTATATCTAAGCGTACAGGAAATATGGCACCAAAAAGGAGTTGGGGAGCGTTTGGGGAACATCTGTAACGGTCCCCGTTACAATTAGCACTAGTTAGTCGTTTGCCTTTCCGTTTGTTTGTAGCTATAACCGTGTTATTTTCCTTTGTTGAAATCCGAGATGTTTCACGAACTCCTTGAAAAGTAATCCGTTGAAGGGTGGCTTTTTTCTGTTGTGTGATGTACGTATTCATCAGCGATGTCTTACAGACTTTTGATTTGTGTTGACTTAGGCGGATGTCTGACATGTGATCTTCCGTATTTGTTTTCCCTGGACGGCATTGTAGCTAAAATGATATGGCTGCAGTTTCCATCGCCATCACTCTATTCTCGCGGAAGGCTTTGAGTGTGGGTTATAGGAAATAGCTTCCAATGTCTTGTGGTCGCTAATGACTTTGAAAAATTGTCTGATCAAATACAGATGAAAATGTTCACATCCCAACACAACTGCAAGTGCCTCGCGCTCATGTTGTGAATATCAATTTTCTACATCATTTAACGCATGGGTTCCGTAAGATATGACTTTGCCTTCCTGTGTTTATAAGTCCGACGGGACTTAGTGTTGTTTCTTTTGTTGGACGACGTAATTTTTTTTTACTTTAAGAAATTAAGTTCACGTTTTAACATGCCTCTGTTGATTGGGTTCGCATTCTAACTTCACAATATAACTTGGTTAGCTCTGGGAATGACGCAGTATTTTTTGAATAGTTTGGAAAAAGAAATCGACCTACATAGTTTGTCATGCCAATAAAGCTTCAGACTTCACTTCCTTTAGGCGGTATTTCAGAGTTCTTTAGCACATCCGCTTTTCTCGTGTCTCTGAAAATTCACTTTGATCTGAATATAGATCCATAGAACTCAATTTGCTGTATATTGAATTCACATTTTTCTTTGTGAGATGAGTTAAAAGACTGTCATGCTCTTCGTGATTTTGTTCGAACACTATTGTAACGGGGTGGGGAGAACAATCCTCTACTACTCTTGAACCGCACTCCCTCACTCTATCTATGGGGGCTGTCTTATCTTTCGTGGCAAGGCTTGTGTTACACAGCTCAACCCGAGCTCAGGAGGGATAGTATGGCACAGTGGTTCAAAACTCAATTCTCTTTAATTCCTATATCACAACACTAAATTATCTCCCTTTAATCAATGAACTCAGATAATACGCCACTGCCCAAAACCTAAACCTCCTATTATTAACCCGCGCTCTCTAAGTTACACTAAATTTATTAATACACGAAATCTCTGTTTTACTTCTCTATATGTCAAACTCGTTACAACCTAGACCTAAGGAAAGTCACTAAAATTCTTGAATACACATTTTATATCTCATTACTCTGTTCTCACTCTTTTATATCCCACAATTTCCATCTTGTTGGAAAATCACACTTTGATAAAACCTTGTAAATCTCTGTACTTGGAAATGAGACAAAATACAGTTTTACAATTTATTATAAGAATTATCTCTTAAATGAACAATCAACAAACAAATTCTAAGCTCTGTCTCCGTCTGTCTATGTCACCTATTAGTCCTGACTTATCTGTCTAAAACCAACCTCAATGCAACTCACAAAACTCCTAATTTTCAAAACTTCCTCCCAGACCTCCTGGATGAAAGTCAAAACCAATACCTAAAACTTAATCCCTTAAACCTAATCAATTCCTAACAGATTTCAAACACCAGTAATTCCTGCAAATTTCTTAAGTCTGAATTTCAGTTAAAAACAGTAGCAAAATTTAGAAATACACTAGCTTCCTTAGCTAAATGTATAAATTACCTAAACAATTTCAAGTAATTCTAAGATTTAACAATAATTTACCAAAAATTCAAACAACCAGCAAATTTTAACCAAGTCCAATTTCTCAGTTAAAATTCACTAAAACTTGACCAAAACTTCCTATAAAATTCCACAAATATTCCAAAAGTTCCTAAAAATCCTTAAACTAACCCTGACTCTTCTTAAATTAAAACTAAAAAGTCATTATTAAATTTAAATTCAAAACGCCAAACCCATTCTAAATCCTTACCCCTTTAAACACTTCTTCTCTAAATGAATCAACCTAGCAGAAGAGCAAAAATTCCTTGAATCTCTCTCTTTTACACAATAACATGACGTAAAAGTTGGAAACTGCTGGACTCATTGGAAAACGTTGGAGAATCTCTCGTGACATTTCCCGTAAACAGCACAGTCTATAGAAAAATCTAATAACAACATACAAGACAACTTTTCTGAATGAAAGTAATGTCCGAATACCTTCTTCAATTAGAATGATAAATTAATCTCCATTTAATACAACTAATAGCACAATTAACTCCAAAAATCCTAAAACTATCGTAACTTTTACCATCGGGCTCGACCTCCACATTTTACGACAGCCAAGTTCGTAAACAATTCCACCAGTTTACAATAAAGCAATAAACCGCCGATAACTAAAAACAAATTAAACTATAAGAAAACATGATTCCATCCATAAATCTATGGTTCATCTAATATAGAAGACCAAATATAGTCCCTGACACATGAAGTAAGCTAAAATAATACCACAGCTTTGCTACTGCTATGATCAGCTGATTTCTACGTAACTCAAAACATGTACACAAACTATTTCAACTCATGTAAATCACTTAAATTTGTCAATAATCACCTATCAATTACATGCAAAGCATAAATCAACAATAATATCAAATAATTATTACACATATACAAATTTATCTGTCAACAATAAAATAACTCTGTATAAAATTGATCTGTCAAATCACTGGACCGTTACACTACCCTCCTCTTAAATATTTGTGTCCTCACAAATGACTTATGTTAAACAAATGTCAAATCTACACATTAAGGTCAAACGGTCTACCTTACAATGTACAATCATCAATACATTACAATAATATGACATAATCTCTGAAATTAGAACTTTGGCTATAATGTACACATATCAATGCTTAAATTTAAAGTTCATCATTCTCTAAAATAGAATGTCACTTAGCACAGTTCCATTTAATACAATCACACGCGATTCCTGGTCCTCATCAAGGCATCGTCCTGTCAGAATACCGTCATATACCGTCAAGCATCACAGTCAGTCCATCAGGTCGAATCTCTATTCTCTTTACTGTTTAATCAACGGCGCCTTCTTGATCCTGTCTCCATCTGTCTAGCCGTCTGCAGTCCTCTAATGGTTCGCCGCAGTCCCCCAATCTCAACCACCACCAAGGTCTGCAGCTGTTCCACTGCTCTCTTTATGTGCTTTAGAGTCACATCTCCTGTATTCCCGGTCTGGGTCCCAATGTCAGTCTTTTTGGCTGTCATGTTCTGTCGGTCCGTCTTTGCCTCCTCTTGAATTTCCATGTCTTCTCCAGTTCCAAGAAGCTGTTCAAGAAAATCTTCGGTAACCGCTGGAACTGGGGTGGAAGGACCTGACAACGGAAGAGATGGTCCGGCTTCCTCAGCCAGGGCCTCTGGGGTTGGCTTGACAATGGTAACGATGTAGATGTTTTTCTTCTTAGCTTCCCGATAGGTCGCTGATTCTTCTCTGTTGAGAGACACATAGTCCGCAATAGTGAATTTGTGGTGGTGGTCATTTCTCTTCAAATAATAATCATCGTTAATCATGCCTCATACTTTCAATTTGGCCCGCTGTGGGGCAAAAAGGTCAAGGTATGTCTCTCCGAATAGGTTTTTGCACTATACTAGCAGAGACTGCAGTGAAAAGGGGAATCCTCTGCAGATGATATTTGTAATGGTGCGTCTCCATCCTCCCCTTTTCTGCGATAAAGGCAGGAACTGGACACAGCGGTAGGCTCGCCCCCTCTTCAACAATCCCGTCATCTTCGACATGGTTCTAGAATATAAAAGCATGATTATCAATACATGTTTCTACAAATGACAGTGTAAAAGTATCTCTCTTATACCTTTACCCACCCATGTTTCCTACAACTATGGATGTCCATAAGACCAAAATATAAATACACACACACACACACACACACACACATATGTATATATTTATTTTTTTTTTCAAAGCTATTTAAGTCATTCTGAGTCATAAGGTTTTAGTTTGTCATGATTCACGACAACACACCGACCCATAGGTAGCTTTATCTCAAAGTTCAGCTCACTAAGTTTCTTTGTTATCAAACAGTAGTGATTCAGCGATAGTAGCCGACATAGTCAGGGCACTTGATAGCTTAACAGCAAAATCGATTGTCGCTATATGTATAGTTACTTTACACATAGTACCAAACCTTAATATAAATTATCTTATTCGTGTAGTGTACCTTTTTTTCTTTATACAAAGATGATACTTTGATTATTTTTATGCATCTTCCATGCATGTGCAAACAAGTTCCCATACGTCATCTGACTAAACAAAGCATTTAATAAAAAATCGCATGCTTTGAAAGTCATCATTATTGATAAATCTAAATAAAATTCCCTTCCATTAATGTAAGACATCATTCACACATTGAGGACAAATAAAGCCACAAGAGCACAAAAATCGTATTAACCTGAATTTCTCTCTTCTACACTATACGATATTTTCTACTTTCCACTCTCATTTTGTGCATTATTTTTTTAAAGTTTAAATATCAAGAGGTTGTTTTTAAATATCAAGAGATAGAAATTAAACACAAAGCTACTGTTTTTTTTTTAATATTATATCACTTCAAAAGAAGTAGCTTATTTCTCAGTACCCATTCAAATGTGAACATTTATGAAGGAAAACAACTTGTTTCTTTTCTTTTTATATAGGAATAAAATTTTAATGAAATTATGATCTTTCAAAAATAAAGAAAATTTTAATCAATATTTTAATCTGTTCAATACATTATAAACATGATAGATGTTATTAGAAAAAATGAAAGACAATTGTCTATCAAGTTTAAAATATCAGTTTAATAATTAAATATTATTAATATTGTTTTTCTTTGATGTTAAAACAAGTGTAATCCTTTTTTTAAGAATAATAGAAAATCAGCAGATTCATTAAAACTGAAATATTGGCCTACGTGTTCTTTAGTTCTTAGCAATAACACAATACTGGGCTTTCATAATCTAAAAAAAACATTAGAAATGTCCGATTATTTTCATGACAGGGTCCTATATAATAATCGATGTTGCAAACACTATCAAACAGGGTCCTACATAATTAGGTTGCAACTTGGCAAGTGCCTCCTCGGCGCAAGTCCTCCTGGTACCAGACCCTATCATTAACATTGTAGACCCTAAGCTTAGTCCTAGAGTCATAAATCTGTTTCCTCTTTTGAAAAGATTTCTCCAAATGTTTCCTAGCTACTTTGTGTGCATGTTGCATTTTCTCTCGAACATGCAAAATATAATCAGCAGGGCTACTCTTAGATTTCAGCATTTCCAACGGCAACCCTCCTTGGGTCAAGTCGGAAGACAATCTCACTTCCCTACCCAGCATCAGAAGATTTGGTGTAAGTCCAGTTGACTCATGCTGGGTAGCACGGTAAGCTCCAGACAGACAACCTAAGTGAAGATCCCAGTCTCTTTGCTCCCCACGGATATAAGACTTGATCATTCCCAGCAAAGTACGGTTGAACCTTTCAACCTGACCATTACACTTTGGGTTCCTGGGACTTGTGCGGGTTTTACGAATTTTAACTTCACTCTCAAAACAACGACCATGATCTGAGTGGATCGCTAAGGTGCATCCAAATCTACAAATAAAGATATAAACTCATTCAACATAACAGGTAACAGCAGTCTGATCTGGCACAGGTATTACATCCACCCACTTAGTGAAGTAGTCCGTTTTGGTGAGTATGTAGCGGTTACCTAGGTGTGATCGGAAGGGGGCCAAGCAGGTCTGTGGCTACTCTGTCCATGGGGGCACCAACTTGCATCTTTCCCAGAGGAGCCTTTGGGGTCTTTGTAAGTGGTTTATTTGCTGAACAAACCTCGCATTTTGCAATCCCGATTTGGATATCTACCTTCATCTCATACCAATAAAACCTCTGTTTTATCTTTTGTTGAGTTTTCTTCTTCCCCAAATGTCCTGATAGAACCGAGTTATGCATTTGGTACAAAACTTCAGATTTCAGTTTTCCTGGGACTAGAAATTGGCTATGAGGTCCAGTACCATCTTTAGATACAAATGTTTTGAACAGCAAGCCTTCCCTTTCCTCAAGGGAAGACCATACTTGCCAATAATGTCGAGTTGCTGGGCTATACTTCTCCATTTCCTTCCCGTCCGTCTGTCTGTCTGTCCGTCTGTCTGTAAACAATCTTTCAAAATGCTACTCTCCTACAGTTTTGGTCTGATTTCAATATAACTTGGCACATAAGTAGACTACACTAAAATACATAATTCTGTGTATCGGTTTTTGATTTCGATTGTTGCCGTGGTTACTATAAATAGAAATTTCTGTGAAATTCCTTCAAAATAGTACTCCTTCTACATTTTTGGTCTGATTTCAATATAACATAGCACACAAGTAGACTACACTAAGATACATAATTCTGTGTATCGGTTTTTGATTTCAGTGAACGGTGTTGCTGTTGTTGCTAAAAATAGAAATTTCTGTGAAATTCTTTCAAAATGCCTCCTACAGTTTTGGACTGATTTCAATATTACTTGGCACATAAGTAAACTACACTAAAATACATAATTCTGTGTATCGGTTTTTGATTTCGATGAACGGTGTTGCCGTTGTTACTATAAATAGAAATTTCTATGAAATTCTTTCAAAATACTACTCCTTCTACATTTTTGGTCTGATTTCAATATAACATAGCACACAAGTAGACTACACTAAGATACATAATTCTGTGTATCGGTTTTTGATTTCGATGAACGGTGTCTTTCCGTTGTTACTAAAAATAGAAATTTCTATGAAATTCTTTCAAAATGCTACTCCTCCTACAGTTTTGGTCTGATTTCAATATAACTTGGCATACAAGTAGACTACACTAAGATACATAATTCTGTTTATAAGTTTTTAATTTTGATGAACGGTGTTGCCGTGGTTACTAAAAATAGAAATTTCTGTGAAATTCCTTCAAAATGCTACTCCTCCTACAGTTTTGGATAATTTCAATATAACTTGGCACACAAGTTAAAGCTGCTTCTGTATATTGGTTTTTGATTTCGATGAACGGTATTGTCATGGTAACTAAAAATAGAAATTTCTGTTAAAAAATCTCAAAATGCTTCTCCTCCTGCAGTTTAAATCTGATTATAATATAATGTGGTATGCAAGTAGACTATACTAAGAACATAAAGAGACTTAATCAAGGATCATTATTCTTTTTATTGCTGTGGTAAAGTTTCAATTCCCAACTTCTTAAGAACTTTTCTCTTCCTTTGCTATAAGTACAAACCAGTAGAGCTTCAGTCTCGACAGAGACTTCTGGTTCCATTTCCTTCCCCTCTGGTCTATGGTTCTCTCTCTTGAATCTCAAAATAGGACCAATGTGTTCATCATTCTCTTGTAATTCTTTCAGTTGATCATTAGAATATCCGCCTGTCCAGGGTGTCCATGTATCTTCTGCCATCTGTGTGCGGGTTCTCACTGCTTGTGTCTTTCCTCCTTGTGATGTATTTCTAATTTCGGATTGACCTATGTGTTCGACGTTGACACTTGGCACAGGGTGCACATCTCAGGCATGCATGCTCAGTACCCTCAGAATTTGTCAAATCCATGTGTCGGGACATAACGTCAGCATTGTTATGCTTGTTCCCTGCACGGTGTTGTATTTCAAAGTCAAAAGCAGACAGGATTTCCAACCATCTGGCAATCCTGCCTTTAGGTTCCTTAAGACTGCATAACCATATCTCTCTACCCAGTAGATCCTGGCGATAGTATTACACAAAATACTTCACGGCAAGCAGCTCCTTGTCGGTTATGCAATAGTTGCGTTCAGATTTGTTGAGCGTTTTGCTTCCATATGCAATCACTCTTTCGCGACCGTCCTGGATCTGACTTAAGACAGCGCCGATTCCCACATTACTTGCGTTGGTGTCGAGGATGTATCCATCATCCCGTGGATAACCCATGACCTCCGGACCAGTTAACGCTGCTTTGAGTGTTTCTAAGGCTCTTTGGCATGATTCTGTCCATTCAAAATCAGTGCCCTTCTTTAGAGTTTGTCACTAACAATAGTGGAGAAATCCATAATAAACCTACGGTTATAACCTTTATAACTACCCATTCCTATTGGCGAACTTCAGTGATGTTCTTCGGTGTTGGCCAATGAACCAATTTCTGTACGTTGTCAGGGTTTGGGCGGACTCCTTCTCCACAGACAATATGTACCAGGAAAGTAACATCAGGTTTCAGGAGTTGCCATTTATCTGGTTTCAGCTTAATTCCAGTTTTTACTTACTTTCTCTATGTCAAATCATCAAAGGATGAGGAGTAGACTATCACATCATCGAGATATATCAAGCAGGTTTGCCACTGTAGCCCATGTAGCACCAAATCCATCAGTCGCTGGAACGTAGCTAAACGGCATACTTTTGAATTCGTACAACCCATATTTGGTAGCGAAGGCAGTCTTGGGTATGCATCTTTCCTTGTAGTAGAATTCAACCGTCTATAATCCACACATGGCCTAATTTTCCCAGACTTCTTCCTAACTAACACAAGTGGGGATGCCCATGGTGAACAGGACCTCTGTATGATGCCCTGGTTTTCCATCTCCCGTATGACCTTATGCTCTTCTCCAGCGAGAGCAAATGGTACCCTTCGGGGTGGCTGCTTGATTGGTCTCGCATCTCCTGTGTCAATGGCATGGTGAACTAGATTAGTGAAGCCAAGGTCTTGGTCATGTTCTGAAAAAGCTGTCGAATACATCCTCAGCAACGCCGATACAATAGTTTTCTCATCCTCTGATCTATCTTTATAGTTGCTTCACTATACAGCTCCGTTAAGTGAGGTGGTACAACTCCACTTTTGCCTCCTTCTGAAGTTCCACTCATAGCCACAGATCTTATTATCCCTTCATTGGTTTCCCACATTATGGGTTGTGTTGGATTCCTGAGCTGAATTCTTCTAACTGCCGTACTGATCCCAACTTCAGCCTCATTTTCAGTAGCTAACAATAGTGTTGGATTCTCTTCCAATATTTCAGCTTCCCCAATCTCGGTATCTAGATGAATGATCACCTCTACCTCTGAGGGATTCATTATCCTCACCTTACTGGTGACACTGTTGTTAATTTCCACCCATGTGGTCGCCATCAACAACGGATATCTCTCTGTAAACTTTTCTAATGGTTCTACAATAAAATCATTGGACTCGTCACAACAACCATCTTCCTCCCTGTCAACAAATACATCTATAATCATTTATGATCTGGCGGGAATTGAATAGTCTTCCGCAGCGCAAACTTTCCTCAGTCGGCTGGGTTGATGGTTCTGGATGCACGGAACGGAACAACCATTCAACAGGATGACACCCTCAATAAGATTAATAATTGCTGGTCCACCGGGACCCTTCATCAGCACATCTAAGCCCAATAACGCTTCATCTTCAATTTCAGCCACAACTAATTCTTCCTCAAACTTCAATTCTCCTTAATCAAACTTGAACTTGGCTTTCCCCATCTCTTTCAGAGGTTGGCCATTTACACTGGTTAACATGTAAGACTTCTCTAAGTGGGGTCGTACATCCTCAGGGATCTTCCTGTAGGCTCGGTCTGACAGCACCGTCCGGATAGCTCCCGTGTCAACTGTAAGCATGACCTTCATGCCTTGAATCTTCCCTTTTATGAAGATGCCCTCACTCCTCATGAGTTGTCTTGCAATTTGTGTGATACCTTGATCACCAAGGGTGGTTACTCCTGTTGGTTGTGTTGTCTCCGGCATTTTCCTATGACCGTTATCTTTCCCATCAGTTCGGGTCACTCCCTGGTCAATAGGAGTGACCCTCTCTAGTTTGACGACATGTGGGTCAAATTTTGAGAGGAACTTTGTGAGGTTACATCTCCACTTCGCTTGATATCGTTGGATGGTTGATTGGCAGTACTAGGTGTACTCTGTTGGAATCTCCCTTCATTGTTATGAGTTTTCTGTTGATTTCTCTGTGGACAGCTCCTGGTAAAGTGTCCATTTTGGCCACAAGCAAAACAAATTCCATTATTTGCCCTACTTGTTTGATGATCTGCTTCTCGCTTGGGTGCTGGTAGGCTACCATTGTAAGGTGATCTTACATTGAAGGCATAAGTGGGATTTACCCTCTTCCCTGGCCATTGGTTGGAATTAGATGACCTCTCTTTAGACTGTTTCTGTAGCTGAGATCTGATCCTATCATCCACCAACTGATTAACCAGATTTTGAAGATCTCCTTCCTGTATGGTGATGGTCCTTGGAGCACCTGTTTGGGATTTCTGTTGTGTAGACTTCCATCCTGACGATTGCTTTTCCTCTGGCTGAACTGGTTTCTTAACAGGTTTCTTCTTGACTGGAGCATTGACCTGTCTTGTGGGTTTCTTTTCCTTCCTGTCACTGTCTTCTGGATTATGGGGATATCTGGTGGTCTCCAAGTAATGTACCACGTGATATACCGCATCCTCGATTGTCTCTGGCTCCTTATTCAGTTCAACATAAATCCTTGTCTTCTGGTCACGAAGTCCTAGGAGGAATCTCCGTAACAAATCCTCTTGTCTGATTGAGATGCCTCTGTCTTTGTAAGCTTTATCATACAAACGTTTAAGCTCAGTAGCATACTCCTCAGCTGATTCACCAGGCTGTTGGTTTCTGCGGGTAAACTGCATTATGTAGAGTTAATTAGTCTCAACTTCACCAAATTTGCTTTGTAGCTCCTTCAGTAGACGTGTGTAGTTACTGAGGACTTTTTTTTTTTTTAAACAGGTGGCTCCCATCAGCCTCGTACCTCCGATCACTTGACTCTACACTAATTTAGTGTTTCGGCGGTCTGAAACGAGGTATATTTTTATAAATTGATTTATGATGCTCAAATAATGGGCTACAGCCTCAAATCTGTTGTATCAAACTTTATTTGCATTATGCATTTATGTATCTACACATAATATTGAATTAAATTATTTAATTGTTTGTGGGTTGGTTGAGAAAATTTTTTATTGGTCCTAGACACAATGCCAATTCGATGACCGTCTTTTTGGTTCATCTTCTTCCTTTGAAGATGTGCCAAATTTTATCAGTTTTCTTTTTAAATGTCGTATACAGGGGTGTATTTTGTGACAAACACAAGGGTTTTCCTTTTTTCTTGATGATTTGCCATGCTTTTCTCTCTGCATAATTAGCGGTACATTTTGCATGTTAGATTTGATTTCAATTTTATCGTTCTCCTCTTTTTAAGAGATTAATCTCAAACTCACGCAGGCTTTCATGCAAATACATTTCATCTGACTGGTCATTTCCTATGGCGTATTGTTTCACCTTTGATGAATCCTTTAAAAACAGAGGAATTATGTGCACTATTTCGTTCCAAATATTGGAATGTGTTAGTTGGTTTAATGGTTTAATTCATCAAAGGTGAAACAATACGCCATATGAGAAATACAAGCAATGAAATGACTTTGCATGAAATTCTGCGTGAGTTTGAGATTAATCTCTTAAAAAGAGGATACGATAAAATTGAAATCAAATCTAACATGCAAAATGTATAGTGATTATAGCTGAGAGAAAACCCTAAAAAGTAAAAGTGACATCAAGAAAAAATGAATTCCTCTTGTGTTTGTCACAAAATACAACCCCTGTATACGACATTTAAAAAGAAAACTGATAAAATTCATCCTTGCAAAGGATGTGGTTTCATAATTACCTATTGTGTCCTACAAACGACAATAACAACTTAGGTGATATTTCATCTCAACAATTAAATAATTTAATTTAATATTATGTGTAGATACATAAATGCATAATGCAAATAAACTCCTGATGAGGCTTTGCCTCTCTTATAAGAAAATTATTTCTTCATCATAAATCAATTTATAAAAATATACCTCTTTCACACCGCCGAAACATTTTTGTAGTGTAGAGTCAAGTGATCGGAGGTCACTGGATTTGTGGAGCCACTCTGTTTAAAAAAAAAAAAGAAGTACAAATCCTACCGGCGACGCCAAGTGTAACGGGGTGGGGAGCACAATCCTCTACTACTCTTGGACCGCACTCCCTCACTCTGTCTATGGGGGCTGTCGTATCTTTCGTGGCAAGGCTTGCGTTACACATCTCAACCCGAGCTCAGGAGGGATAGTATGGCACAGTGGTTCAAAATTCAATACCCTTAAATCTTATTTCACAACACACTAAATTATCTCCCTTTAATCAATGAACTCAGATAATACACCACTGCCCAAAACCTAAACCTCCTTTTATTAACCCGCGCTCTCTAAGTTACATTAAATTTATTAATACACGAAATCTCTGTTTTACTTCTCTATATGTCAAACTCATTACAACCTAGACCTAAGGAAAGTCACTAAAATTGTTGAATACACATTTTATATCTCATTACTCTGTTCTCACTCTTTTATATCCCACAATATTTCCATCTTGTTGGAAAATCACACTTTGATAAAACCTTGTAAATCTCTGTACTTGAAATGAGACAAATGAACAATCAACAAACAAATTCTAAGCTCTGTCTCAGTGTGTCTATGTCACCTATTAGTCCTGACTTATCTGTCTAAAACCAACCTCAATGCAACTCACAAAACTACTTATTCTCAAAACTTCCTCCCAGACCTCCTGGATGAAAGTAAAAACCAATACCTAAAACTTAATCCCTTAAACCTAATCAATTCCTAACAGATTTCAAACACCAGTAATTCCTGCAAATTTCTTAAGTCTGAATTTCAGTTAAAAACAGTAGCAAAATTTAGAAATACACTAGCTTCCTTAGCTAAATGTATAAATTACCTAAACAATTTCAAGTAATTCTAAGATTTAACAATAATTTACCAAAAATTCAAACAACCAGCAAATTTTAACCAAGTCCAGTTTCTCAGTTAAAATTCACTAAAACTTGACCAAAACTTCCTATAAAATTCCACAGATATTCCAAAAGTTCCTAAAAATCCTTAAACTAACCCTGACTCTTCTTAAATTAAAACTAAAAAGTCATTATTAAATTTAAATTCAGAACGCCCAACCCATTCTTACTCCTTACCCCTTAAAACACTTCTTCTCTAAATGAATCAACCTAGCAGAAGAGCAAAAATTCCTAAATTGTCTTAAATCCCAAGATGCATCTACTGACAAAGTTTGATGATCCTAAGCCAATCAGTACGTGAGATATTCAAAAGTAGGTCACCGTGACCTACTTTTTGGTCAACATGCTCCAAAAACATAAGTTGCATCAAATGACAAATGATGATTCTAAACCAATTAGTACCTGAGATACATAAAACTAGCCATAAAATGTCCAAAATAGGTCACTGTGACCTACTTTTTGGTCGACATACTTTGAAAACCAGATGCATCGAATGACAAAGTTTGATGATTCTAAGCCATTAAATACCTGAGATACTTAAATATAGCCATAAAATGTCAAAAGAAGGTCACCATGACCTACTTTTTGGTTGTTAATCTCCCAAATCTCAAGATTCACAAACTGACAAATTTTGATGATTCTAAGCCAATTAGTACCCGAGATACTGAAATCTAGCCATAAAATGTCGAAAGTAAGTCACAGTGACCTACTTTTTGGTTGACATTTTCTGAGGACCAAAGATGCATCAACTAACAAAATTTGATGATCATAGCTCTAATAGTATTCAAAATATGCCTTTTAAACAATTTGAAAAGAAATGCCTCAAAAGTTCAAAAAGTAGGTCACAGTGACTAATTTTTGATAAATATGTTTTAAGGCCCCAAGATGCATCAACTTACAAGATTTGGTGATTCTAAACCTCTCGGTGTTCGAAATAATGGGATTAAATGTTTTAGAAAAGATTAGCCATAAAATTCAAAAAGTAGGTCACAATGACCTACTTTTAAGTTGATGTTGTTTGTGGACCCAAGATGCACCAACTAACAAAGTTTTATGATCATATGCCTTAAATTGTCCAAAATATGCCTCGAAATCAATTTGACAACAAAAGCCCGTAAAATTTAAAAAGTAGGTCACCGTTACCTACTTTTGTATTAACATGATGTCAAGTCCTGAGATGCATCAACTTACAAGATTTGATGATCCCAGTCTTTATAGTAAGCCAAATATCAATGTTTTTAATAAGTGTAAATTTTGGTCAACTTCGAAGTGACCTTGAGACCACGCCCTTGCCCCAGGGTCATGCCTTGAACAATTTTTAATCTTCAAAATATCCCAACCCTTGTATGTAAGTTTGGTGAAAATCTGCCTGGTGGTTCTGGAGAAGTTTTTTAGCAACCAGTACTTTTGGTTTTATTTTCGTGATTATCTCCCCTTGTTTTAGGGTCCCATCCCTAGTTTTAGTATAAATAATAGCCCTTGGGCCAAGGATAACCTGTGACAAATTGGACAATAATTGGCCAAGGGGTTCTTGAGTTATGGCCCATATTCTAAAAAGTTAACGCACACCGCAAAACGCACAAATGGCCATTGCATTAGGTCTTTGAGCCTTTGGTTCAGAAGAGCTAAAAATAAATAGTGCTTCTAGAAAATACTGAAAACATATTAAATTCAGCGTCTACGATATTTGGCGGAAAAGGATTTTGAGCAACTGAGCGTAGATTTGATTAAGCGCATTTCTTAATATTCTTATTAATGTATATATGCTTAAGACATTTAGCGTTGTACTTGAATAAGCGGAAGTTTCCTTCCGCCAAAAAAGCTCAAAAGAAAACACCTTCAAATGTAATACGTTTTCAGTAAACCTGTTATCTACATATCCCTAGACCAGGCTGGACTTGGAAAGGGGAAATTAATTTACTTTTTAAAACCTTCATCCTAACTGTTTCCCAACAAAACCCAAGAACTTGTGAAAAAACGTAAACTAAAGCTAAGCCAAGACTTAGAGTACTATTAAACCATGAGGTTTTCCTAGCAATCTAATTAATCAAATAGTGCTCGTGAACCAGGAGGTTTTCTTAGCACAGTAAAGAGGAACTGACCATGAGGTTGTGTTTTTCCAACCCAAGTTAAGAAAACTACACGAACACGGTTTTAAATACCCTTGTTAGGCCCAAAATAAAAACCAATAAATATGAAAGATCCTAAAGCTAACTTAACCAATCAAAAAAAAACAGCTATCAAAAGTACTACGGAAAGACTGTCAACATGGATGACACTTCCTGTTTAAAAAGTAAAACATATGAAATGTCAACTCATGACTTAACTTATTATAAAAGGGTTTGACTGAAATACCAGCAAATACTTGTAAAATATGAAATACGGAAGGAGGGTTATGAAATAAAAATTCAAACCATTACATCCTCCCTTTAAAAAACAGAATTTTACAATAAATTTTTCGTTTCAGGATACATATAATTTGACGAAATTATAAATCATGTCAGTAGAACTGTGGCTTCTGGTCTGGAGCATTATAAGCCTCTGTCAGACGACAAAGGGGTTTCACAGGCAACGCGCGACTTTTCCGTGCAGCCTCATCCCGGGCTTCCTGATGCACCGTCGGAAATGGAAGACCAATGCCCCAAGGATCGCGGATTTGAGATGACTCTCGTAAAACAGCACCCATGTAGGCCTTTATGTTTCTGCAGCATGTGCTGCTCCAATATGTTCATTTTGAATGAGGTGACGGGACACTTATTGGCCATACAATGGTATATGTACACGGGGACCATTGGTCTGTGGAACTTGAAGCTGAGAAGCTGCTAAAGTACCCTCAAACAGGAAGGGGGAATCATCAATTGACTCTGATTAAGATTAAAACTTTTCAGATTTAGACTCTGACAGTGATGTAGATTAGGCAAAAAATAAATAAATAAATAAATAAACATATGCCAACTATTTTCTCAGGGCTTGTTGATATTTAGCAGGGCTGACAACTTTTACCAGCTGTCACCCCTGGATGTCGAGTTTAAAACACTGCGCTGACCCTTCTTTTTAGATTAAAATGAACCGCAATTGCTGATATGCAATTTTAAAATATTTTTATGTCAGAGGTAAAAATTCTGACTTTTTATATGACCTTTCTGAGAACTCTAAGGGACCTTTAAGACATAGTTTGATATTCTTTGTCGTTTCCATGGATTTTTATGGTTCCCGGTTCCTGAAGGTTTGTGTGTTATTTTTTTAATGTCTATATATATTGTGTACCTGCCTTCAAAATAATATTAGATAAAAGTGACATCGATCAGAATATATGTAAAGTATTTTTAAAATACTTTTTGTATCACCCAAGAATTTTCATCAATTGATATCCTTCTAAAACCGAAGGTAATGCATGCTGATTTTTGTCTATGAACATCTGTTGACACCGTAATCTTCAATTAAGAATTTAAGAATTTAAAGATTTACTTTTCAAGCTTCATTTTTAGACATTTTGAATTTAATTTTATATTAAACCTGCCGTCGAGCAATTTAAATTTCAGCAATTATAATGGGAATCTATATAGGTTCGTAGCAATTTTCACAAACTATATTTAGTGTTGAAAAGGATTATAAATTAAACTAAAATTTTTAACTTGGTTATTCCATTGCAATATTGGAATTTATAGATGACCTATAAACTGCAGGTATAATTCCTAAAATTATATGACTTCGACGTCACGTGACAAATTTAATTGTCCTCCACATGTAGATTTGAACCACATTACATTTTTTTATATCAGTGAAGTCCTAAATAGAATCGCCTTTTTTAATAAAATATGTATTTTTTATCTTTAAAAAATCCCCGATATTTCCATTTGTAACCTTAACTGTGCTGCGAATTTTCGAATATATCTGACAAAAACAAATCTTAATAAATTACATTAAGTCTTGTACCGTATTAATCAAAAGTCGCTAAGTATAAGATCTCATAATCTCTACAAACTTTATGATCGCTCCGTCCGAATTTTGATCGCGCACATAATCTCGATGTTTGACATTTTCGCGCGGAAAACAAGATGTACGCCTGCGAAACCTGAGGGCTCAAATCCGTTAACGAAAGAATGAATTACATTTGATTTCGTTAATTATCTAGATTTCAGCAGAGAATGTATCACATTACTGAAACAGGTAAAACAGGTCAATGGATACACAAAAGTTATGTGTTTATTTAGTTAAATTCATCCCGTGATAATTTTTTTTTAACATTGCATATATGTACGCTCATGTTTAATGTAATGTGATCTCTTACCTGAATGCACTGTTAAACTCTGAAATAGTTATTAAACTGTGGATTATTGTTACACAATGAACTGATGCATTATCTGATTACAAGTATCTTGTAACCTCTCTGCCGTGGCATTTAAATGGTGACAAAATTATAACCTGTGAAGAAAATTGAAATGTCACAGATTACTTTAAAGATAACGAGGGAATGTCCCATCTCTTTTTTTCGACAATAGTTTGAAAAGAAGTTCATACCAACATAAATCCGTGCTATACTTCCTAGTACAATAATTTGAGTATAAAGAGATACCGCTTTTTGTAAATAAAGAATGATTTTTCATATATCATACTTAAAAGCCATAAGGATGGACAGAAGAAAAAATGAAATGGTGTATATTTATTACATTTTGATTATCGATAGGGGAGAAGGAGGCGGGTATGAAAAAAAATACACAAAAAATTGGGATGTTTTTTTCAATATAGAAATACTTGATTGATGTTGACCGTGTTTGCTGCGATAGCAAAATTTAACTTTTGTTATTCATTTATCAATCGAAACAAGGTAATATTTAACAGCTCCTTCATATTTTAATGTGTTTTAAATCAACCTTTATTTAGGAAATTTCGAGAGATAGGCATTTTAAGAATGAAATGAATCAGAAATCTCTTTCGAAAGAAACTTTTTTTAACAAACATTTTTAAAGCTGATGTAAGGCAAGTCCACGAACACATTGAACAGGTCGGAGAGAATACTCGAAATCGGGTATTATCCGTGAAATCGCGTATAATACTCGATATTAGGGTATCGTTGAATCCGCGAAATCGGGTATAGGAGGTGTAATCACCTAATAAAACTTAAACAATGGGATGGCGCATGTTGTCGAGTTAACTTTCATCTTGATACACATGTTTTCTAAAGGTATCACTAGCCAAGTAAGAATTTGGGCGTCAAGATTAATGCGCTCGGGACAACAAATACCCGTGGAGCTCAGTACATTTCATGATCTGCACACAAAAAGGCGTTCGATTTGCTATATATTTTTCCTTATGTTGTAAGTATATGCATCTTCCTAATGTTCATTCCCAACACAACATAATTGTAAAGTATCAGAATTCGGGAATTTATAATAATTCCACATAAACACGACAAACATGAACAATCTGTAAATAAATCAAATTATACGGAAACACATTTCACACCAGATATGATGCCATGTATAAACAAGGGATTGTCTATCGCATCTTATTATGCGTCATTAATTACTTTCACAGTCATCTTGTGCATAAAATGAAGTTTATTCATGAATGTATAAATAATGTAATGATAAAAATGTCTAAAATTTCGGCTAAAAGAACCCTCTTTCTCTTTTTTTGAAAATCTTTTCTTTTTTTATTTATCATTCAAACATATTGGCAGAATATGTCTTCAACATTTTAGCAGAGACAGTTATAGTTTCATGAATACAGCTTTTGAGAGAACATCACTGTTGATCGTTTAATTTCGCTAAGTCATCAATATTTTACCATTTCTTCGCGACTTCAAAGGAGGGGGGGGGGGGGGCTCAAGGCTTCTGAAAATCCTCTGAAAAAAAACAACCTCGACTATGTTCTACATGTGTCCGAGAGACCTCTCTTTGAATGTCACGGTCGGTTATAATTAAACTCGGTCATATATTTTTAATCGTAGGGAAGATTTTTTCATAAAATAAAAATCATATACATTGTAGGTAAACAAAAATCAACCTATTATTTTCTAACACAATATAAGACTATACAAGTAACTAGAATTCGTGTTTATTTTTTAAACACATTTTTAGCTCTACTGGTCAGAGACCAGAAGAGCTTATGCGATAGTAATGCGTCCGGCGTCCGTCCGTCTGTCTGTAAACAATTTTTCAAAATGCCACTCCTCCTACAGTTTTGGTCTAATTTCAATATAACTTGACACACAAGTAGACTACACTAAGATACATAATTCTGTGTATCGGTTTTTGATTTCGATGAACGGTGTTGCCGTGGTTACTAAAAATAGAAATTTCTGTGTAATTCTTTCAAAATGCTACTCCTCCTACAGTTTTGGTCTGATTTCAGTATAACTTGGCACACAAGTAGACTACACTAAGATACATAATTCTGTGTATCGGTTTTTGATTTCGATGAACGGTGTTGTCGTGGTTACTAAAAATAGAAATTTCTGTAAAATTGTTTCAAAATGCTACTCCTCTTACAGTTTTGGTCTGATTTCAATATAACTTGGCACACAAGTAGAATACACTAAGTTACATAATTCTGTGTATTGGTTTTTGATTTCGATGAACGATGTTGTTGTGGTTACTAAAAATAGAAATTTCTGTGAAATTCTTTCAAAATGCTACTCCTCCTACAGTTTTGGTCTGATTTCAATATAACTTGGCACACAAGTAGAATACACTAAGATACATAATTCTGTGTATCGGTTTTTGATTTCGATGAACGGTGTTGCCGTGGTTACTAAAAATAGAAATTTCTGTAAAATTGTTTCAAAATGCTACTCCTCCTACAGTTTTGGTCTAATTTCAATATAACTTGACACACAAGTAGACTACACTAAGATACATAATTCTGTGTATTGGTTTTTGATTTCGATGAACGGTGTTGCAGTGGTTACTAAAAATAGAAATTTCTGTAAAATTGTTTCAAAATGCTACTCCTCCTACAGTTTTGGTCTAATTTCAATATAACTTGACACACAAGTAGACTACACTAAGATACATAATTCTGTGTATCGGTTTTTGATTTTCGATGAACGGTGTTGCAGTGCTTACTAAAAATAGAAATTTCTGTGAAATTCTTTCAAAATGCTACTCCTCCTACAGTTTTGGTCTGATTTCAGTATAACTTTGCACACAAGTAGACTACACTAAGATACATAATTCTGTGTATCGGTTTTTGATTTTGATGAACGGTGTTGCCGTGGTTACTAAAAATAGAAATTTCTGTGAAATTCTTTCAAAATGCTACTCCTCCTACAATTTTGGTCTGATTTCAGTATAACTTGGCACACAAGTAGACTACACTAAGAACATAAAGAGACTTTATCAACGATCATTATTCTATTTAATGCTGTTTATAAAGTTTCAAATCCCAGCTGCTTAAGTACTTTCTCTTCCTTTGCTATAAGTTCAAACCAGTAGAGCTTCAGTCTCGACAGAAACTTCTGGTTTCAATATAGATGAGTATTAGGAAAAGTTATTTCCATGAGTAATACGTATCATAGATAAAATAACTAAAAGAAAACTGTGACATATTATCTAGAACCAATCAGATAGCGTTGTATTAGCGTATTATAATGAGGTATAAGATAGTGATATAAAAAAAATATAGAAGGTAAACAGGTACAATTTACCCTGACTATCAAATAGTTTAATAAAGAAAGGAAGTGGCTACGATTTTTATGAAATTTTAATGTCCGATGAGGAATTATATTCCCAAAATGTGAGACAAGAGTTTCCAAGGCAATTGAACACTCCATTATTTCAGTTTGTTCATTTACATGTTCATAAACATAAAAACATTAAGAAATGTGAAAACTTGACTATGTAATTCATATTTCAATATGACTGTACCTCGATCTATTGAGAAATTCAATATATTATAAGCTCATGAAAAATGTACACATTTGACTTTTATTTATACCCCCCTCCCCCCCAAAAATAAAAAAAAACAACAAGAAAATCCTGTTCATATGACTTCTTGCTCTCAATTTTCACACAAATGCATAAAATAAAGGTAAAATAGCATATCTTGTATCGATTGAAATGCAACCAAAAAATTTACGGTGTCTTTGAATAAAAATGTCATGCTAAATTGACATTTTAAAGATACTCGCCTTCAATTAGCTATTTTCAAACTGTTTTCCCGTGGGTATTTATTTAATCTTATTTTATTTTCTTCTTTATAATAACGTTGGTATTCTATTATGGCAGAGATATACAATTATGACTCGCTTATACTGTACTCTGTAACTTTTAGGAGTAATTAATATTTCACGAGAAAGGGACGCCATACATTTTTCAGTAAAAATACATAACACGGCGTTAGTCGTCGTTTTATTTCTTTAAAATTTCACGTTTTTTTTGAATAGTGCACAAATTAGAGAAATAAGTATATGGAATACTTTTATGGGAAATAAAGACAAACGAAGTGTAGTTATTTGTTTTTAGAAATTACATTGAAAAATAATAACGCCGTTGTGTCCTCTAGTCTTTGTTACCCCAGCAGTATTTGTCGTGTGATTTTAAACTTATTTGACAACCGTATATGAATTAGGTTTGATAAAAATAAATCTACAAGATACTGATGTACAAGTTACAGTTACTGGCATAATGCGCCGTTTCCTTATTCTTTAGTTTTTAGCTCTACTGGTCAGAGACCAGAAGAGCTTATGCGATAGTAATGCGTCCGTTCGTCTGTCTGTCTGTTTGTCAGTCTGAACAATTTTTCAAAACGCTACTCCTCCTAAAGTTTAAGTCTTATTTCAATATTACTCGGCACATGAGTAGACTACACTTAGATACATAGAATAGTGCATCGGTTTTTAATTTCGATGAACGGTGTTGCCATGGTTACTAAAAATAGAATTTTCTGTGAAATTCCTTAAAAACGCTACTCTTTCTACAGTTGTGGTCTAATTTCAATATAACATGGCACACAAGTATACTACATTTAGATACATAGAATATTGCATCGGTTTTTTATTTCGATGAACGGTGTTGCCATTGTTACTAAAAATAGAATTTTCTGTGCAATTCCTTTAAAACGCTACTCCTTCTACAGTTTTGGTCTGATTTCAATATAACTTGGCACAGAAGTAGACTACACTAAGATACATAGAATAGTGCATCGGTTTTTGATTTCTGTGAAAGGTGTTGCCTTGGTTACTAAAAATAGAATTTTCTGTGAAATTCCTTTAAAACGCTACTCCTTCTACAGTTTTGGTCTGATTTCAATATAACTTCGCACAGAAGTAGACTACACTAAGATACATAGAATAGTGCATCGGTTTTTGATTTCGATGAACGGTGTTGCCATGGTTACTAAAATAGAATTTTTTGTGAAATTCCTTTAAAACGCTACTCCTTCTACAGTTTTGGTCTGATTTCAATATAACTTGGCACACAGGTAGACTACACTAAGATACATGTACATGAAATAATGCATCGGTTTTGGATTTTGATGAACGGTGTTGCCATGGTAACTAAAAATAGAATTTTCGGTGAAATTCCTTTAAAACGCTACTCCTTCTACAGTTTTGGTCTGATTTCAATATAACTTGGCACACAAGTAGACTACACTAAGATACATAGAATAGTTCATCGGTTTTGATTTCGATGAACGGTGTTACCATGGTAACTAAAAATAGAAATTTCTGTGAAATTCCTTTAAAACGCTACCCCTTCTACAGTTTTAGTTTGATTTCAAAATAAGTTGGCACACAAGTAGACTACACAAAGATACATAAAATAGTGCAATGGTTTTTGATAAGTACAAACCAGTAGAGCTACAGTCTCGACAGAGACTTCTGGTTATCGAAAGTTGCACGGAATAACCGATTTCGCGGATTCAACGATACCCTAATATCGAGTATTATACGAGATTTCACGGATAATACCCGATTTGGAGTATTCTCTCCGACCTGTTGAACACCAAAAGAGGAAGTGAATTAAAAACATGATTATCAGAGTAAAGCGTGTTATTGTGTGTATGCATAAATTACTTCTTTTTTATACATAGAGGTGATACGGCTCTATCGTTACGGTAAGATTTGTCTTATTGTCCCATTCTCATTCGCTATAGGCCTTCACTGTAGATTTACATTTATTATACCCCTCGCTTGAAAAGCGGGAGGGTATATTTTAATCGGTATTTCCTGTCCGTCCGTCTGTTACGCTTCGGGGTACCCATCTCTTATCCGCAACTCCTCTCATACCACTGAAGGAAATTTAATGAATTTTTCACAGAATCTTTATTACATATTGCCATTGTGCACCTCCTATTTTACTTTTTGGTCTGAATTATATTTTGAAGTTTCCAGAGCAAAACATGGAAACTGCCATTTTATTCATATGGGAGGCGGGGGTATCATTTAGTGAGCTCATTGCTCACAGTACCTCTAGTTCAATTTTTTTTTTCTTTTTTTACGAATAATTTAGAAACCAGTTGGAACGAAATACTTTTTTCATTTATGTAATTTTTTAATTGGTGTATAGGAAGCTTGGCAAATGATAAAGGTGAATGATTCTACAGTATAAATTTTACAAAATTGCTTCTTTTAAAGTAAACCTCATTTAACTTTGTCCCGCAACAGAGTGAAGGATATTTCAAATTTAAAAACAAAGTAGGCAATGATATATGGGTTTATAAATACATGTATTCAATTAAGGCTATCTTAGAAAATTATTTAGTTGTCCCCGGGCCGACTGACTAGCACAGGCCCGACTAAAATGTCAATTTTAGAGAATCATTAATTTTTTTATGCAATGAGATATGTTTTATATTTTGAAAATTAAGCATTTACATGCATGTTAAAATTTTTGTAGATTTTATACCAATCAAATATTGTCATCTTGAATCGGAAGAAGGCAGAAAAACATTATTTAAGGACTGGATCTTAATTAATCATATAATGATTAATTAAGCGAATTTTACATATTTAAAATGTACGTCATTATCGTATTCGGCTAACTTATTTCAGAAAGAAAATAATCTGTTTCATACAAAAAAGAATTGCTTCATACAAAAAATTTTGTTTCATACAAATAAATTTTAAATATTTCTTTATATTTACATCCACTGAATATTTTTCTCCTTTATTTCTTAAGAAACTCCATTGCGTTCATCACTGCATAAACTACAGTAGGCATGTCGCCTGTACAGATTTCTTAATCAGTGGCTGTTCCATCAATGAAACGTATAAAGACGTTCGCATCATTAATACAATAATTAATCTTTTTAATCCTACTTTAATTGATTATTTAAACAGATATAAATATAAACAATGAAATGTCTTTCTTTGTTTGTTATTACTGGAATGAACGGTCGCAGCTATTGCAGAAAAAATTTACATTACCCGCGTAAGGGTTATGTATTTTTTCTGCAACAGCTGCTTCCTTTCATTCCAGTAATAACAAAAATAGAAAGCATTTTATTGTTTAAATATCAACCACCTTCTTGAAAATGTTCAACTTTTTTTATCCATGTATTCCTAGAATTTGTATTTGATTGCCAAATACCTCTTTTCTGATCGATCAAATTCATTTATTGCATGCAGCAACAACAGAATCTACATACGTGTATGTAAAATTGTGTTATTTGTATTCGTGTTGACATAAGAGGGCTGTTTGTCAACTGTTAATTGCGCTGCTCAAATCAAAATATAAAACTAAATATATGGAGATAACAAAAGTAGATAACCTTATTTTATCCTGCTTCCGACAAATTTGTCGATAACTGATTGGATAAAAGCTAATCACATGGCGCCCTGAAATTTTCCGTATTACGTCTCCGTCGAGGCGTAATTTGAAAATCGAACTCCAGTACCAAAAATTTTCTTCCAAACACCACCACTTTCCCCATATTTTAACCTATACTGAAACGTATCTGTGGAAAGTGGGGGGGGGCTAAACTTACGAAGATATGTTCAATGTCTATACTAAGTATATATTTGGACAAAAAGGGGGGGGGGCTAAGCCCCCCCTAGCCCCCACCCCCCCCCCCGGTTCCGACGCCTATGTACCTTAACGATATTTAATGTTGATTGTTATTGGATTAAAACTTAACATTTTCATAATATGCACAGATATTTTTTTTTTATCTAAAAAGGTCTTCAGCTGGATAAATTCGTTACACAGTCAGTTAATGACCTAATTCGGATTCATACAGGGTGTGAAATGGAAATCCGTATTAGGACTGTGTAACTAATAATACATGTAGAAGTCAGGACTAGAGCAAACACGTTTAAATTGTCGTGGGTTCACCTTATGCCCTTCATTTTGCTATAAACCGTGTCCATACACACAGATCCGATAGCATGAAGCTTTGTCCTTTTCCACTGTTTCTAAAGTCGATAATATTTGCATCTAATATGGTTTAATTGGTCAAAGACAATTCGCCGTCCATGTCGCTGTAACTCCTTTTACGATACTACAGATACTTAGTACTTCTGGAAACTTCACATGAAAGAAAGCAGGGAGCCTTACTCTTCTTTTCATTTTCGTCGTTTTGCGATTATCAGTTTAAAAATAAGACGATTAAAACTCCAGTTTTTTTATACCCCCCGCTTGAATATATAGTAATCGTTAATTCCGTCCGTCTGTACGTGCGTCCGTCTGTTACGCTTTGGGGTACCCATCTCTTATCCGCAACTCCTATCATACCACTGAATGAAATTTGATGCAACTTTCACAGAATCATTATTACATATAGCCATTGTGCACCTCCTATTTTACTTTTGATCCGACACATATTTAGGGTTTCCCGGCCACAGCAAAACATGGACTTTTTCACCTGTTATAACCATATGGGAGACGGCGGGTATCATTTAGTGAGCTCATCTCTCACAGTACTTCTAGTTTATATTTTCTACTGGCCTAAATTTTCCTTATCCGAACATATACCTATCCCGAAATTTAGTTGCATTAAACTGTTTATTTTTTTTCCTGTTCGTCGATAAATAAGTGAATTCCTAATTGATTACAAATCAATGTCTATCGAATCTGCAATTTCTTGCAAGTTGCCTTTTAAAGTCTACACCAATTTAAAAAAAAAACGTACATGGGGAATGACATACATCACGCATTCAAAACTTAAACAACAGAGTTATCAACAGATTTTTTTAAATACAGAAGACGTACTTTTTCCAACGAGTTCATAATTCTGCGGAATCTCTATTTTTAGCTCTAGTGGTCAGAGACCAGAAGAGCTTATGCGATAGTAATGCGTCCGGCGTCCATCCGTCTGTCTGTAAGCATTTTTTTCAAAACGCTACTCCTCCTACAATTTTAGTCTGATTTCAATATTACTTGGCACACAAGTAGACTACACTAAGATACATAGAATAGTGCATCGGTTTTTAATTTTGATGAACGGTGTTGCCATGGTTACTAAAAATAGAATTTTCTGTGACATTCCTTAAAAACGCTACTCCTTCTACAGTTTTAGTTTGGTTTCAAAATAAGTTGGCACACAAGTAGACTACACAAAGATACATAAAATAGTGCAATGGTTTTTAATAAGTACAAACCAGTAGAGCTACAGTTTCGACAGAGACTTCTGGTTGTTCAATCCGCTAGTAGAAAACTACGCATAAATTAATAAGACGAGAAAAAAGTACTAAAAAGTACTTCTATAGTTATTATTAAAGTAAACTATAATATTTTTAATTCTAATGTATTTTTTATGCTCATCTATATTTCTCATTGATTACTTCATAGAAAAAAGATGCTGAATTAGTGCTGGGTCGTTCTTCAATACATAACAAGTTTGAAGACCTTAACTCATGATGCATTATCCATAAAATTCAGAAATTGTAACGTGGCAAAATTTAATAATCTGTCCTCGAGAATTCTTTTCTTGATCGTATTGAAAATGAATAATTTGTCTATAATAGGAGTGAAAATATGTAGTCCAAATAAAAAAAAAAATCGTCAGCACTCTCCCCGCTCTTAGAATTAAATGACCGTCCCTAAACATAGGAATGCTGAATGAAGTATGGAAATTTATTCAAACATATCAATCAATAACGTATATGAACTCCTGACCGAAATGTTAACATTATCAAGGTTCATTTCTTTCCTGTTGATAGAATGTTGAAAAGAGACGTCGACTTTGTTTAAACGAGAAAATAATCGTGCAAAATAGAAATGAAAGTTATCAGCTGATAATTTCATTCTGAAAGATGTTTAAATATATCAAATTTAAATGGGATTAAAAAAAATTCGAACTGCGCTTTAGAAAAAAAAATCATGGCCAGTGTAAATCAACATCAATCCTCCTTCTTTGACCTGTTTTGTTTACATTCATGTATAATTACTTTTTACAAGAGTAATAGTTTGTATTAAATTACTAATTAAACGTTAGTAAGATAGGTAAATACATGTAGAAATCATCGTTTCTCTGCTACTGAATAATTATTAAACAGTGGATGAACTATATACAATGGAATGTAGCTTAATCTGAAAACCATACAAAACATCTGATACATGTTCATTGTAACTCTCCGCTGTGGCATTTTAATAATGACAATATACCGACTTAGGAAACCGGAGAAGATAAAAAAAAAGCTTTTTGTTTACGAGAAAAGAGGCGCTCTTTTCTTTTGTTCAAGGGGGCGATCAAACCTATACAGCTATAGTTAGAATTCCATTCTTATGTTTCCTTTGTTCCTTTGTCAAAATATGTTTCAGAAAGTGATATATATACATGTATTTCGTCAATAGAAAAAAGATCTTCCATGAACACGGATTAAAGTAATGATTAATGACAATAATTAATTTCAAATCTAATATTTATTGCATGGGTAGAAGAATAAATATCAAGATATTTTTATTACCATTTTTTTCGTTAACCCTTACCTGTTTCCGATCCAATGGTTTTGTAAAAGTGTATTTTAAATAGTCTTTTGATTTTGCGAAATAAATGGTGAACATCTTAATGTTATCAATTAATTCATTCCTTATGTAGTTTTGATATTCATTTTAAAGTTGTGAAGTTTAACCTATAATAGAAAAAAAACGGTTTTTGAAAGTCTTGTTTTGAGTGTGCTCACTGTGCTGGTTATGGAGACCAGTTTAACGAACCAGGAAGTGCCTTTATTCCTTCACAAAACTTTTAAAATATACAGCGGCTTCATGCAATGATATCACTACCTAGTTCCTACTACGTATCTGTAGGGATTTGCATTTCGGTAAGATACTGTTTTTAGTTTAAGAAAAAAAATTATGTTAATTTTTCTTTCAGTTAGACGTCAACTTTATTAAGTAAATTTATATAAATATATATTTTTAAATTTGAGTGTTTATACTTGAAAACTCTTTTTTTAAATATGTACATTGTAACAGATTTTAACCACAAATAATATAAAAATACATGAATGTTTACATGTCCATTTATCAAAGGCGAAGTCTTTACTTGAAAGTACTTATAAATGTTAGATTTTTTGGTTTACAGAATACTTTATAAAGTTATTTTACCCCCATTGTTTGCTAAATTATACTAAATATAATGAAATTCAAAGAAAGAATTTTGACAAAAATCTGACAATTTAATAACTCAAATCTGGATAAAATGACCTGTGTTTTATCTCGAATTTCAGAATTGTCTTTTTCAAATTATTGCGAAAAAATGAAATTCCGGTTAATAATTCTAAGAAGGTATTGTGGTCATATTTCAAAGTTCTTGAGAAGATACAGATCCATTTTTTTTTAAAAAATAAGTAATTAAAAAACATACATTTTAACCTTATAGGCTCTATCAGTTAAACTTGAAACATGTTATTTTCGAAGAAACATTTCGGTTGGGATTGTCCTTTTTAGTCAAAAGAGATTGACCACCCTTTTTTAAATATTAATACAATGATACAGTTTCAAATAATGAATACCGTTGAACATCGTTTTTTCCCCTTCATGATAAAGAGGCCATTCATAATTACATTTGTAAAAATTATTTCTCGTCTATTTAGATTTTTTCGTACATGTACATATCTGAGTATTAAAAGGAACCAATTTAGTCCATATTTTAAAAGTTCTATGAGATATATTGGTACTGTTACAGGGTCATAGCCACGGTTACCATATAAATAGACCAGGAAGAGCTGCGCGTACATTTAGTTTCTATTTAAAATTCCCAATTACGTTGCTGTTATTATTATTATTACAATAAATAATGCTTTATTAATAGTACATTACATAAATATGGACACAACGGGAAATTTTTTTGACTTCATATTAATGGACTTTTATGTGGCTGCTAATTTGACCTTTAATTTTTTTTTTCATTTAAATAATATTCTCGTAAAAAATATAGCCATTTAGGACCTATGTAAGAAGACTCATCTCATGTGGTAATAAATCTCTTTGAGGTACAATGTAGAGCAATTTGATTTTTTTTTTAAATGCCAAACGAGGACATATTCTGATTTCTTGTTGATTTAGAATAAAAAGTTTTTCTAAGTGTAACAATCCAGTTCCAATTTGTAATATTATGTTTGATAGTGATATATAATGCGTAAATATGCATTATTTAGCGTGACCAGCGAACGTACGGACGGGCATCCCGATCACTGTATATCCCCCCCCCGCTTGTCAAGTGGGGGATATACTAACATTTACAACACTTTGATTATTTTCAGGGGAATAGGGGGCAGGAAAAAAAAGTCTCTTATATTTGTTATATTCTGTTTTAACCAATTTCTATTTAACCTGGTTCCATAGGATGTCAAACTTTTCAACACAGAAATGTTTTTGCTTTTGTCTTTTTTTTAAACTCATCGTTTTGTCTTCTTTTTTTAGTTTTTCGTTTTGCACGAACTGATAATTCGCAGTTTCGTGGGTGTTGTGATTTTTATTCATTAAATAATGGTTTATTGATACTGCATTACATAAATCTAAATGCAACGGCTTTTTTTACATCATGTAAATGGACGTTTTACGCAGGTGCTAGATAGTTAGTTTTTTAATTATTAACATTAAATAATATTCTCGTAAAAAAATAGCCATTTAGGACATATGTAAGGACTAAGGAGACTCATTTAATATGTGGTAATAAATTTTTTGAGGTACAATGTAGAATGAATTGATTATTTTTTTTAATTAGGTCACCTGAGTCACTCACGATTTTTTTAAAATCGTCTTATTCAAATTATACACCAAAGAAATTTTAATTTATAATTTAAAGATGGTATTGCCTGCATATTTAAATAATAATTAAAGGGTACAGCTTCAGGAAGTACGCATTTTAAATAATTTCAGCCTTTTAACCCCCGTCAGTAAAAATTACAACATTGATGTCCATGAAAATTAATCTTTTCGATATGTTTTTATGCACCCGAATTTATTCGGGGCGCATGTTGTTTTTGTCCTGTCTGTATGTTTGTCCAATAGTCTGTCTGTTGTCAACTTGAACCTTCGCCATAAGTTTTGAACCGTGAGAAAAAGAGACTTCATATTTGGTATGCATACTCCACTGTGATCTCAAGTGATCTCAGATGACACCAAGGACAATGGTTGTGTGACCTTGAGTGTGACCTATTTGCTAAAAATTGCTTTTTAGAACTTTGTTGCGGCCGGGCGCACAGTGTTTTTAAAAAAGAAAAGATACTCTGAAGACGTTTGCGATCGATCATGTCATTTTTTTTTTGACAAAACTATTTCAATAAGACGGAGAAAACTATTTAGTTTTAAACTAACACCGCTTTTCTCATCAGGATAATTAAGTTATTTATAATTAATAATGACATGCATTGTCTCCAGTTTTTTGTCCTTTTATTTTTCGTGTCTATCTGAGTATTTATTTAAATTTTTTTTTCAGTTTTTAAAAGAATTTTATTAATAGCTATATAGTGTCATAGCCATGGTTAATCGGCTTAAATTTATCCAAGTACCTGTCATTTACCCGTCAGGTTTATAATTAGACAAGGAAGAACGGCTTGTGCATTCATTTTTTATGTCGCAATTGCGTTGGCTCTTTTAATTATAAGAACAAATAATGCTATATCAATATTGCATTTACGAAATCTAACATTTTAAATGTCATGGGGTAATGAAAAGTATTTTTATTATGCGACAGAGTCGATAGATCCTAGGTGTATATTGTTTTGTTTCGCCTGTTTATCTGAATATCTGTCTGTTGTCAACTTTAACCTTTCCCATAACTTTTGTGCGATAGTTAATAGGTTCTTATTTGTTATGCATACTCCACTAATCAAGTTCCTTCAAATGACAACAAGGTCACTGTTCTGGTGACCTTGACTGTTACCTATATGTTACAAAAAGCCTTTTAGAACTTTTGGATCATGAAAGATAGAGGCTTCATTAATTGTATGCATACTCTACTTATAAAGCTCTTTCATATGACACCAAGGTCAATGACCTTGTGACCTTTACCTATAAGGTAATAATTTTTTTTTCTTTTGACATAAATTTTGAACCCAAAGAGATAGAGTCTTCATATTTTGTATGCATGCTCCACTAATGAAGTTTAAGCAAATGACAACAAGGTTGATGACCTTGACCTATATGATAAATAAAAGCTTTTTAAATCTATGTTGCCGCCGGTTGCATAGGTTTAAAATGAGAACTATAAGTATAAGTTTGGATTTTTTGTATAAAAGGAGTCAAACTCAAGGTCGAGGTCAAGGGTCAAGGTTATTGTTATCAAATAAATGATCTTGTCACAAGGATTGATTAGGTCAAGTAAGAAAGACCTAGTCCAAACCCTTCAAAAATTAAGGTCAATGTTTTGTTTTAAAGGTAGGTCAAACCTCAAGGTGAAAGGGTCAAAGTTCTTGGTATCCAAGAAAGCGTATTTTTTTCGGGGATTACAAATGTGAAGTATTTACGCTCTAGCCCTTACCTTTCAAGTTATGGCCAAGGTTCAAGTTTTCATTAGTACGGAAATAGTCAAGGTCAAAGTTGTTGGTACCCAATGAAAGGTCTTGCCACAAAGAATACATATATTAAGTATAGAAGTCCTAATATCTACTGTTCAAAAGATATGACAAAAGTAAAAGTTTGGAATTTTTGTGTAAAAGTGGGTCAAACTTCAAGGTCAAAAGATGAAAACAATCCCTAATACTCCGGCTACTTAGCAGGTAGGGATCTTTTTCGTGGAATCCAAAGTAAGGCCTTGACAGAAATACACATGTAAAATATGAAAGTCAAAGCTCCACTAAATCAAAAGTTATGGGTAAGGTTAATGTTTTTTGCGGACAAACAGACAAAATGACAAACAGAGGAACAGCTAAACAGACGAATGGACAGACACGATAAAAACTATATACCCCCCAAACCTAGTTTACGCGGACATAAAAAGATAGGTACATGGCTACTTTAAAAGATATTTTGATTTTTTAGGTTACCTGAGTCACTCAGGTGACCTATTGCTATCTGTTTTCGGCCGTCGTTAGTTGTCAAACGGTCGTAAAACATTTGAACATTTCAGCTTCCTCTCAGGAATAGCTGAGCCTATTCCAACCAAATTTGATATACAGCATCTATAGGTAAAGGGAACAAATATTGTGAAATTCATGGTCCCCCCGCCCGGGGGGCCTGAGGGGTGGGGCAAAAACCACCAAAATTATAATTTAATGCAATCTTTAAAAATCTTCTTCTTTAATCCTGGACATCTAGCAGGCAAACTGTTGGCATGATGTTAATCAGCATTCAGTCCTCAACCAAAATTCTGAAATTCATGGTCCCAGGGTAAGGGGTTCTAGGATTAGGGTAGGGCTATATAGATCATAAAGTAGAAGTGCATTATTTCTTTCAAAATCTTCTTGTTTGCTCTTGGGTATTACATAAACTAACTAAGTATAGTTATGATAAGCTAGGTTGCCTCTTCAAAAAATTGTGAATTTAAGGCCCCAGGGTCAGGGGTTCTGGTGTTAGGGCGGGGCTCTATTGATTAAATAGTGAAAATACATTAATTCTTTGAAAATCTATCTCTCTGCTTCTGGGTATTAAATCAACTAAGTAAGCACATAGTTATGACGAGCAAGAAATTGTGAATCTTATAGCCCTTGGGTCAGGGGTTCTGGTGTTAAGGCGTGGCTCTATTGAATTATATAGTGAAAATACATTAATTATTTGAAATTCGTCATATCTGCTCCTAGGTATTAAAATAAACTAAGTAAGTATGTAGTTATGATAAGCAAGCTAAGGTTGCCTCTTCCAAAATTGTGAATTTTACGGCCCCAGGGTAAGGGGTTCTGGTGATAGGGCGGGGTTCTATTGATTATAGTGAAAACATGTTAAATTTATGTGAATAGTTATGATGAATAATGGTTTCAAAATTTTGAATGCCATGGTGTCTAGTTTAAACGTGTTCAAACATAAACCAAACTCAATTATTGGAAAGTTGTTGCATGATGCTCAAGTGTCCTGTAAGACCAATGGGCCTCTTGTTTAAATGAATATATCTTAAGAATCTGATATTTTGTATAAAATTATTATATATGAACTATGTTTTAAATATATACATATTACAGCAATGAAATCGACAGTTCTCCTGTTTTTATTGGTGCTGATAAGTGGAAACATTACATTAGGTAATTATAAGTTTCTTTATTTTTCTACGTATTAACTGTACAATTTGGAATACAGTCGTCAGACTGAGAACACGCTTTTATTGAAAGGAATGTTTGCATAAAACGAATATTTTGAGAAAACAAATAGAACTAAAACTTTCAAAAAGCCAAAATAGGAGCAAGTAGCAAACATAGACATTAAAAACATCAGAAGTGGGATGAGCTGCTCTGGAGGAGTGAGTATCCCCTGCCAACCGGTCAGACCAGCCGCGTGCTCCTTGTCATACTCGGGAAATAACGGAAAAAATCCGTCCTCAGCTCAGAGTGTAAATAATGGACCAGGAATTACATGTAGTGAGAAAAGCCTCAGTCAGCATTTGACTCATTGATATATTGTATTTACTGAAAATGTCATTGTATCGACCATTGAACTGACAAATTGATTACTGTAAACAAGACTGCTAATATTCTTGTTTAAACAACTTGTTTTCAATATCTTACCTTGCATTAGAAATAGTGTATAAGTAGAGCATGGTCCTGCGTATAGAATATAAAAATTGTTCACACAGATCACGATTTCTTTGCAAATAATAAATATAAATATCTGTTAAAAACATATTATAGAAAAAGTCTCGTGTAAGACAGACCTTGTTTCTTAATTGTTTCGGATCTGAAAACAGCAATAGCAAAAACTCGATTTTCATATAATTAAATATATAGAAAAAGGATTTGCAATTGGAAACGTAAAAGGAAGACTATAGCAAGCTTAAAGTTGTTGCAAACCAAAGAGACATACACATATTTTTTTTATGTATCTCTCGGAGAAATGCATTCTGAGAATTAAATTTTGTTTTCTTATTATAACAGTTATTGCTCAAGATCCTTGTTCGACCTCTGTGTATACAGAGCTTGGAGATTTGGCGAAAAGAAACCCATCTTATGTGCAGGACTCTGTCCCGCTCTGTGACCGATACATTGTACGGAAATGGTATAGGGCCAGCTACCACAAAATGCCTACCTCCGAACCCACCCTGGGAATGTGTGGAACGCTATATCCTTATTGGATGAATGGTAATTAATTATATCTGTTAAAAAGTTTTATTTGTTATCTCAAAAGACAATCTTAATTGATATTCAACCAAAAGTATTACCTTGTATACGATAAAGACAAAAGAGATCGCACAAAAGAAATGAAGAGTTTATCTGTCTTTTTCTATATTATAGATTCACCGCCACAATCAGGAGAAACGAAAGCAGTGACAGTTTGTCAAGTTGGATTCAGTAGTAGCTGTTCAAAGCAGCACACCGTAAATGCAAAGAATTGTGGGAATTTCTTCGTATATGAATTGACACCTTTGGATCAATGTAACTCTGCATATTGCTTTGGTGAGCTCACTACGTGGTATATTTTATGGTCATTTTACGATTCTCAAATTATTTTGCCTGTGGTACAGAGCTGCCGACACTCTCTGTTGGAAAATATCCCTAGTTTAAATGTAAAAGATGTTTTTTCATGTGTACTTCATACCATTCTTAATCCATTTGCTATGGCTTATTAACAGAATAAATGGTACATGTAGAGATGCCCTCTGCCTACCAAATCATGTTCAAACTTCATAACCGGTGAACGCTTTAGTTTTGGATTATGACATAATGGAAGACTCACATTTATTTATGACACTAAAATGTCCTAGTTCTAAGATTTAGAAACAGTCTTGAAACATTTTAAGCATGTTATCGATGCATCAGAGTTGAAATAAAGTAAAGTTATTCATAAACCTTTATAAATTTTAAATACCATTTTTTTTTTCAAAAAGGGGGAGTGGGTGAATGAAATGTTCGTACAGAATATATTTTGACTAGAAATTAGAATTTTTAAGCTAAGAAAAACAAATACATTATTTGTTTCATTCTATATATTTTGCCATTCCGAAAATCAAAATCTACGATACCATTTCGATTTTTCCTTTAAAAATTTAAATCAATGTTTGAGAAATGTTTGATCGTTTTCAATTCAACATTTAATTGTGGTCATTTATTCATTGGTATCTTCATACAATGATAATAACGAAAGTTCACCACGCCACGAAAATAATTCGTTTTTAAAGTAAATATATAAAAATGTTTATTGATTTTTTTTTTGTTTGCAGAACCTGGCATATCATGTGAGTATTTTATTCTAGATAATTTTTGTAATATATTCACTAGTCTTGGCCCAAAAAGTCAAAACATGATAAACATGCGATATTTATTCCCGAAGCTTCTCTTCTATATTTTTTAGTACCCCGAGCCCGATCCCAATTCAAACACATTACACTCCTCCCCTTTTACACAAAAGATAATAAAAAATACAAAAGATGAATAAATCCTATCTGGACATACAAAGTAATGATTAATGATTAATTTTGCATTGTCATAAGAACTGCAACATGCAGCACAGTTCACCAACGATTTCGCTCTATAAGTCCAATTTTTTAGTGGGTTTCCTCATCCTGAGCGGATAACGACGTTCCGGCACTGCATCAGTCTGATCAGGCACCTTGGTATCCTTGTTTACAGAGTCCGCAAGTTTTTCTTGAGTTTCCACCATTTCAGGAGTTCCCTTTCCTGTTTCATCTGGAGACACTAAGGCCCGATCCATTCCTGGCTCCTTAAAAGAGGGTAACTCTACATCAAAGGGCAGCGGTGTAAGTTCCGGCTCCAGCATCGTAGCAGACGATGCTAATAAAGGATCTATGTGGCAATAGCGAATGCGTTTTCCAACTCGTACAAGATAAGTTAATGGTCCTAACTTTCTATGAATCACACCAGATATCCACTTCCATTTTTGTCCTGGAATAGTTGTTTTCACTTGAACTTGTTCACCTCCCTGAAATTCCCTGACTTTACACTGTCCACCATCATGTTGTTCTTTCATCTTTTGCTGTTTCTCCTCCACAGACTCCCGAAGATTAGGTTTAATGCAACTCAACCGGGTTCTTAACTGGCGCTTAAGAAATAATTCTGCCGGTGATGTTCCAGTAGTGCTATGTGGAGTTATGCGATACCTTAACAAAAAGTTGTCAAGGCGCTGCTGAAGAGACCATCTATGACCATCAAAATCTTGCCTCTTTAATGCTTTTTTTAGAATCTGTACTCCTCTTTCAGCCAACCCATTTGACTGAGGATGATAGGGCGGTACAAGTGTATGTTTAACTCCACTGTGCTTCATGAAATCTTGAAACTCAGAAGATGTAAACTGGGGCCCATTGTCACTCACTATTTCTTCAGGTATTCCAACTGAGGCAAACCATGTTCTTAACTTCTCTATGGTATTGCTGCTTGTGGTGGACTTCACTGGTATGACTTCCAGCCATTTTGAATAACTGTCGACAATAACAAGAAAGGACTGCCCCTTATATTCTGCATAATCTATATGCACTCGTTGCCCCGGTCTAGAAGCCCAAATCCAAGGATGCAGGGGGCTTTCTTTTGGAGTGTTTCTAGTAGATGCACAAGCTGAACATCTTTCAACCATGTCTTCAATGTCCCTGTCTAAATAAGGCCACCAAAGATACCCCCTGGCTAAGGCTTTTGTTCGAGACATTCCTAAATGTTCATCATGCAGCTCTAGCAACAAGCGACCTCTAAACTTGTCCGGAATGACCACTCGCATCCCCCACAAGAGCAATCCCTTTTCCAGTGTAAGTTCATTCCTTCTATCAAAGAAAGGCTGCAAATCAGAATCCTCTACATGAGCTGGCCAGCCGTTCAGAGTGAAATCATACACCCTAGACAGAATCGGGTCTCTTCGGGTAGCCATAGCTATCTCCTGACTGGAGATGGGTAAGTACATATCCAATGAAAATACTCCTTCTTCTGTATCCTCCTGTTCTGTCTCATGTAATGGTAGTCTCGATAAGGAATCACAATTACCATGCTGTTCAGATGATTTGTACTGAATGTCATACTGATACGCAGCCAGTATCAGTGCCCAACGTTGCATTCTGGCTGCAGCTAATGGGGGAACACCCTTTTTTGGTCCCAGAATTGACAACAACGGTTTGTGATCTGTTACCAATGTGAATTTGCGTCCAAACAAGTACTTATGGAATTTCTTTACTCCAAAAACTAATGACAGTGCCTCTTTTTCTATTTGAGCATACCGTCTCTCGGTTTCACTCAGTGTTCTGGAGGCAAAAGCTATTGGTCTCTCTGAGCCATCTTTCATTACATGCGATATTACTGCTCCAACTCCATAGGAAGATGAGTCGCACGATAATCGGAGAGGTTTCTTGGAGTCGTAAAACACTAAAAGTTCACTCTCAGTGATCATCTTTTTACAGACATTAAAACTCTCCTCACAGTCAGCCGTCCAATTCCACGGTTCATGCTTCTTTAACAACTTGTGGAGTGGGTTTAACTCGGTACTTAAGTTTGGCAGAAAAGCACCATAGTAATTCAACAACCCAAGAAAAGCTTTTAACTCCTTTACTCCAGTAGGTCTAGGTGCATCATTTATGGCCTTAACCTTTTCTTCTGTTGGGTGTACTCCATTGTGATCTAGCAGGAACCCCATATAAACCACTTGGTCTGCAAAAAACTCGCACTTTTCTGCTTTCAACTTAATGTTATGCTTTCGCAAACGTCGAAATACTTCTCGAAGCGTATTCAGGTGAGTAGTATCATCCGCCGCTGTAATGAGAATGTCATCTATCCGACATACCACATGATCTAATCCCAATAGGACTTGGTCCGTAACTGACTGAAATATTGCGCTTGCAGAACTAACTCCATAAGGTAGCCGGGCATATCGAAAGAGTCCAAGGTGAGTATTAATGGTTAGACATTCTTGAGATTCTCTGTCCAATTCTAGCTGAGAATAGGCTTGACTTAGATCCAATTTTGTAAATTTTTTTCCACCTGCTAAGCTAGCAAACATGTCATCTGTGTTGGGCAGTGGGTACTGCTCCTCACTGATAAACCGATTAACTGTCATCTTATAGTCTCCACAAATCCTCACTGACTGGTCTGCCTTTGGAACCACTACTACAGTTGCAGCCCAGGAGCTATTTTTTACTTTCTGAAGAACACCTCGCTCAACTAGTTTTCTCAGTTCCATTTCCACTTGTTCTTTAATAGCATAGGGTACTGTGCGTGCTTTGCAAAATATTGGATGTCCGTCCTCCTTCAACCTTATCTGTGCTTTAAAATCCTTTATTGGTTCTGTGCTTGGCAAGAATAGGTCACTATACTCTCTCCTTAGGGTCTCCATTTCATTCATACTGACTGCAAAGACTTCTTGCCAGTTGAGTTTTATTTTTGACAGCCAGTCCCTCCCCAATAAACTTGGTCGCTGTCCTTGGGCAACTAGCAATGGTAGCTCAACGAACTCTTGATCCTGGTACTTTACAGGAACATGACACACTCCCAGCAGCCCGATTTCATCTCCAGTATATGAACGAAGTACAGTATCTGTTTTTGTGAGCTTGAAATGCTCTAAATGTCTCTGGTAAACTGCCTCACCTACAATGGTACGAACGCTCCCGGTGTCAATCAAAAATTCTACCTCTTCATCTCCCACTGTTATGTTCACCGTCAACTTCCTTCTGCTATGGTCTTTTTCATTGGTACAGAAAATAGAACAAATGCTGTCTGATGAATCTGATGTCTCATCATCTGGCTTGGCCACAAACAGTGTTGATTTTTCTGATTTTTTTTTCATGTGACACTTCTTTGCTATATGGCCAATTTTCTGACACTTGAAACACTTGCTGTCTTTGAATTTACACTCCTTCGGGTTATGGTTATTCCCACATCGGTAACATTCCTCCGAATATTGTCTTTGAAATTTCTTTCGGTTCTCAGATTTCCTCCCTGAATATTTTGTTTCCATACTGTGTATTCCTGGATCAGGAGTCAAAAATGCCAATGTGTCTTTTTCAGCCGTTTCCATGGCATACGCAATCTTGACCGCTTTATCGAAATCCAGTTCCGTCTCTGATAACAACTTTTTCTGTATTGCTTCTGACCGTAACCCACAAACCAGTCGATCTCTAAGTGCTTCAGGCAGAAATTCTCCAAACTCACAATGTGTAGATAGCCTCTTTAACTCAATTACATACGAGTAAACACTTTCACCCTCCTTCTGGTTTCTCTTATTGAATTTAAATCTTTCAGAAATAACTAACGGTTTGGGCATGTAATACCCCCGCAACACTTGCACTAAATCTTTGTACTCTTTTTCTTTCGGCAAGGCTGGTTGCACTAAATTTTTCAAAACTCCATAAGTCGTTGGACCAATAATCGACAAAAATACAGCTACTTTCTTTTGGTCCTTAACTTCATTTGCCGCGAAAAATTGTTCAAGTCTCTCCACATAATTCGCGAAGCTTTCTGTGCTCTCATTAAACTCACCGACTTTTCCTATGTGGGTCATGCTGATTCTTCGATAAAGAGAATTCAAGCGTTCCGAATCCTCGTCACCAATGTAATATATTCACTAGTCTTGGCCCAAAAAGTCAAAACATGATAAACATGCGACATTTATTCCCGAAGCTTCTCTTCTATATTTTTAGTACCCCGAGCCCGATCCCAATTCAAACACATTACAATTTTAATTTTATTAATTTTTTATAAAACAAGGATGTTTTTGACATTCATTGCTCTTTTACATTTGAGGTACCGGTATTGGATTAGGTACTTAGTGCTGTAAAGTTTTCCTATACCTGTCAATTAATTAATTGGTTGATGAAAAATGTCTTTTGTTCTTTTGGTCCGTATGTCTGCTTATATTTAACTTTGACATTGATAATTTACTTTTACAGTTCAGTCGTGTATTTTTGTTAGGGGGGGGGGCACAATGGACATATCTGAAAGATATTTTCTCATGTTCATGCATAAATATATGTCGAGTCTAAAACAAAAGTTCAGTACATTTCTGTTTAAAGGTGTTTCAGAAGTTCCGTCCAGTATAACGGTAGCTTACCACAGTGTTTCCTGGACATCGAAAACATTAACATTAAACGCAATACTGCGGACTATCCATGAACCAGATGTCAATCTTGTCTGCCAGTTTCAAAGATTAGCCAACCAGGATCTTTATTATGACATCACGTGGTATGCTGACGATACTGAAGTTCTTAGAAATCAAACAATATCCTCGAACATATCGGAAGTAGCTCTATTATCAGGGACGCAGATGTTAGCTAAGAGCAAAAAGGCGAACTCGATGGTAAGTAGTTTAATCATTAAAGTTTATATTTTAAATGATAGAATCAGGAATAATTGTTATTTTTCAGTCAATTTTCTACATAAAGGGACTGTATCTTCCTTCTATAAACCCTCTAGACTGTCAGAAGAAAGTACAGTGACATTCCTGTTAGTGGTGGTGACTATAAATGATTGCGCCCATGAGAAAAGGGTCCTTATGACATTTTCACTAAAACAGAGAAATAACGTCATAAAGACGTGACGTTGCAGATCGACGGCGAGTGTCAACGCAGATTTTTTTTACCACGTGTTTACGTTTTTGACACTAACTTTTGTCGTAGTTATAATAAAAAAATTTCATTCACATACTTAATCTGTGTCCAAATCCTTTTGTCCAATAGTTTTAATTAAAAAAAATGACAGAATTTTATTCCAGATCGGTTCGTTTACTAGTACAGTTAATATATTCATTAATTTTTTGTCAAAAACTTCAGACAATGGATTAACTGGCTTGTTGAATACATGGACGAATGAATTCGATTTTGATATATGTGGACCAGTTTGAGATTTCTGTACATGTATTGTACTATAGACACGGAAATAACTAAATATAATATCGCAAAAGGATTTTGATCCGCTCCACTATCACAAAATTTAAACATTGAATCACCGGTGCAGGCTAACTTTTGTACATTTTGTTTTTATGCGATGTACATAAATTTGGTATAAAATGAAGCTCTGTTAACTTCTTCTCAAGAAAGAAATTAAACTTTAAAGTATAATTCTTCTGAAAGCTTCACAATTCGAGAAGAATACACAAGAAGAATATGATAACTTTTCAATGACTAAAAATAAGAGAGATAACTCGAGGTACAAGAGAGGAACCAGAGAGGGAATTTCGATGCAAGTGTAGTTTTTTTCCTCATTCGATAAAGTTTAATTTCTTAACAATCGTCTCGCGTGGCTTTGCTACGGATTTAAAATGAAAAATATATTACTTAACAGCAGCTTAAGCACGTTTTAATCCTCATCATTATTAAATAAAAATTCGTGTACAATCCTCTAAAAATTAAACTAATCTTCATGGTTTATTTTTAAATTTATCTTTAATAATATATTTAATATGACAACAATAACAAAAAATAATATAACTATCTAATTAAATAAATAAAAAAAAAGAAAGAAAATAGCAAGATTTTAATAGTTCACATTGCACTCATCATTCAGCAATTTCAGAACATTTAAAATATTTTCTCTTTATTAGTAGATAGCCAGGTTTTAAACGTATGAGAAAGGGAAAGAGAGATTACATTGAAATCAATTTATATCCAATTTGTTTTTTTATTTGTTTGGTTGGTATTTTTTTTTGTTTCTTTGTTTGTTTTTTGTTTTTTTTTGTTTCGTGTTTTATTTTTACATGCTATAAAAAAAAATACACTGCACAAAACATGAACATTATGCTTGTAAGATTCTTATGTTGGTTGCAGATATGGGGGGTTGAGGCATTTGAAATACCAAAACCTAACTCTTACGGATGTAAAACTTTCTTCGAAATTTCAGGTGATCATTACTGCCGCTACATTTTATCAATAAATCTATGGGCAATTACAGATCAATACAGTTACATATTAGAATCCGCCAGTAATGACACATTATATGAGTTCTTTTCAGACCGGAAGGAGAATTACAACAAAAGTCAGAAAACAATGAAAGTGGAATTTAAAATTGGCAAGATTTCCAGACAGCATTACCTCAAGCGAAAGGCCTTCAAAACAGTTTTGCCATACATGTACCAATTCTGTGAAGACTTTTTTTATCCATAAAATAATGGTTGAAACTTTTTTGAAATGTTTTATTCAGTAAAATAGGTTTAATATTAAAAAAGGGAAAAAAACACTGCTTAAAGTCCTACCCCCCCCCCCCCCCCCCATTCTCCCGATAGGACCCGTTATACAGTAATTCATGCAAAAGCCGCTGGCTAACGAAAGATGTTATGTAGAGTTTTTGTCTACTTGTAAATGCAGCAGTAATATAACGTTTTTTGTAGTAGTAGTAGTGTTGTTGTGTGTAGCGGTATTGACAATTTTGAAAATGTAGCGTTAATGATACACACCCAATGCTAAGCATATTCATGTCATTTTTTGGTACCAGATTGAAATTCATAAAAGCAAATCATTTGGAATACTTTCAACATAGTTATGTATTTTTTATTAAACCTCGACACAGCTTCCATATTAGAATTTCGTACACAAAAGAAAGTACAAAAAGGGGGGGGGTAAGTGTTGAGTGTTGAAATAAAAAATTTGATATCATAACTAAACAACAGACCTAGCTATATGTACCACTTTGCAAACATTTGTCATTTCAGAATTTGGCCAATCAGAAGATATAACGTATATGTAACAGACGCATAATTGGACACGAACCATAAACACTTGTTTCGGAAATTTAACCTATAGTATAGATTATACTATGGTTTAAAAATTAATTTTCGAAACAAGTGTCTGTGACATTAACATATAAGTCTGATTTCCAATTGAATTAATCTTTTCTATAAATTAAAAAGCGCGATTTATTATAACAACACATAAAATTATTTCATATCACGCGCGATTTATTTACTAGTATTTGATTAAAATAAATGAATAGATCGACAAATCAATTTCACAATTTAACGAAATTCGGATTGAAATTGTTTTTTATCATAATCAAAATGCCCGGAATTATATTATTACATTATAAAGGTACGCTTCGGTGCCATTTCACTCGTTGATAGTGGTCAGTCAAGTTTCTATAGTTCCGGGCATGTGTTGCCCAATAATTAATCGCTGATTGCTTATGAAAACGACACTGTGGGTTTAAAATTAATATTCAAATAATAAAATTAAAGAATAATTTCCCAATATTATAGTCTAACTGGGTTGGGTATTTAGTTGTGTGTGGGGGGGTGGGGGGGTTAAGCTCTTATTAACTGTACTCGTACATGTATGTCATTTACCTATTTAACGCCTACCCCCATCCAACTGACATCATCCCGAAATAATTACTACCGGAATTCCTGGAACTGACCCTGCCTTATTTCATGCATCACGCAATTATTTAAGCCGCATATTTTATGAGTTAATGATAAAAAAGTGTTCAATATTGGGATTGAAAAAAGGTTGTATAGTTTCAATTAAAATAAAGATTTTATTACCAATGCAAGACAGAGTTCCTTCCAAATATTTTTACAAACATTCTATGGAATATTGCTAAATGTGCAATCTATCTACAGTGTATCAAATTATTGTCCTTCAAATTATTGTATTTTCGTAAATAATTGCATTTCAAATGTTGTCTTTATCATATTTATATATAGAAAACGAAAAAAAAATCATTCTACATTACTGGGTATAGATTCTGGTTTATTGTCATTCTCAGGGACATTTTTTTTTTATTTCCACATTTGGAAAGATGTATCAGTTTTATACAATCAAACAACAAAATTGTTGTTTTATTTAAAATTAAATTGAAATTTTAAATTTAAAATAAAATGACTTTTGAACTCATCCTGTATACTTACAAAACAATTCTTACCCGGAAGTTGCACCTTCTGAGACTTTTCTGTCGTCCAGCATGAGAGAAGTGTATTACAATCAACGCACATACCATGCATTGATAGATAATGTTTATAACAATTAACAATTTAAAAAAAAAATGAGAGAAAAAGATTCTTTACCTTTGATGGATACTATTTATAACAACTATTTTTTTTTTAAATGATTCTTTACAATCATATTAGGAACGTTACAAAAAATAAAGTTAATGTTTGACGTAACGTTAACCTGACGTCATGATTCCACTGTTAAAAATAAAAGTATCACTGATATAAACGAAGAAAAAACATACTTAGAGACGGATTAGAACCATAAAAATTCATATCTGACAACTTCTAACCTTGTTCTATCAAAATTCATGAAGAACTAAAAATGTGTAAAAATTGCCATAAGGACCCTTTTCTCATGGGCGCAATCAAATATAAATTCAAGTTCCCGCGCCTGCGCGGAATTTCATCTTTATGTAGTATGTTCAAATAATTATAACCTTGAGCAGTGTATTAATTTTAAATGTAACGTTTGCAGATCCATTGTGTGGTTGGAGCAAAATTAAGTGAAGGTGACAGTCCTTGTGAGACCGGAACAAGTTCTCTATTCTATGCAGGAATAAAGGTATTAAGAAAAAAATAGCTAAAGCAATACATAATTAATCTATCTCAATCGTGAGTTCCTGTGTAAAAGCATATTGAGAAAACTTCTTCTTCATAGAGAAAATGCGAAGCAGAAACCATGACTTATCTTAAAATTATCTTACTGAATTGAATGTGAAACCTATATTCATCATTTATTTGGCGGAGAGGAAACTTAATGGGTTTCTAAATAATATTACATGTAAAGAGTCTTTAAGGGTTTGTGATTGAACTCATTTTCTACCCAGGAACTTAGGAAAAGAAACAGCAGATCGATACACTACATGTACCCAAAAACCCAAGGAATTCATTGATATTAGAAAATATAATAACGATTTCAATATCGTCAATTCATATATCCTACAAAGAAAAATATTTCCAAAGCAAAACAATTATCATGGAGGTATGTTTAAATGACACCTGAGCACAATTATATATATATATTTTTAGGTCTTGACGCCAATACTTCGCATAAATAGGGGTCAGAGTGCAGAGGTTGAACTCCAGTTTACAATACCATTCATAAATGAAAACGGAATTGCTTACTTTCCATTTGGGACGGAAAACGCTCAATCTGATCTTAACATTCAAATGGGGGTTCATAACAGTTCCTCTCTTTCCTGTGACGACAAAAATAGAAGGGCATGTGACACTAAAATAAATGCTTTTAAATACAACGATCGAGATAAATACAACACAAATGACTGGAAAGTGGTACATAAAATAAAAGTTCAAAATCAAGACGATGGAAATTTCAAACTGATTGACAAACACATAACGTTGCGGTTCGAAACGGGGTCAACAAATGGCGAGGGCAGTAAAATCTGGGAATATATAACATTACCAGACATACAGGTTTGTCATTTTTGAATACAGTTGTCTCTGTTTACCGAACGACAAGACGCAAAATAGGATAGGGAAACTTCATATGTGCGGTTTCGTTATTGTGCTTTTTCATTATTTTGTTATTAACAGATGACACATTTTGGTTATATATATATATATATATATATATATATATATATATATATATATATATATATATATAACCGACTTTAAGCTGTTAGCGGCATATCGTGACTGTTGACACTTGCTGGTTTCATCGCGTTTTTCTATTAAGTTAAGTAAAAGTTCAAGCTTTTATCAGGTAGTATGATTAGATATTTTTATTTCGAAGAAATAGAAAGCATTTTTGAGATAAATTAGTAAAGCAATTAAAAATTATTCATCATATACATTGTTTGTTTGCCACTAAGTGCTATCGGGTGTTTTTAAACTTGATGCCTCTAAATTTTTGCAGCACTTACTGGCATGGAGAAATTAGAAAGGGACGGAACTTCTCCAATCTTCTTTGAAACTCACTAAATATTCATTGAATTTAGAGTTATCTGATTATATAATGTTAATCAACAATAAGTTTGTGTTGTCATAGCTTAAACCTTTACTCACAAAAGTGTTAAAGAAAAGATAAAAAAAAATTATATCTCAACTCTAATTAATTACACTGAATTTTTTTTACATCCTAATTGATATCCTTCCCGTGGGAAGATAAAAATAAATAAAGACGTTGTTTTAATTCAATAATATTATAGTAATATATAATAGTAAGGCCAGCAATCTTTGATTCTTTTGATCGAATACGAATGCAGCGTTCTTTTACCAACATTATTTTTTAAAAGCGTATAGTTTTACGTATATACAGATATATTTTCTAAAAATAATTAATTAAATGACATAGAACTACCTCTCTATTCATATTCTGATAAGAAATATTGGAACAATTATCTATAAATACATGTACGCAGTTATAATGACACATTGTATGAAGAAAAGTATTTTTATTTGCTTGTATACTTCTTGTTTACATGGCTTTCATATTCTAAAAATAAACCAAAACAAACCCGAGTTACGGCCCGTTAGGAATTAAGAAGAGGAGCGGATTTAACTAGGTGTATATGCAAAGTAAAAGTAATTGTGCTTGGTAACATCTAAACCGCTGACATAAACCTAGTAGAATATAAAGGAATAAAGGAATATATGAAATAAAAGATGAATAATAGAGGACATTATTGAGTCCTCGGGAACATTAAGGTGCATAACCTATTTAATATTTTCATAGAAAATGAAAATAATAATATTAATGTATGATTAGTTTAAACTTTCGTATTTATCGTGTTTAAAGAAATTTATGCCATGTAATATTTTTTATCGAAATATATTTATATTTATTATTATCTTATTTATTTAATTTTTTGGGAAGGCAATTTTCTATGTGTTCTTATAGGAATTCATTTTGTAATCAGATAACTACGAGAATTTAGATTTAAATATAGAAATGTATGCAATGCTAGTTGTTAGATGTATTACTTTTATTTTAAAAAACAAATATGAATACGAGTCGTATGGAATGCAAGCACTTAGCGGCATATCGTCGATGTGGGCACTTTGTGGCATAATAGGTCTTTTTAATTATACATGTATTAAGAACTTACCTTCTTATATTCGAAAACAGTTCTACGCTTTAGAAAAAGCACATCTCCGATTGAAATTCGCATTATAGTCATACTGAGAATAAATGAATTTTTCTTCCATAAAATTTAACAACAACAAAAATTGACAAATATTTTCCTTACATTAATTAACCCTGTAAGACTTAAAAGAAATAACGTTGATGCAAAAACAGTACATTGATAATCTTTAAAAAGTATTCAAGATTCTCGGCTTTGATTGAAATATGACATTCACACACATTCTTTATTGCCGTTTCCCTACAGAGAAAATTCAGGATTTTTTTAAGGAAAATATTTATGTTTTATGACTTAAGAAATGGTTGATTTCTTTTTTAAATGGGTTAAAGTAAAAATAAGCACAACAATTATGAAAAATGAATTAAAGTTGTACTCAGAAAACTGCGAGAATTTAAATTTATATAAAGTTATGTCACGGAATACAAGCACTTGGCGGCATATCGTCTGTGTGAGCACTTTATGGCATAATGAGTATTTTAAATAAAATTGATAATTAACTTCATTATTCAAATAGAATTCTACGGGAGGGGAAAGCATGTAAACAATAGTATATATGCGATGAAAATTCGCATTATTGTTATAAGGGAGGAACTATAAATTATTTTTCTATAGAATTTGAAAACAACAAAATTTGACGAATTTCCCTATATAAAATATCAATAACCCTCTAAACCTTAAAAGAAACAATGTTGATACGAATACAGTATAATTATGACCTTTAAAAATTATCCAAGATTCTGACTTTGTTTGAAATATCATAATTTTTAATATATTCTTTATTACCGTTTCTTTATAGAGAAAATATCATTTTGTTCATGAAAATGTATTTATTTCAATAACATGGCAAAATAAAAGACGACTGATTTTCCCAACAAAGTTTTAAATGCATAAAAGTTAAAGGTAACAGATCAGTCACAAACTATTAACTCATGTTGTAATAAAAAAGTGAGCGTTTAATTTCTTTTATTTATGTCATGGAATGCAAGCACTTAGCGGCATATCGTCGATGTGGGCACTTTGTGGCATAATAGGTCTTTTTAATGATATTAATAACTTACCTTCTTATATTCGAAAACAGTTCTACGGCTTAGAAAAAGCACATCTCCGGGTTAGAATAGATTCTCATTACTCCCTTGCCTTTCGTAAAAGGTGACTAAATGGGGTGGTCCTTCGGATGAGACCGGATAAACCGGGGCCCAGTGTCATAGCAGGTGTGGCACGATAAAGATCCCTCCCTGCTCAATGGCCCTGTATGCCTAGCATAGACCCAAATTTGCAGCCCTTCACCGGCAATGGTGACGTTTCCATATCAGTGAAATATTCTTGAGAGTGACATCAAACAGTATACAATCAATCAATCACCGCTCAAAATTCATATTATTGTCATAATGAGAAGAAATGAATTATTCTTCCATAGAATTTAACAACAAAAAAAAATTGACAAATTTTTTTACATTAATAAACCCTGTAAAACTTAAAAGAAATAACGTTGATGCAAAAACAGTACATTGATAATCTTTAAAAAGTATTCAAGATTCTCGGCTTTGATTGAAATATGACATTCAACACATTCTTTATTGCCGTTTCCCTACAGAGAAAATTTCAGGATATTTTTAAGGAAAATATTTATGTTTTATGACTTAAGAAATGGTTGATTTCTTTTTTAAATGGGTTAAAGTAAAAATAAGCACAACAATAATGAAAAATGAATTAAAGTTGTACTCAGAAAACTGCGAGAATTTAAATTTATATAAAGTTATGTCACGGAATACAATCACTTGGCGGCATATCGTCTGTGTGAGCACTTTATGGCATAATGAGTACTTTATATAAAATTGATAATTAACTTCATTATTCAAATAGAATTCTACGGGAGGGGAAAGCATATAAACAATAATATATCTGCGATGAAAATTCGCATTATTGTTATAAGGGAAGGGTAATAAATTATTTTTCTATAGAATTTTTAAACAACAGAATTTGACGAGTTTTGTTAGATAAAATATCAATGACCATCTAATCCTTAATAGAAATAATGTTGATACGAATACAGTATAGTAATTACCTTTAAAAATTATCCAAGATTCTTGCTTTGTTTGAAATATCATAATTCTTAGCATTTTCTGAATTACCCTTTCTATACAGGGAAAATATCATTTTGTTCATGAAAATGTATTTGATTGAAAAAAAAATGGCAAAGTTAAAAGACGATTGATTTTCCCACCAAAGTTTTAAATGCAAGAAAATTAAAGGTAACAGATCAGTCGCAAACTATTAACTCATATTGTGAAAAGAAGTGAGCGTTTAATTTCTTTTATTTATCTCATGGAATGCAAGCATTTAGCGGCATATCGTCGATGTGGGCACTTTGTGGCATAATAGGTCTTTTAAATGAAATTAATAACTTACCTTCTTATATTCGAAAACAGTTCTACGCCTTAGAAAAAGCACATCTCCGATGAAAATTCGCATTATAGTCATACTGAGACTAAATGAATTTTTCTTCCATAAAATTGAACAACTAAAAAGAATAGACAAGATTTTCCTAACATTAATAAACCCTGTAAGACTTAAAAGAAATAACGTTGATGCAAAAACAGTACATTGATAATCTTTAAAAAGTATTCAAGATTCTCGGCTTTGATTGAAATATGACATTCACACACATTCTTTAATGCCGTTTCCCTACAGAGAAAATTCAGGATTTTTTAAGGAAAATATTTATGTTTCATGACTTAAGAAATGGTTGATTTCTTTTTTAAATGGGTTAAAGTAAAAATAAGCACAACAATTATGAAAAATGAATTAAAGTTGTACTCAGAAAACTGCGAGAATTTAAATTTATATAAAGTTATGTCACGGAATACAATCACTTGGCGGCATATCGTCTGTGTGAGCACTTTATGGCATAATGAGTACTTTATATAAAATTGATAATTAACTTCATTATTCAAATAGAATTCTACGGGAGGGGAAAGCATGTAAACAATAATATATCTGCGATGAAAATTTGCATTATTGTTATAAGGGAAGAGTTATAAATTATTTTTCTATAGAATTTGAAAACAACAAAATTTGACGAATTTCCCTATATAAAATATCAATAACCCTCTAAACCTTAATAGAAATAATGTTGATACGAATACAGTATAATTATGTCCTTTAAAAATTATCCAAGATTCTTGCTTTGTTTGAATTATCATTATTCTTAACATATTCTTTATTACCGTTTCTTTACAGAGAAAATATCATTTTGTTCATGAAAATGTATTTATTTCAATAACATGGCAAAATAAAAGACGACTGATTTTCCCAACAAAGTTTTAAATGCATAAAAGTTAAAGGTAACAGATCAGTCGCAAACTATTAACTCATATTGTAATAAAAAAGTGAGCGTTTAATTTCTTTTATTTATGTCATGGAATGCAAGCACTTAGCGGCATATCGTCGATGTGGGCACTTTGTGGCATAATAGGTCTTTTTAATGATATTAATAACTTACCTTCTTATATTCGAAAACAGTTCTACGGCTTAGAAAAAGCACATCTCCGGGTTAGAATAGATTCTCATTACTCCCTTGCCTTTCGTAAAAGGTGACTAAATGGGGTGGTCCTTCGGATGAGACCGGATAAACCGGGGCCCAGTGTCATAGCAGGTGTGGCACGATAAAGATCCCTCCCTGCTCAATGGCCCTGTATGCCTAGCATAGACCCAAATTTGCAGCCCTTCACCGGCAATGGTGACGTTTCCATATCAGTGAAATATTCTGGAGAGGGACATCAAACAGTATACAATCAATCAATCACCGCTCAAAATTCATATTATTGTCATAATGAGAAGAAATGAATTATTCTTCCAACCAAAAAAATTGACAAAATTTTTTTCATTAATAAACCCTGTAAAACTTAAAAGAAATAACGTTGATGCAAAAACAGTCCATTGATAATCTTTAAAAAGTATTCAAGATTCTCGGCTTTGATTGAAATATGACATTCAAACACATTCTTTATTGCCGTTTCTCTACAGAGAAAATTTTAGGATATTTTTAAGGAAAATATTTATGTTTTATGACTTAAGAAATGGTTGATTTCTTTTTTAAATGGGTTAAAGTAAAAATAAGCACAACAATTATGAAAAATGAATTAAAGTTGTACTCAGAAAACTGCGAGAATTTAAATTTATATAAAGTTATGTCACGGAATACAATCACTTGGCGGCATATCGTCTGTGTGAGCACTTTATGGCATAATGAGTATTTTAAATAAAATTGATAATTAACTTCATTATTAAAATAGAATTCTACGGGAGGGGAAAGCATGTAAACAATAATAAATCTGCGATGAAAATTTGCATTATTGTTATAAGGGAAGAGTTATAAATTATTTTTCTATAGAATTTGAAAACAACAAAATTTGACGAATTTCCCTAAATAAAATATCAATAACCCTCTAATCCTTAATAGAAATGATGTTGATACGAATACAGTATAGTTATTACCTTTAAAAATTATCCAAGATTCTGGCTTTGTTTGAATTATCATAATTCTTAGCATTTTCTTTATTACCGTTTCTCTACAGAGAAAATGTCATTTTGTTCATGAAAATGTATTTATTTTAAAAACATGGCAAAATTAAAAGACGATTGATTTTCCCAACAAAGTTTTAAATGCATAAAAGTTAAAGGTAACAGATCAGTCGCAAACTTTTATCTCATATTGTAATAAAAAAGTGAGCGTTTAATTTCTTTTATTTATCTCATGGAATGCAAGCATTTAGCGGCATATCGTCGATGTGGGCACTTTGTGGCATAATAGGTCTTTTAAATGAAATTAACAACTTACCTTCTTATATTCGAAAACAGTTCTACGGCTTAGAAAAAGCACATCTCCGATGAAAATTTGCATTATAGTTATATTGAGAATAAATGAATAGTACTTCATAAAATTTAACAACTAAAAACAATAGACAATTTTTTTACATTAATAAACCCTGTAAGACTTAAAAGAAATAACGTTGATGCAAAAACAGTACATTGATAATCTTTAAAAAGTATTCAAGATTCTCGGCTTTGATTGAAATATGACATTCACACACATTCTTTAATGCCGTTTCCCTACAGAGAAAATTCAGGATTTTTTAAGGAAAATATTTATGTTTCATGACTTAAGAAATGGTTGATTTCTTTTTTAAATGGGTTAAAGTAAAAATAAGCACAACAATTATGAAAAATGAATTAAAGTTGTACTCAGAAAACTGCGAGAATTTAAATTTATATAAAGTTATGTCACGGAATACAATCACTTGGCGGCATATCGTCTGTGTGAGCACTTTATGGCATAATGAGTATTTTATATAAAATTGATAATTAACTTCATTATTCAAATAGAATTCTACGGGAGGGGAAAGCATGTAAACAATAATAGATCTGCGATGAAAATTCGCATTATTGTTATAAGGGAAGAGTTATAAATTATTTTTCTATAGAATTTGAAAACAACAAAACTTGACGAGTTTCGTTAGATAAAATATCAATAACCCTCTAAACCTTAATAGAAATGATGTTGATACGAATACAGTATAGTTATTACCTTTAAAAATTATCCAAGATTCTGGCTTTGTTTGAATTATCATAATTCTTAGCATTTTCTTTATTACCGTTTCTCTACAGAGAAAATGTCATTTTGTTCATGAAAATGTATTTATTTTAAAAACATGGCAAAATTAAAAGACGATTGATTTTCCCCCCAAAGATTTAAATGCATAAAAGTTAAAGGTAACAGATCAGTCGCAAAATATTAACTCATATTGTAATAAAAAAGTGAGCGTTTAATTTCTTTTGTTTATGTCATAGAATGCAAGCACTTAGCGGCATATCGTTGATGTGGGCACTTTGTGGCATAATAGGTCTTTTAAATGAAATTAACAACTTACCTTCTTATATTCGAAAACAGTTCTACGGCTTAGAAAAAGCACATCTCCGATGAAAATTCGTATTATAGTCATAGTGAGAAGAAATGAATAGTTTTTCCATAAAATTTAACAACTAAAAAGAATAGACAAGATTTTTTTTACATTAATAAACCCTGTAAGACTTAAAAGAAATAACGTTGATGCAAAAACAGTACATTGATAATCTTTAAAAAGTATTCAAGATTCTCGGCTTTGATTGAAATATGACATTCACACACATTCTTTATTGCCGTTTCCCTACAGAGAAAATTCAGGATTTTTTTAAGGAAAATATTTATGTTTTATGACTTAAGAAATGGTTGATTTCTTTTTTAAATGGGTTAAAGTAAAAATAAGCACAACAATTATGAAAAATGAATTAAAGTTGTACTCAGAAAACTGCGAGAATTTAAATTTATATAAAGTTATGTCACGGAATACAATCACTTGGCGGCATATCGTCTGTGTGAGCACTTTATGGCATAATGAGTACTTTATATAAAATTGATAATTAACTTTATTATTCAAATAGAATTCTACGGGAGGGGAAAGCATGTAAACAATAATATATCTGCGATGAAAATTCGCATTATTGTTATAAGGGAGGAACTATAAATTATTTTTCTATAGAATTTGAGAACAACAAAAATATGACGAATTTTCGTTGGATAAAATATCAATGACCCTCTAAGACCTTGAATAGAAATAATGTTGATACGAATACAGTATAATTATGTCCTTTAAAAATTATCCAAGATTCTTGCTTTGTTTGAATTATCATTATTCTTAACATATTCTTTATTACCGTTTCTTTACAGAGAAAATATCATTTTGTTCATGAAAATGTATTTATTTCAATAACATGGCAAAATAAAAGACGACCGATTTTCCCAACAAAGTTTTAAATGCATAAAAGTTAAAGGTTTTCAGTCATTTTCATGTTAATAAAAAAGTTAAAGGTAACAGATTAAAATATCGTCGATGTGGGCACTTTGTGGCATAATAGTCTTTTTAATGATATTAATAAATTGTGAAAGTGAGCGTTTAATTTCTTTTATTTATGTCATGGAATGCAAGCACTTAGCGGCATATCGTCGATGTGGGCACTTTGTGGCATAATAGGTCTTTTTAATGATATTAATAACTTACCTTCTCATATTCGAAAACAGTTCTACGGCTTAGAAAAAGCACATCTCCGATGAAAATTCGCATTATTGTCATATTAAGAAGAAATGAATAATTCTTCCATAGAATTTAACAACAAAAAAGAATAGACAAAATTTTTACATTAATAAACCCTGTAAGACTTAAGGAAATAACGTTGATGGGAAAACAGTACATTGATAATCTTTAAAAAGTATCCAAGATTCTCGGCTTTGATTGAAATATGACAATTCAAACACATTCTTTATTGCCGTTTCCCTACAGAGAAAATTTCAGGATATTTTTAAGGAAAATATTTATGTTTCATGACTTAAGAAATGGTTGATTTCTTTTTTAAATGGGTTAAAGTAAAAATAAGCACAACAATTATGAAAAATGAATTAAAGTTGTACTCAGAAAACTGCGAGAATTTAAATTTATATAAAGTTATGTCACGGAATACAATCACTTGGCGGCATATCGTCTGTGTGAGCACTTTATGGCATAATGAGTACTTTATATAAAATAGATAATTAACTTCATTATTCAAATAGAATTCTACGGGAGGGGAAAGCATGTAAACAATAATATATCTGCGATGAAAATTCGCATTATTGTTATAAGGGAGGAACTATAAATTATTTTTCTATAGAATTTTTAAACAACAGAATTTGACGAGTTTTGTTAGATAAAATATCAATGACCATCTAATCCTTAATAGAAATAATGTTGATACGAATACATTATAATTATGACCTTTAAAAATTATCCAAGATTCTGGCTTTGTTTGAAATATCATAATTCTTAACATATTCTTTATTACCGTTTCTTAATAGAGAAAATATCATTTTGTTCATGAAAATGTTTTTTAAAAAAAAAACATGGCATTTCGATTTTTTCCCAAAAAGTTTTAAATGCAAAAAATTAAAGGTAACAGATCAACAATTAACTCATATTGTGAAAATGACTCGTTTGCATAATAGATTTAAATTTTATATAAAGTTATGAATGCAAGCATTTATTTCAATAACATAATAGGTCTTTTAAATGAAATTAATAAATCACTTATTCGAAAACAGTTCTACGTGTGAAAGCACTTTTGGCATTAATGAGTAAATGAATTTAAATATAAAATTGAACAACTAAAAAAATAGACAAATTTTTTTAAATTAATAAACCCTGTAAGACTTAAAAGAAATAACGTTGATGCAAAAACAGCATATTGATAATCTTTAAAAAGTATATCTGGCTTTGATAAATATACAAAATGCCGTTATAAGGGAAAATTCAGGATAATAAATTATTTTTTATTTTTTTTTTAATGGGTTAAAGTAAAAATAAGCACAACAATTATGAATTTAAAGTTGTATCAGTATTTAAATTTATATAAAGTTATGTCACGGAATACAATCACTTGGCGACATATCGTCTGTGTGAGCTTTATGGCATAATGAGTATTTTAAATAAAATTGATAATTAACTTCATTATTTAGAAATTATCCATGGGAAAGCATTTGTTTATCTGCGATAAAATTCGCATTATTTTATAAGGGAAGGGTATTTTATTTTTCCATAGAATTTGTAAACAAGAAAATTTGACGAGTTTTCATAAAATATCAAGAACCCTCTTATCCTTAATAGAAATAATGTTGATACGAATACAGTATAGTAATTACCTTTAAAAATTATCCAAGATTCTTGCTTTGTTTGAAATATCATAATTCTTAGCATTTTCTGAATTGCCCTTTCTCTACAGGGAAAATATCATTTTGTTCATGAAAATGTATTTGATTAAAAAAAGACGGCAAAGTTAAAAGACGATTGATTTTCCCACCAAAGTTTTAAATGCAAGAAAATTAAAGGTAACAGATCAGTCGCAAACTATTAACTCATATTGTGAAAAGAAGTGAGCGTTTAATTTCTTTTATTTATGTCATGGAATGCAAGCATTTAGCGGCATATCGTCGATGTGGGCACTTTGTGGCATAATAGGTCTTTTAAATGAAATTAATAACTTACCTTCTTATATTCGAAAACAGTTCTACGCTTAGAAAAAGCAAAATTAACTAAATGCACATCTCCGATATGAAATATTCGAATTATAGTCAAAATCATATTATAATAATGAGAAAAAAGGAATTATTCTTCCATAGAATTTAACAACAACAACAAAAAATTAACTAATTTTTTTTACATTGGTAAACCCTGTAAGACTTAAAGGAAATAACGTTGATGCAAAAACAGTACATTGATAATCTTTAAAAAGTATTCAAGATTCTCGGCTTTGATTGAAATATGACATTCACACACATTCTTTATTGCCGTTTCCCTACAGAGAAAATTCAGGATTTTTTTAAGGAAAATATTTATGTTTCATGACTTAAGAAATGGTTGATTTCTTTTTTAAATGGGTTAAAGTAAAAATAAGCACAACAATTATGAAAAATGAATTAAAGTTGTACTCAGAAAACTGCGAGAATTTAAATTTATATAAAGTTATGTCACGGAATACAATCACTTGGCGGCATATCGTCTGTGTGAGCACTTTATGGCATAATGAGTACTTTATATAAAATTGATAATTAACTTCATTATTCAAATAGAATTTTACGAGAGGGGAAAGCATGTAAACAATAATATATCTGCGATGAAAATTTGCATTATTGTTATAAGGGAAGAGTTATAAATTATTTTTCTATAGAATTTGAAAACAACAAAATTTGACGAATTTCCCTATATAAAATATCAATAACCCTCTAAACCTCAATAGAAATAATGTTGATACGAATACATTATAATTATGACCTTTAAAAATTATCCAAGATTCTGGCTTTGTTTGAAATATCATAATTCTTAACATATTCTTTATTACCGTTTCTTTATAGAGAAAATATCATTTTGTTCATGAAAATGTATTCATTTCAATAACATGGCAAAATAAAAGACGACTGATTTTCCTAAGAAAGTTTTAAATGCATAAAAGTTAAAGGTAACAGATCAGTCGCAAACTATTAACTCATATTGTAATAAAAAAGTGAGCGTTTAATTTCTTTTATTTATGTCATGGAATGCAAGCACTTAGCGGCATATCGTCGATGTGGGCACTTTGTGGCATAATAGGTCTTTTTAATGATATTAATAACTTACCTTCTTATATTCGAAAACAGTTCTACGGCTTAGAAAAAGCACATCTCCGGGTTAGAATAGATTCTCAGTACTCCCTTGCTTGTCGTAAAAGGTGACTAAATGGGGTGGTCCTTCGGATGAGACCGGATAAACCGGGGCCCAGTGTCATAGCAGGTGTGGCACGATAAAGATCCCTCCCTGCTCAATGGCCCTGTATGCCTAGCATAGACCCAAATTTGCAGCCCTTCACCGGCAATGGTGACGTTTCCATATCAGTGAAATATTCTGGAGAGGGACATCAAACAGTATACAATCAATCAATCACCGATCAAAATTCATATTATTGTCATAATGAGAAGAAATGAATTATTCTTCCATAGAATTTAACAACCAAAAAAATTGACAAAACTTTTTACATTATAAACCCTGTAAAACTTTTTAAAAAAATAACGTTGATGCAAAAACAGTACATCGATAATCTATAAAAAGTATTCAAGATTCTCGGCTTTGATTGAAATATGACATTCACACACATTCTTTAATGCCGTTTCCCTACAGAGAAAATTCAGGATTTTTTAAGGAAAATATTTATGTTTTATGACTTAAGAAATGGTTGATTTCTTTTTTAAATGGGTTAAAGTAAAAATAAGCACAACAATAATGAAAAATGAATTAAAGTTGTACTCAGAAAACTGCGAGAATTTAAATTTATATAAAGTTATGTCACGGAATACAATCACTTGGCGGCATATCATCTGTGTGAGCACTTTATGGCATAATGAGTACTTTATATAAAATTGATAATTAACTTCATTATTCAAATAGAATTCTACGGGAGGGGAAAGCATATAAACAATAATATATCTGCGATGAAAATTCGCATTATTGTTATAAGGGAAGGGTAATAAATTATTTTTCTATAGAATTTTTAAACAACAGAATTTGACGAGTTTTGTTAGATAAAATATCAATGACCATCTAATCCTTAATAGAAATAATGTTGATACGAATACAGTATAGTAATTACCTTTAAAAATTATCCAAGATTCTTGCTTTGTTTGAAATATCATAATTCTTAGCATTTTCTGAATTACCCTTTCTCTACATGAAAAATATCATTTTGTTCATGAAAATGTATTTTTAAAAAAAACGGCAAAATTAAAAGACGATTGATTTTCCCAACAAAGTTTTAAATGCAAGAAAATTAAAGGTAACAGATCAGTCGCAAATTATTAACTCATATTGTGAAAAGAAGTGAGCGTTTAATTTCTTTTATTTATCTCATGGAATGCAAGCATTTAGCGGCATATCGTCGATGTGGGCACTTTGTGGCATAATAGGTCTTTTAAATGAAATTAATAACTTACCTTCTTATATTCGAAAACAGTTCTACGCTTTAGAAAAAGCACATCTCCGATTGAAATTCGCATTATAGTCATACTGAGAATAAATGAATTTTTCTTCCATAAAATTGAACAACTAAAAAGAATAGACAAGATTTTCCTAACATTAATAAACCCTGTAAGACTTAAAAGAAATAACGTTGATGCAAAAACAGTACATTGATAATCTTTAAAAAGTATTCAAGATTCTCGGCTTTGATTGAAATATGACATTCACACACATTCTTTAATGCCGTTTCCCTACAGAGAAAATTCAGGATTTTTTAAGGAAAATATTTATGTTTCATGACTTAAGAAATGGTTGATTTCTTTTTTAAATGGGTTAAAGTAAAAATAAGCACAACAATTATGAAAAATGAATTAAAGTTGTACTCAGAAAACTGCGAGAATTTAAATTTATATAAAGATATGTCACAGAATACAATCACTTGGCGGCATATCGTCTGTGTGAGCACTTTATGGCATAATGAGTACTTTACATAAAATTGATATTAATTAACTTCATTATTCAAATAGAATTCTACGTAAGGGGAAAGCATGTAAACAATAGTATATATGCGATGAAAATTCGCATTATTGTTATAAGGGAAGAATTATAAATTATTTTTCTATAGAATTTGAAAACAACAAAATTTGACGAATTTCCCTATATAAAATATCAATAACCCTCTAAACCTTAATAGAAACAATGTTGATACGAATACAGTATAATTATGACCTTTAGAAATTATCCAAGATTCTTGCTTTGTTTGAATTATAATAATTCTTAACATTTTCTTTATTACCGTTTCTTTATAGAGAAAATATCATTTTGTTCATGAAAATGTATTTATTTCAATAACATGGCAAAATAAAAGACGACTGATTTTCCCAACAAAGTTTTAAATGCATAAAAGTTAAAGGTAACAGATCAGTCGCAAACTATTAACTCATATTGTAATAAAAAAGTGAGCGTTTAATTTCTTTTATTTATGTCATGGAATGCAAGCACTTAGCGGCATATCGTAAATGATACGTAATAAATTTGTTGTCTTTGAACATTTTCCAGGGGGTAAATGCCATGCATCATATAGTAAAAGTTAAATATATAAGTGCAATATTAATCCTTTATACATAATATTTTTCTCAATGTCTGAAAAAAGGTTTGCACATGTGTAGAGAGGGTCCTTAAACACGTTTTATTTCGTCAAGTGTTATCCCTCGGCTTCGGTAGGGTGGTTCACTTTGCAATGCATTCAGGAAAGTCATTCGAGATTTATCATCAAAGACGTTCAACGGCACTTGTTTTGATCGTAAACAATGACAAATTATAACCACTTTATTTTAACCTCCTGAAGTATTGTCCATGAAGTGAATTTGTAACGCAAACAGATAAACAGGATTTTTTTAGGAGGGGTGGGGGGGGGGGGAGGAGATTATCAAACACAATAAATAAAAAAAATATATATACACAACCCAGAAATCTCTTATCATGAAAAAAAAACCCCACAAACTCCTTCAAGAGAAAAATAGTTTAATGAGATAAAGTCTTTTAAATAACATCAATTTTATGATTGTATTTAAAATTGTTTTATAGTTTGCCTCGTATGTTGTGTGTGTGTGTTTTTTTTTATTTATTTATTTATTCATTTTATCTTTTTATTTATTTATTTTTAATTTTTTTTTTTTGCTTATCATAAAAGAGACCCTCTAATAGGCTCTATACATGTAATCACATTTTATTCCACAGGAACAGTCAACACGCCAAGGAAGACGACAGAGTCTGCAGGGATCACATGTAAGTTATGTTTACATACATGTTGTAAATTTTCCATTCAAATATGACGAGTTTTCCCAAGAATTGAAGAAACTCGGTAAATTCCACAATAAGCGCCTGGTACTATTGGATGAAAGGTATTAAGTGTTACCCCAACAACTGAAATCGCTTCCTGTTGTCTGTTGTCTTGATTATAGTTAATATCAGTATATCATTAACTTATTTGAAGTAATAAATATAACATATTCCATTCTAAAAATGCGGTCGTAATACATTACAAATTAAACTTCTCTCTTGCTCTTTTATCTCTCTTTCTCTCTCCCCATTGTATGGCATATTCAGAAGGGGTTGCTCGCGGGGGTTGGAACTTTTTAACTAATTCTATATCAAAAATTATTTTAAACTTCTTAAAAGAAGGATATGGAAATAACGAACAGTATTCAATCTCAACGTCTATTAAACAAAAATACAAATAAGAGCAGAGCAAACACGGACCTCCGAAACATCAGAGGTGGGATCAGGTGCCATGGAGGAGTGAGCATCCCCTGCCGACCGGTCACACCCGCCGTGTGCTCGTTGTCATGATCAGGAAATAACGGAAAAAATCCGTGGTCAATTCAGTGTATAAATAATGGACTAACAATTGGTATGAAAAACGTCAGTCAGCATTTCATTCAATGATAAATTGTATTTGCCGACAAGGTCATTGTATCGACCATAGAATTTACGAAATGATGACTTTAAAAGAGACTGTTGATATTCTTGTTTCATCAACTTGCTTGTTAATAATTTACCTCGTTTAAGAAATTGTTCATACGTAGAGCATGCTCTTGCGTATCGAATCAACTGAGATATAAATACTCCGTATGCAGTTAATGAAGGTATATTGTTGTATAAGTAAGGGAAGTTGACGATAGAAAAGTTAAAGTCATCACGTTTATCATATAGCCTGGTTGTTAGATTACCATTAGTGTCTTTTTCAAGTTAAATATCCAAGTATGAAGCAGAAGTGTCGGACTCTGTGGTATCTTTTATCTCAAGCTCACCAGGATATATCGTGTCGACGTAGGAATGGAAATTATCATTATTAATTGACAATACGTCGTCGATACATGTATATGATATATATATATATATCTATATGTCGAGTTGAAGGCCACAGCAAGTGTTTTCTTCTTTTCACGTAAAAATATTTAAATTTGCCGTGTTTTTCTAGTAAGCTTACTGTGAAATTGATTTGAAAAACATTTTCGTGTATACTCACGCGTAGAAATATACACGGAGAAACGTGCGTTAGCGTGACGTCACAATGAGACAGCAGCGACATAAGTTAAATACAATAATATAGGACAGCGAGAAATTCAAATATTGAGTACATTTTAGTGCCTCCAAACAGGTAAAATGAAAATATAAGGAATGTTTTTCAGTTTAGTGTGAATTATTGGTGTGTGAATCACACAGACTTGCACATAGGCATATTTTTCATGAAGCGCTAAGATAATTTACATAAACAATTTCAAAGAGGCCAATATGGATATTTTTCTGGTGAATAACAAACCATATTCAACACCAAAAGAGTCCATAATTGTTTTATTATATAGTCTGGATTTGAATAGATAAGACATTGAAGACTGTATGACGACACCATTTTCATTTGCGATCTTCCATTGTTGAAAATTAAAAACAAAATCTCCAGATTACTGTTTGTAGCCTCCGTGTTTTCCTTTCCAAGTTTCGCTATGTGTGAGACGTCAAAATGTTAAAAAATAATCCTGAAATAGGTTTGAATAATTGTTTTCCTGCACAGATACGTAGCTCGCTGCGGCCGTTGCAACCATTGTTTACAACGTTGTTTGATATTTTGATTGTGACGTCACAATGCCGTTGCACGCGCATTGACCCACCGATGAATACGGCCTCAAATCCGGTGAATATGTAGTGTTATGAACTGTTTGCGTTTGTATAGATTATATAGGGACTATAAATAGACTATATAATAATGATCTTTAAGTGAATAAAGTCGCTGTCAAATAACATGTACAGTTGAATAAATTAACCAATATTGATGATCTGTTTTCCGCTTTAAAATTTTAATCCATGATTAGTTTATGGGATCGATTATCATTATGCTATCTATATATAAACTCGGTTGCAAGTAACATTTTTAAGTAAAGCTGAATTCGATTGACTGCGCATGCGGTGTGTGAAAGTGAAATTGAACCAGCAAATACATGTAAATGATTTTATTTATTTATAGGTAATTTGAAAATATTCTAACGCTTTCTTTTAAATTTGTATCAATTTATTTTAACAAAGATTAAATAGTCTGCTTGGTACTGAAAGGAGTTGGTATTGAAAAAAGTTGGTCTCTAACCCCCCCCCCCCCTTTTTTCCCCCGAAATAGGATTTTCGACATTGGGAATTTTTTCTTTCTTTTTTGCTTTTCAACTTTTTCAGGTAGGTAAAAAAAATCTCTGGTTGTCCCCTCCCCCAAGATAAAAGGCCGCCTTTGTGTGTTTTTTTAGTTTTATTCGGTATACCATTTTTTTTTTTTTTTTTTTTTTTTACAAAGGCTACATGTAGAGCTCTGTATCCATTGATGTATCCATCAATGAACTGTAACTATTTTTTTTTGTTAAACTAAAAAAAAATGTAGGGAAATATTAAATGTATTTATCTATTTATGTAGGCCCTATCTATTAAACAAATGAATCAATATGTTGCATTATATTTCATTATGGATTAATTTTGATTTCTTGAAGAATTTCACTCTATATCAGATATAAAATGTTATTTAATTATCTAATTACTGCTTCGTGTGTCAGTGTAACATAAATCACTTAATAGAAGAACATATACATACCCTGTAGTTAAAAGAGGCGATACCACTTGGTGCGAACACTTAATCGGAGCGAACCCACCCATCACCGGGTGAAGAAAATGAGGTGTCACCGTATGAATGAACCGTATTAATTCGAAAATGGCGGGTGTGGGTAAAAGCTCATCAGAAACAGATCCGAGCTACGATAGTGAATCTAGAAAACAACAAAGAGCACAAAGTAAAAGAAATGCAAAAGGGCGTACCACTGACAGTGTGTCTTACTGGAAACGGGGGAGAGCGGAGCATTTTGGAATATTTTACAATGGGGAAGCAACTGAAATGTCCGAGTTCATAAACATGGTGTCAACCAGTGATCTTAAATTTGTAAGAGGGACTCCAACAAGGTATACATATCCTTTAAAGGATAAATCACGGCTTTTATTAGATACACTTGTAGATTTCTCAAAAGATGGTTTGAATATGTCATTTGATATCGATGAGGATAGACCGGATTTTTTCAAAGGAACAATAAAAAAAGAGATAGCAGCAGCCAAGAAAAAAATTTGGGAAAGTGTAAGGAGAGTTGACAGCGATGAAGAAGACAATTATTCTGCAGCAACAATTTCTCGGAAGACTGGATTGTCCAGGTATTTAACAATTTAATCAGGTTCAGTCCAAAGACTATTTCTACCTACATAGCTATTAACATGATTAATAGCTACGTAGGTATTTAAACCTACCCAAAGTAGCTATTTTTACCTACTTTTTGTAATATGTTGACGGTGCGAACTTTAGAGCGAGCGCAAACTCTTCTATTGTTTTAATAAAGATCGGGCTTGTCAAACCGCACGTGACATTCCATGCTTCTAGACTCTGACGTCACATGACATATGCAAGTTGCAATATACTGAGAAAAAGCCTGTTCAACAGTGCTGAGAGTTAATGAAGAACGTTCTATTTTCTATTTATCTTTAATATATATCCATTTAATCAAGGGGAGTAAATTTTTTGTTGAACATTTGCCGTGATTCTCACGAGAACGTAGCTAAAACAAGTGATGCATTGTGCGTCCAAATTACGGCATCAAAAATTCTATCGAATGATGTGCAGAAGTCTGAATTTTCTCTTCGTACAGGCGTTGCTTTAAGAGCTCGCTAATATGTTGACGGTGCGACCGTTGTGGCGAGCGCAGATGTTTATTTTGTTAGAATTTAAATCGGGCTCGTACGTCAAACTGCACGTGACATTTGATGCGTCTAGACTCTGACGTCACATGACGTCGTATGTAAGTTACATTTCCCCTAAAGAACCCTGAACAGTGCTGAAAATAAATGAAGAACGTTTTGTTTGCTATTTATCTTCATTATTTATCCATTAAATCAGGGCATATATACTTTTTAGTACTTTTGCAACTATTTTCACGAGAACGTAGCTTTAACGTAGCTTAAACAAGTGATGCATTGTGGGTCGAAATTAGGCATATAAAAATTCTATCAAATGAATGTGCAGTAGACTAAGTCCAAATTTTCTCTTCGCACAGGCGTTGCTTTAAGAGCTCGCAGTGACGAGTGTCGCTTCGCGACGCTCTCTGCGCTCGCTATTATTTGTATTTTTGAACAAAAGACTAAAAGACGCAACATGGACTGGTGAATTCCATATATTTTCATTGATACAGTCACATTGATAATGAATGCAACAAAAATTTTGGGAAAAAAATGATTACTTTCTGAATCAGTTTCTATGCAAAATTGATAATATATGAAGTAATCATTTTTTGACCAAATTTTTGTCATATCCATCATCATAGCTGCAATAATTTAGCCCTCTCCGTTTTTTTTCATCGATTTTTTTCATCTGATGTTTTCTGGAGAGGGCTACAATTCCACAGCATCTCCGTAATGGTGCAAAAATGTTTTTTAAATATGGGCTACTGCAGGCAGAATAAATTGTTTTTACATTCAACTTTCTTCTAATAAGACAAAATTTTTATTCACTATCGACATCATGGCCCAGGGCTCTCCCACCACTTTTTGGGACTTGGGCCAGGGCCAGGGCCATTCAAATTGAGAAAATTGTTGTCATTTTGGGAAAAGTTGGATGACCAACATTCATTAAAATAAATCCTCAAATTTTGCTTTTCTAGCATTTTGTCATCAATTTAACTCTGGTTTTGAATAAACAGTTAAATAGAACAAACATGGCTACTTAGGATATTTATGAAAGCAGAGCTTTGTCATAACTATCTTTGAGTATTGATATAGCATTTATTTGTATTTCTCAGCCGCTAGTCACATAATCTCAAATTTCCTCCATCACATGGACAATGTTGCTTACTAATTCAGTGCGAGACTTAACATGCTGAAGCTTGGGTATGTTTCTAGTTGCAGCTTACTAATGTCTAAATAAAAAGTCTATTTTTGTAACTCAAACGATGTTTTTTTTGTAGATTTTGTAATAAAACTAACCTGGTTCCCCGAACCAGTTTACGAATGCATTTGGTGTGAACTAATTAATAGTACATACTGATAGAACTAGATTTTTTCATTTTCATTTGTGAGTTGTATTAAGTTTTGTTTTTAGCTCACCTGAGCCAAGGCTCAAGTGAGCTTTTCTGATCACGTTGTGTCTGTCGTCCGTCCGTCCATCTGGCTGTCCGTCCGTCTGTCCGTCCGTAAACTTTTCACATTTTCGACTTCTTCTCAAGAACCACTGTGCCAATTTTGACCAAACTTGGTACAAAGCATGCTTGGGTAAACGGAAATTTAAATTATTAAAATGAAGGGACATATCCCCTCGCAAGGGGAGATAATCAAGAAAAGACAAAATTGGGTAGGGTCATTAAAAAATTTTCTCTCCAAGAACCACTGGGCCAGAAAAACTGAAACTTATGTAGAAGCATCTTTGGGTAGTGTAGATTCTAAATTGTTAAAGTCATGACCCCCGGGGGTAAGGCGGGACCACAATGGGGAATCAAATTTTTACATAGAAATATATAGAAAAAATCTTTGAAAATCTTCTTCTCAAGATCCACTGTGCCAGAAAAGCTGAAACTTATGTGAAAGCATCTTTGGGTAGTGTAGATTCTGAATTGTTCAAATCATGACCCTCGGGGATGGGCAAGGCCACAATGGGGAATCAAATTTTTACATAGAAATATATAGGAAAAATCTTTGAAAATCTTCTTCTTAAGATCCACTGTGCCAGAAAAGCTGAAACTTATGTGAAAGCATCCTTGGGTAGTGTAGATTCTAAATTGTTCAAATCTGACCCCTGGGGATTGGTGGGGCCACAATGGGGAATCAAATTTTTACATAGAAATATATAGAAAAAATCTTTAAAAATCTTCTTCTCAAGATCCACTGTGCCAGAAAAGCTGAAACTTATGTGAAAGCATCTTTGGGTAGTGTAGATTCTAAATTGTTCAAATCATGACCCTCGGGGATTGGGCAAGGCCACAATGGGGAATCAAATTTTTACATAGAAATATATAGGAAAAATCTTTGAAAATCTTCCTCTCTAGAACCACTGGGCCAGAAAAGCTGAAACTTATTTGGAAGCATCCTTTGGTAGTGTAGATTCTAAATTGTTCAAATCATGACCCCCCAGGGATTGGGCGGGGCCACAATGCGGAATCAAAGTTTTACATAGAAATATAAAGGAAAAATCTTTTAAAAATCTTTTTCTTATAAACACTGGTCCAGAAAAACTGAAACTTATGTGAAAGCATCCTTGGGTAGTGTAAATTTTAAATTGTTAAAATCATAACCCCTGGGGATTGGGCGGGGCCACAATGGGGAATCAAATTTTTACATAGAAATATATAGGAAAAATCTTTGAAAATCTTCTTCTCAAGATCCACTGTGCCAGAAAAGCTGAAACTTATGTGAAAGCATCCTTGGGTAGTGTAGATTCTAAATTGTTCAAATCATGACCCCTGGGGATTGGTGGGGCCACAATGGGGAATCAAATTTTTACATAGAAATATATAGGAAAAATCTTTGTAAATAAATCTTCTTCTCACGAACCACTGGTCCAGAAAAGCTGAAACTTATGTGGAGGCATCCTGGGGTAGTGTAGATTTTAAATTGTCAAAATTATGATCAGTGGGTAGGGTGGGGTCACAATATGTATTATAAGGGGGAAATCTAGTAAAGAACAGAATGATCAAAGCTTCTCAGGTGAGCGATGTGGCCCATGGGCCTCTTGTTTGGTTTGTTTTTAGGTCACCTGAGTAAACTCAGGTATAACACAACCAGCACAGAAATCTATCAGTTATGTTATATTCTTATAATTTATGCCTACATCACAGGGGATCCATAAATATTTTAAGGAATGGAAAAATCATTGAAATCTTAGAACCAAGGTTGACATGATTTTCTTGCACCTTAACTGTTCAAGAAAATTTTAATTTTTTGATGGGCGTATCATGCTGTGGCACGGCATTTTATTAAGAAATGGAACAAATGACTTTTCACGATAAATTTTTTAAAATTTTTCTGACACCGTAGAGGTGTGTATAATTTGTTATAAATTTTGTAGCTAATACATACATAATAATATATAATATACATTTGTGGTATCTCTCCATTATATAAACATCCAGAGAGAAAATATAGATCTTCAATTCCGTATGAAGTTTGTCAGAGGTCAGAGGTCAATACGTGACCTAATCACACGGCGCAATAATATCTACCAGTAATAGATTATAAACTGACCTGCTGTACATGTACTTGCTTTTCATGTATAAAAATGAACAAAATAAGCAAGTAAAATGATTAATTATTTTATTTAAAATGTAAACAAGTATTTCATACAGTTTTGGGGCTATTGATTCAACCTGTGTTACAGTGTAGGTCCTACATAGAGAAAACTAACGTTTGTTTACATTTTTTTCACTTTTGTCAGCTGCACAGTCTCTAACGTTCATCCTTATTTTTCGGGTAGATCTTTGGTTAAATTTTCATGATAAACTTTTATTTCATCTTTAAATTCTACTCACGATGAATGTGTAAATCTGTTGGAAAATATTGCAATCGTGCCATGAACAGCGCCAAACACCTCGGCGTTTTCGTAGTTCAATGTAAAGCTGTCGCCACGCAGTGTCTCTGTTTTTAACAGTGTTTTACGAAAAGTTTGCTTTTAGTTACTGAAATCATAAAATGTTTTTGATCAAATTGCAAATTAACCGGCTCGGCCAAGTGTCTCAATCCATCGGATCCATCCATCCTTTTCCAGTGACCGAAATTCCTCCAACTTTTATCATCAAACTTCGGACGTGTTTCTTGTGCCATTTCAGCCCCGATTATCAATTTTCACATTTAAAATTATTCCCAGACACCAATCTGTTCACTTTTTCTGATCACAAGTAGTCTTTCACAAAATATTCCCTTCGAAATAGATCCTTTAACCTAGTGAATTCAAAGCGTAACCGCCATGCAAGCCGATTTACACCTTGCGTCATTTTTCAAAATCTATGACGGACGGTTAGTGCAATAATTAAATTTGAAAATATTCAATTGTCCGTCTAAAATGTATATACAAGTAATAAATAACAAGTTTATAAACTTCAATGGGAATTGAAGGGGGTCGGTACGTGATCAAATCTTCTGTTATTGTTATTTATTTCTTAATTGAATAATTATATTAAATGATGTTATATTTAGTTATCCATGTATATTTTGTTCTTCCTGTCAATATGCAGTTTAATTACAATCTTAATATGGATTTTTCCCAATTTGACACAAATGTCGACAATATTTCCCATTGTAAAGGCCCAGGCCATGGTTTGGCATTAACGATAGTCCGTTAGTCTCAGACTAATACATTTTCATTTGGACTAATAAAATTTGTAGCTGATTAGTCCAAACAGACTAATGAAGTTTTCTGGGGAAAAAAGAATTTACTGATGTTCAAATATTCTCTACAACTTTCACTGGAAAACCCCGTATTTATTTTAAGCTTTCTAGCATCTTGGTGGGAAGTTGAGTAGTTCTGAGTCAATACGGGACTTAATTTTAGGACTCTTTCATATGAAATTAAACATTTTATCGATCATGATTTAGTATGACACATAAAGAAAGATGTCGGATGTTTGGATGATGTAATCATGCATAGAGAAAAACAAATGAGATCAGGAATATGATCGTAGTTCCTGATTGCGCGATTTCAACGAATTTTGGTATAAACATTTCATGTAGAAGCCTTGTTAATTTCAAAAAAGTATAAAAAGTACATTGCAACATTAATTCTATTTATTTATATTTTGACGGACTAGTAACATGAGTAAGAGAAAAGAAGCACTAGTCCGGTCGTACTAAAGCCTAAAACTGTTAGTGTCGAACCCTGCAGGCCCCTTTTAAAAATTGTAGAAAAATCACTTAATATGGTCAAGTTCTCTTGGGTATGACTGAGCCATTTTTGACAGATTTATGTTCCTTGGTTTTAGAAAAAGTTCCAATTATTTGGAGGAGGGGGCATAGGTGTTCTACAAACATCTCTTTGTTTTAAATCAAGCTTAATGTAAAAATTGATAAGAATAATGCTTTAATTGTCTATTAAGTAATAATTGTGTGTTGAACATGGAATTTTTTACACTCAAGTTTTCATTTATGCATTGTCTATTGACACTCATTCCATTTATTTATCCAGGTACCAGTTGGGGGCATGCATTTACCATATAGTGGACTTCCTGAAATCCTATTTGCAATTCCTTGAAAATGGATTGGACAACAAGGCTTGGACTGAGTCTGACTTCACAACATTACTTTTACAATTTACAACAATTTTCATGCTTTCTCCAAGGTAGGCTTATGCATTTTTACTCAATATGAACAATGGTTCTCTATAAAGTTTGTAGACAATTGTTATGAATTTAATCCCCCCCCCCCCCACAAACAAAGTTTAGGGGGGTTATATTGGAATCAGCTTGTCTTTCTGTCAGCTTGTCCATCTATCTTTAGACAAGTCTCAGATTTTGTTCCGGTCCGCTTCTGAGGAACTATTAGAAGGAATTGTCTGAAACTTTTTAGCTCACCTGTGCCTAAGGCTCAAGTGAGCTTTTCTTATCACATTTTGTCCGTCGTCCGTCTGTCCATCCGTCTGTAAACTTTTCACATTTTCGTCTTCTTCTCAAGAACCACTGGGCCAATTTTGACCAACTCGGTACAAAGCATCTTTGGGTGAAGGGGAATTTAAATTGTAAAAATAGAGGGACTAGACCCTTCACAAGGGGAGATAATCAAGAAAAAGACAAAAATAGGGTAGGGTAATTGAAATTAATTGATACAATGACGAGCATGTAAATCAATGCTGCTTGGACAGGCTGGTTAAAAAGTTAATTTCACATCACTTTTTAATTAATTGAACAGTTTATTAATGTGATTAATTATGAACATTGATCAGGCAACAAGCATAAAAAAGCTTGGGTTAATTAACACTAAATTTAGATTCAACACAGTTTGGTAAAAAACATTTATTATCAATGTACAATTCAACGTAAACAAAAGAAGAAATTAAGATTGGGAATGGTTTCTTGTTGTTGTGTAATGTACTTTGTGAAATAATCAAACTTCGAGCCATTGCTTAGGTGTCTTATGCCCCTCAGTCAAGCCATTGTGTATAGACAAGCGACAGTGCATTGGCAACAGGTGTTAACAGCTGTTATCTTTTGTTTTGTTGATTGTCTCAAGAGTGAAAAAGGTGTGAAAAAAATATTACGGGCGAAAATTTTCTATTATAGTAACCGAAGAAGTATACACTTTTACTTATGATAATAATGTTAGAAATTAACATTCAATTATTAAGAAATGGTTTTGTGTTTTAAACATGTTAAATATCTATCATAAAAAATGGAGTATTATATAAAACTGGTGTTACAATAAATGGCTTGTACTGTACAATCCTGATATGAAATGCCATGTAATTCAGTACACTCGATCAGAATGGAAGTTCACTAATTGCATACTGCAAATAGGAATGGGACTTACATAGTTTGGATTCTGTTTTATGTTTACAGAATTTATTTATGTTGTAAGGACTGAAAGTCTAGATACAATTTTGTTTGATGTGTTCTATTAATAAAAAAACATAATGCAGTGAACTTATAGGTATGCTTACTCCCCTAATTTCTTTCAAATAGCAACAAGGTCAATGAGTGAATGAGTTTGTTACTTTGACTGTAAACAATATGCTTAAAATAACCTTTTGAACCTTCGCAATAACTTTTGAACAATAAAAGATCCACTAATTAAATTCTTTTAAATGACAACAAGGTCAATAACCTTATGACCTTGACTGTGACCAACTTGCATCGAGTGATGAATTAGACATACATTTTCCAGATAATGGGCCAGGTAAAAGCTATGGGTGCAGGTCTATTACCAAGAAACCATAAGCTTACTGTAGTAATTACTTGCGTAATTACGTGAAAATAAAGTTCTTGCGAATGATAAGTGATTTACAGTATATGAACCAAACTTGCACAAGTGATGCGTCAATAGATGAAAACTCTCAAACTTGCTTCAGATGCTGGATTTTAATTGTTTTCATGATGAAGAACTAGTTTGATGTTTATATACAGGTTTATTTCAAAGTATCATTTTTGGAAGTGCACTAAAAATAAGATTATGTGCAAATAAGCAATTCTAATATGCTGTTTTATTGAAAGCCTTTTTATCATCCAAGCAATTCATGTTTGCAACCTGCTGTTACAGAAGTGTATTAAACAAAAATATTTACCAAAATGGATGCAAAAATGTAAGATTTTACAAAAGTTGAGAATACTTTGTCCTTAAATACCTAGCTTATAGGAAAATCAGCAACAGTACACCCAATGACAAAGTTTGAATTAAAAAGATAAACTAGAGGTACTGTGAGCGATGAGCTCACTAAATGATACCCCCCGCCTCCCATATGGTTATAACTGGTGAAAAAGTCCATGTTTTCCTGTGTCCGGGAAACTCAAAATATGTGTCGGATCAAAAAGTAAAATAGGAGGTGCACAATGGCAATATGTAATAACGATTCTGTGAAAGTTTCATTAAATTTCATTCAGTGGTATGAGAGGAGTTGCGGATAAGAGATGGGTACCCCAAAGCGTAACAGACGGACGGACGGACGGACAGACGGACGGACGGACGGACGGACACACATTTGGTTATATATTGGGTACATCAAGTCCAAGTCCTATTGGATACTGCTTATTGGATACAAAAAATGTGTACACACGAGAGAGCATTATTTGGGTAGTAACTGTTCAAATCTTATTGGATATTAATCCTCGTGTCTGTATTTTATTGGGTTTTTTCTTTTTGTTTTTTATTCATTCCAAATTTATTATATATTTAATATTTGCTGGTAAATTCAGACAAGACCGAAAACCTTTGGTTTTGAACCCATATTTTTGTCAATTTCTGTGATATAGCTCTTTTATTGTACCACCTAACTAATTTGTTCTTAGCAATTAGGACATACACTTGTATATATCAAAATATCTGATATTAAAATATATGAATACCTAAGTGCAAAAAAAAAAATGAATTGTGCAAACACAACTCAACACATCTCAGACTCTGTTCAACCTTTCTTGAATAACAAAAATAAGTTTTTAAGGAGAAACCTTTTTGAGTCATGATCAATTAATAATAAGCAAATGCCCATTACGTGTTGGGCAGAATGAAGGTATCCAACAGGCATTGGACAGGTGTCCAATACCTGTTGGGTTGTATTTTGACGAAGGGATTAAACTACCCAAGAACAATTGAACATGTGTGCATTGTCCAATTCTATTTGGGTTTCTTGAATCTCCTCATCAAAATACAACCCAACAGGTAATGGACACCTGTCCAACTCCTCTTGGATATCTACATCCCACCCAATAGGTAATGTACACTTGTCAAATTCAACTTGGCTTTCTTGAATTGCTTCCTCAGAATACCACCCAACAGGTAATGGACATCTGTCCAAATCCTCTTGGATATCTACATCCCACCCAACAGGAAATGGATACTTGTCCAATTCTTCTTGGGTTTCTTGAATCTCCTCATCAAAGTACAACCTATGAGGTAATGGACACCTGTCCAACTCCTCTTGGATATCTACATCCCACCCAACAGGCAATGGACACTTTTCCAATTCTTCTAGGGTATCTTGTTTTGTTTATAAGAATACCACCCAAAGGTAATGACATCTGTCCAACTCCTCTTGGATATCTACATCCCACCCAACAGGCAATGGACACTTGTCTAATTCTTGGGTTTCTTGAATTGCATCATCAAAATACAACCCAATAGGTAATGGACACCTGTCCAACCCCTCTTGGATATCTACATCTCACCCAACAGGTAATGGACACTTGTCCAATTCTTCTTGGGTTTCTTGAATTGTTTCATCAGAATACCACCCAACAGGCAATGGACATCTGTCCAACTCCTCTTGGATATCTATATCCCACCCAACAGGCAATGGACACTTGTCTAATTCTTAGGTTTCTTGAATTGCATCATCAAAATACAACCCAACAGGTAATGGACACCTGTCCAACTCCTCTTGGATATCTACATCCAACCCAACAGGTTATGGACACTTTTCCAATTCTTCTTGGGTTTCTTGAATTGTTTCATCAGTATACCACCCAACAGGTAATGGACATCTGTCCAACTCCTCTTGGATATCTATATCCAACCCAACAGGTAATGGACACTTGTCCAATTCTTCTTGGGTTTCTTGAATCGTTTCATCAGAATACCATCCAATAGGTAATGGATACCTGTCCAACTTCTCTTGGATACCTACATCCTACCCAGGGTTCTCCATGAGCTGTTTTACTGTGTTGCTCCCGACACAGTAAAATTTTCTCCGACACAGTAACGATTCAAATTTCATGCATGCGACACAGTAAAAATTTTGCTGACACAGTAAGAGTTAAGATAAATAAAAAATCCAAACACACAAATTTTCTCTAACTGAAACTTTAATCAAACAATTATACCGTCTTTCATTTCAAAATGTTATAACACTTAATTACTAGGGCTTCACCTTGAGTAATCAATCAATTATCTCCTAGACCCTCGCCGGACTTTACGCATGACGAAACAAAGACAAATAAATTGTTATCACAATTCAATGTACCGGTTAATTGGTAGTTGGCTTGCAATAAAATACATTGTATTATTTCTGAAAAATATTTAAGTATGTCTTTCCTATAGAGCCACGGCACAAGAATTATGTAAGTCAAACATAACATCGTATCGAAGTCATTTAATTGATGTAAATAAATTGCCGAAAATTTTGAAATTTCAGCATGTTCAAGGAACTCTTTAAAATATTTTTACTGTTCTGAAGTCCCTTTTTTGTAATGCGGTAACTAGATCAAGAATACTGATAAATAAACACGGCAAATGTACTTTCAAAAATGTTAAGTATAGTTCGACTATCGGTGAGAATTTCCTCTGATTTTCGGAACGTTTATTCCCCTTTATCAGTATGTTCGACCATACCATTTGTGTAAATAATTAGCGATTTTAAAATAAGCGTGTGCTTGTAATCTTTTGTAATTATAATGAATTGAGATTCAGTTGCGAATTTGTTCGCGAAAATACCGCGAAATATTAGTGCTTCACGTAAACTCTGCAACACAGTAAAATTTCAAATGATGGAGAACCCTGATCCTACCCAACAGGTAATGGACACTTGTCTAATTCTTCTTGGGTTTTTTGAATTGCTTGGACACTTGTCCAATTCTTCTTGGGTTTCTTGAGAATCTCCTCATAAGAATACTACCCAACATGTAATGGACACCTGTCCAATTCCTCTTGGATATCTTCATCCCTTCAATAGTATATAAACTAAAAGGAATTGGACATTCTTCTTGGGTTACTCAAAATTTTTTTAATAAGAAAGAAAACCCAATAGGTATTGGACATTGGTTTAACTCCTCTTGGATATTAAATCCCAACATTAGAATAAAACCCACAGTATAAAATATTTGCCTTCAGATGCTCAGATTGTGTTGTATTACCGGTATATGGAAAATTTCTATAATCCTGTTTATTACAGATACGTGTACAATGCATATTTTCCCTGTAATAATAAAAATACTTCTGAGATGTGAAAGAATGGATTTAATAGTCACCGATGTTAAAAGATATTACATGTATCTCATTAATCTGGTTTGGAAATTACAAACTTAGTTTTGAAGCCAATAAAACAGTGTTGCACCAGGAAACTCAGTTACAAGTACGATGAATGAATTCGTTGTATCAAAACTTTAAAATAATTGATGTACTATGTCCAAATCTTTTCGACAAATTGGGATAAAGATATTCAATCAAATAATCACTGTTATAAGTATTAGAGCAAGAGAAAAGTCATTACATGCCAAAATTTTACATGTAAGGCTTTGATCCTATATTACAATAAATGTCAAAATGGTTTTATTTTTGTTTCTGTTCCATACTTTCTTCTTCAGGGTCTCTCATGGCCTATACTGTATGATACCTCCATTGACCCTGCTCTTTTATATTGCCATATGTTTATCCAGTAGCAGTGGTTATGCTCAGGCAATCTTTGAAATATTCCTCATTTCATGCATCTCCTTCAGTTCTGCTTCTGTCCTTTTTATTCATTCTGCAATTAGATAAAGGCATTTCTTTGCCGTATAAAACATGTTTTTCTTGACGACAGCAAGATCACCCTTCATGTTGATCAAACCCAACCAAGAATTAGAAGTATATTACTTATTCAGAAATATGTATTGATAAATAAAATGGAAGAAAAACTAAATTCTATCAACTCTTTTTTGTTTCTTTGTTGTCTGACTGCATCTTCATCCTACCCCCATCTGCCATAATTTTATCCAAATGGAATCATCATTCAACACACAAAACGATGTTGCATATTAATTAGACAGTTTGTTAGTTTCTGATTGTTAAGAAAGGAGATTTTAAAACGATTTTACACCTATTCCTTGCAAATTTTAGACTTTTAATGTAACACTATCAGTACATTAGGGGTCCATAATCTTCAAAAACATCTCTACACTTAATGATAAAGCTTTCACATTAGTCTTGTTTTTAGCCCAATGGTTCTGCTAAAGAGGATTTAAAATTGACCCAAACCTTACTAACTGCTTTGAAATTATATTGACATGGACAGAGACACACTTGACACTTCATCCCCCCTTCCTGGGGTATGCTTTGCACAAAGAAGATGGGCGCATTTGGCGGGTGATCTGCAGGAATCATTTGTACGAAACATTTATGGTTTAAATGTTCATGATTTGGTTGGCTGAACATACCTGGTCAGATTTTATAAACACGTCCATGGGTTATTTTTTCATTTAGTTTGAAAGACATTGTGAAATTGTAACATTTATGTCCATTTTTTTTTCTAGGGGGTACTATAACATAGTAATGTTTCACAAAAAATTAAACCTAAAATATTCAATGCATAGATGCATGATACGTGTACATGTACATTATTAAAATAGAAGATTAGAATTAATTTCGCTTGAGAACCAAACTGAACCAAAATTTATCTAATTCAAAATTTTAATACATCAGTACATAAAACGAAACGAACAAAATATTAAATAGTTGTTTGCATGAAAAAAAAATTAACGCTCCATGCCAGGCTCGAACCAAAAACTTTTCGCTTCGAGTGCACTGAACAGGTAGACTAACTAACTGAGCTATCACCGCTACACACGTATAAATGTTTTTAAAAGGACAAAGACGCACCACATTGACACATTTGGATTTTTTTGGGGAAAGTTCATTTTTCTTGGTCTCTGGGTCTTCTCTCCATTTTAAAAAAAAGTGTATTCGTTTCTTTGAATTAAAATTCACACAAATAACGTTTCAAAATCATGGAGAGAAGACCCAGACATAATTTTTAGAAAAATGTGTTTAAAAAAGTACCATTTTGTACCAAATGTCTGATATGGCCAATTTTCAAGTTATTTTTTAGCAAATCAAAGCTCAATTTCGGGAAAATATTTTCCGTTCCTGTTGCACAGGAACTCGATAAATTAAAAAAATGTTAATATTTCATGTGACATGTCAATAAAATTTTCACTTTTCAAGTACGCCCAGGTTCCTGCCGAATGCCAATCAAAAGCGCCCTCGTTCTTTAATTAAAATTGACTAAGCTGGATAGAAGTTGAAAATATGAAAAATTACAGTCAAACAGAATATGAATAACTTTCACCACATCAGACATGAAATAGTGATCCTCAAATAAAATACACCTAAAAGATGAAGCTGTTTTATTCCTTTGAAGTGATGTTTAGTATTGTTTCTTTTCCTGTATGCCACCTCTATCAGAACAAAATGTTATACACGTATTAACATAACCTGTGACCGAATAGTACCCCGGTATTTACTTTACAATTAATTAAGTTCTGGAACCAACCCTCAGATGCCCTTTAAACAAATGATTGAAAACTGGCAAAGGTAAAGGGCATCTGAAGAATATAAAATAAAATGATAGTACAAACAAGCAAGCAGTGTGCATGAAAATGTTGGCAAACACTAGAAAAAATACTAAGGTACTTTCACAAATTCAACATAAATACTAAAGAGGGTTTATGTAGCCTTATTGCACATACCAAAAGCTTTCCTGCAGTTGAAGGTTGGTTGCCTAGTAGTTATGTAGTATGTACAAGTTTTCCCCTCTATCTCTTCTAATTTAAGAAGCGAAAATGTCTCTAAAAATCTTATGGTTGGCATGAAGTATTCCTGATCATTTTGCTGTTTACTTACAATTGTCCTATTTCTGAGGGTCATCTTCTTCTGAGTGTGTTCTCTGCAATGTTCACAATTGAAGTTCCTGTTTGACCTGTTACATATTCAATTAACATGATTATGGTTTTAATACCCATTGCAATTATTGATTACTTTTATAAAAAAAAAATCTAAACCAATTTATTATCATAATACTTAGGAAAATATTTATGAAATATCAATGGAAAAAAAGGAATCATTATCTCCAGTTATCTTAAAATCACAAGTAAGCATTAATTATATAAATTCACATATGTAAACCCATTAGCTTTTTGTGCTATTAAATCATAGTCATCGTTGTGCAATAAAGGAAATCAAGTACTAATCCACAGCTTGGTGGCAATAAAGTTACTATCCCCGAGTTAAAAGTGACAAGCCCAAATATAGAGGCAAAAATTAAAAAGTAACATTGAAAAAAAAGTTCGTCGCAAAAAAAAGTCAGGGTATTAACTACAGATGATTCTTTTTAAAATTAAAGTTTAATTCAATTTTCGCTAGTAAAATTTAATCATATATAAATTAATGATTTAAAAAAAAATGAAAAAAGATTTAAAATATTCCTTTTCTGGTCATTCACTAGTTCGTCTTATTAAAACGAAGCAAAAATCATTTTGTTTTCATCTTGAATCATTTAAAGCCATATATGCCGTATGTACAATGAAAAGTATTACGCAGACTACAAGTTTGGCTTTCCAGAAAGCCTGAAATGTCATCTCTTTGGCTTTGTTAATGTCACAGAATAAACAGTGGAATGTTATTTTTTTCTCAGTTATACCAGATTTTTCTATATCATTCCTCTAGGGAAGGGGAGTGGCATTTTATCTTAACAATATTAGATAAAGAAAAGAGTAAAATCCTATGTTGTGGATAGGAAGGAAATATATATTTAATTTGGGAAACTGTATATTTATTGCGCACAAAATAATGCGCTGTTTCTCCGTTTATTTCTCCATGTTCTTCAAAATTTCAACTCAAAAAATATTACTAACTGTGTGATCCTTACATATTTAAAAAAAAAAAAAAAAAAAAACATTCCTTATTATTATTGTTAATAGCCCTCCTGGCCCTGAAAGTGAGATGATCGAAAAAAAAAATGTTTGCAAGATAAAAAAAATAATTCGGTCTAACGCGCTTCGTGCAGATGTCAACTTTGAGAGTTTAAGTTCACCGTCTTTGCATTTGAAAGAATTTAGCCAGAACCAAGCTAAAATTTTTGAGCGCAATTAATATACAGTATCTTCAATGGGTGGCACTTAACTTTCCGGTCTGTCAATATATTTTTTCGGAAAGCTACAGTTCTGCAGTTAAGAAAATGATTGCAAGTTCTTTAATTATAAACATGAAATTAAACTCCTTTAATAAAAAGAATAGATTAGACATGCAAAAAATATAATAATTCTTTGTGTTCTTTCATTTTCCAATGTCCGTAGTTTCTTATGGACCTTAATGTATCCGCTTATATACTGTGTAACATGTGCTTTTAATTTCTGAGGGTTCAGGCTTTACTCTTATACATTCGATTGCTTAATCAAACTTAAATGTATTATTTTTAAGAAATTACAACAAGTTTATAGAAAGACTAATGAAAAAATTGAAGTTGTTTTCGCTATCAATCCATATTAGTAAATGCGATTACTTATATCATTGTTTGTCATTTTAAATTTGATGTTGTTTTTCTGTGAATTCTTGGATCCACGCGTCGGCCGCAGAGGATCTTTACACACGCCCTGACCTAGTTAAAAAATTCCATCGAGTACACACCATCATTTACGTTTATAGCCGAGAAGACTTAACCATGTTAACATGAGAACATACAGTGCATGCAACATGTATATTTGATGAACCCTCACCACACAGGCTCTTTTGTGTGTCTGATTCTTTATGATGCACAGATGTTTTTATTTCCTCAATAATAAGCATAGGCGTCGGAACGGGGGGGGGGGGGGGGGTAACCCCCCCCCTCCCCACTTTTTTCCCAAATATATACTAAGTATAGACATTGAACATATCTTCGTAGGTTTAGCCCCCCACTTTCCACATATACGTCTTAGTATAGGTTGAAAATGGGGAAAGTGGTGTTGTTTGGAAAAAAATTTTGGTACTGAAGTTCTAGATAGAACTTTTCCGTAAATTGCAAAATATAAAGATATCAAAATTTAATTTGGATTCTTGGAATTTTCTCCGACGTGGAAGAAAATACAAAAGATTTAAACAGGTCTGGACGATTTCTAAATAAGGAAGTCAAGAACGATAACCGTGAATTGCTATTAATACACAGAATAAACAAGGCACTAATCCTTCTGACCAATCAGATAACAGCATTTAGACAAACCCATGAGAAAATAAATAAAACACGTGGTTTTTAAGTTTTAAGCTCAAAAGATTTTTTAGAACAAACTTTTTATAAACTTTATGCGCATTTGGGAATAATTAAATAATAATGACATTTCTACCGTGAACAAACACATTTGGGAATAATTTAATATTAATGACATTTCTACCGTGAACAAACACGACTTGAAAGCTTAGAATACATTTTAAGTGGGATAAAAAAAATCTGTCTCTAGGAGTTAGCAATCCGAAAGGTTTAACTTACGTTAAAAACTGATATAAATACGGAAAATTTCATTTTTAGAGCCTGACATAAAAATCTTATCGAAAAGATATCAGTCCTTATTATTTTTGAGTGTTTATTACAGAATACTAGTGTTCATGCAGTTTCTGATATGCGAGGTATAGGATAAAACGCATTCATGTATAATTACAGGATTCTCTTTTCTCCACGTTATACGCCTTTCCTCATGCCCATTTAAATTCTGCATAGCTAAGTATTAGGCGCTCATGAAACCCGTGATAATTCAAAATTATATATGTGTATAGTCCATACGATAAACACTTGTGTGAGTTGATCTATACACATGGAATTTAAGCATTATCGATGAAAATCGGACGGCAAAGCAAAATTATATTTACCATCATATAATATATTCTGATAAATGTTATAATTGAACTTGATAAAAACTTGCTGGTGCAATCTATACCTCTGTAAACGATTACATTCTATCGTGCATTATTTTTTTTCTTTACCGAGATAAAAATGTCAAGGTTGTTCATGGTAAAAATGTGAGGAATACCTTATTCTTCAAAAGTTTTCATCTTACTTCTACAGATGTTTTGTTAAAAAAATCTTTTTGAGGAAAAAAACAAAAGCACGTGTTATCTTTTTGTTCTTTTAAAGTATGTTTTGGGGTGTGTAAAAATGCTGTTGTCTGATTGGACAGAAAAATAATTACGTGTACTTGATGTACATTTATAGCAACTTTTGGTTATCGTTCTTGACTTCCATATTTAGAAATCGTCCAGACCTGTTAAATAACACATTTCAGAGAAGATAAAATCGTATTATTAGATGAAACGAGGTGTTCTCCATGCTGCGAATTGTATGAAAAGCTTTAATTTAAATGTATTAACTATATTTCTTTACTTAATTTTGTATGTTTCAAAAGTGTATTTTTTTAATCAATTACGCCATATAATTATGGTTTTAAATGGAAAAAACACTACATAATATTGCATGACACTTATCATTGAGCTGATTGAGTGAATGTATTTAATTTAATAATGAGATATCTGTGAGGCATATATGTACATGCAAATATTGCTATATTAAACAAAGGAAAGGGGGGAATTCAAATTAGGGAAAAAAGCGTAAATCAGTCTGGTAGTACTGCAAAATGGATGCAGTTGTGGAGATTTGTGGATAAAGGAGCATGCTGTCTGGAATATTTCCATATAGGGAATTTAAGAGCAAAAAAGAGTGAAAATACGGGTGGTGCTTTTCATTGTATTACATGTGTATTTTAAAATTCCTAATAGCCCAAGGAGATTGCTCAGTGCAGTAAACCACTAGCCCCATCCTCAAGAATGGAAGCCCCGGGTGTCGTGCGATGCTAATTACACACCCATCATGTGAAATAGTTATAGTAGCCCTATATTAATTTCAGTATTGTTTTGAATTAATTAAAACAAATGCCAAAAACAATAATTAAAAAAAAATCAAAATAAATCAGACACTCAAATTCAAAATCAAAGACAGAAAGAAGCACTGTTTTGACTGAACGTTTTTCAGTAATACAATGCATCTCTTACATATCAGATGAGATGAACTTACATACAATTATTTAGTTGTTGTCAATTATCCCATTTATCATCATCTCAGCTCACTTTGCGCTTTTAATACTGATTACATGAAACGATATTTTACAGCTGATTTATGAACACACGATTGTTAAAATTTTCATTTCCCTTTCCAATATATTGTCAGAACATACTTAGTTGGTTATGATATAAACTTAAATAATTAACACTTTCGATTTATTAAAGATTATCTAACAATATACGATCATTTACTAAATACTTCTCGAGAGAGTTAAAAAGACAGAGAAAATTCAAAATACATACAAGTGCAACTTAGGATTAATTGTTCCGATATATCTATTTTAATTCTATTTGTTCTCAAAATTACATTAAAATCAATTTTTCTTAAACAAAAACCCAGCAATAGATAAATATTAATCGAATAAACTTACCTTTCCTCTTGTCAATCAGACAATCTTGTTGACATTAAATGTTTCTTAATAGCCATATTTTTTTCCATGAAAACAAACGTTGTTATGATCAGGATGAACGGAAGTTGATTTTCGGAACTCTCGATAATTTTAGAGTTCCGAATGTAAAACTGAAACACAAAACACGGTGCGTCCGTGAAAGCGACTTTTTTGGACACTTTTTTGGACAAATCGTCGTGTCCAAGTTTTGTTGGGTACTAACCTGCAAATACCCAATTAGGGTGTTTTAAGCACATTCAGCGACACTTCTTATTGGGTATACCCAATAAGCAAAAAGTACCCAATAAGTACAATCTTGGCATGAAAAATACCCAATAAATGCACTCTCGTAAACACGGACGGACGTACAGACGGACGGACGGAATTAACGATTACTATATACCCTCCCGCTTTTCAAGCGGGGGGTATAATAACTAGAGGATATCAAACTTATACAGTGGATTCCATTTAATCAGATAGTGGTTAAACGAATATTTCGGCTTATCTGATACAATATCAGAGCACAAAACCATATCTTATATATTTATTAATAATTTCATCTGATATTCTGATAGGAAAATATGGGATTTTTGTTTTATCTGATACAAAAATTTCGCCTATCATAGTGATTTTCATAATAATTGTCTTGTTCACACCTCTACCTTCTGTATGTAAATCCTTTGTTTACACAAGTTTGACACTTCCAGACACGATAATGATAATGAACAAAAATTGTGAATTTCGTGGTCCCCGCCCCCCTGGGGCCTGGGGGGTGGGGCAAAAATCACTAAAAATAGTGCAATCTTTAAAAAATCTTCTTCTTTACTCCTGGACATCAAGCAGTCAAACTGTTGGTATGATTGTAATCAGCATTGAGTCCTCTACCAAAATTGTGAAATTCATGACCCCAGGGTCAGGGGTTCTGGTGTTAGGGCAGGGCTCTATTGATTATATAGTGAAAATGCAGCAAGTTTTTAAAAATCTTCTTCTCTGCTCCTGGGTATTAAATAAACAAATTAAGTTCATAGTTATGATGAGCAAGAGTGGCTCTACCAAATTTGTGAATTTTATGGCCCCAGGGTCAGGGGTTCTGGTGTTAGGGCGGGGCTCTATTGATTATGTAGTGAAAATGCATTATTTCTTTGAAATCTCTTTCTCTGTTCCTGAGTATTAAATAAACTAATTAAGCACATAGTTATGATGAGCAAGAGTGTCTCTTCATAAATTGTGAATTTTATGGCCCCAGGGTCAGGGGTTTTGGTGTTAGGGAAGGGCTCTATATTGATTATATAATGAAAATGCATTAAATCTTTGAAAATCTTCTTCTCTGCTCCTAGGTATTAAATACACTAATTCAGTGAATAATTATTATGAGCAAGAGTGCCTCTACCAAAATTGTGAAATTCATGGCCCCAGGGTCAGGGGTTCTGGTGTTAGGGCAGGGCTCTATTGTTTATATAGTGAAAATGTATTAAATCTTTGAAAATCAACTTCTCTGCTCCTAGGTTTTAAATAAACTAACTAAGTAAATAGTTATGATGAACAAGAGTGCCTCTACCAAAATTGTGAAACTCATGGCCCCTGCAGGGTCAGGTGTTCTGGTGTTAGGGCGGGGCTCTATTGATTATATAGTGAAAATGCATTAAATCTTTGAAAATCTTCTTCTCTTCTCCTATGTTTTAAATAAACTAACTAAGTACATAGTTATGATGAGCAAGAGTGCCTCTACCAAAATTGTGAATTTTATGGCCCCAGGGTCAGGGGTTCTGGTGTTAGGGCGGGGCTCTATTGATTATATAGTGAAAATGCATTATTTCTTTGAAAATCTTCTTCTCTGCTCCTAGGTATTAAATACACTAATTCAGTAAATAATTATTATGAGCAAGAGTGCCTCTATCAAAATTGTGCAACTCATGGCCCCAGGGTCAGGGGTTCTGGTGTTAGGGCAGGGCTCTATTGTTTATATAGTGAAAATGTATTAAATCTTTGAAAATCTTCTTCTCTGCTCCTAGGTTTTAAATAAACTAACTAAGTAAATAGTTATGATGAACAAGAGTGCCTCTACCAAAATTGTGAAACTCATGGCCCCAGGGTCAGGGGTTCTGGTGTTAGGGCGGGGCTCTATTGATTATAAAGTGAAAATGCATTAAATCTTTGAAAATCTTCTTCTCTGCTCCTAGATTTTAAATAAACTAACTAAGTACATAGTTATGATGAGCAAGAGTGCCTCTTCCAAAATTGTGAATTTTATGGCCCCAGGGTCAGGGGTTCTGGTGTTAGGGCAGGGCTCTATTGTTTATAATGTGAAAATGCATTAAATCTTTAAAAATCTTCTTCTCTGCTCCTATGTTTTAAATAAACTAACTAAGTACATAGTTATGGTGAGCAAGAGTGCCTCTTCCAAAATTGTGAATGCCTTAGCATCTACCTTAAAACATGAAACAAATTCAATCATTTGAAAGTTGTTGCATGATGCTCAGGTGACCTATAAGGCCCGTGGGCCTCTTGTTATTTGTAAGTGTGAGCAGTGACAAGGATCCTGTTTGGGAGAAGAGCAAAAAGGAGTAAAAATGAATGTAATCTTTAAAAGAAAATTATTAATCAAAAATATTTGTTTATTTCCTCTATTTAGGGACTTTTTAGTCTGATGTTCATAAACCTAAAATAAAAAAAAAATGTTGGCCTTCAGATCATAAAGTTTTTACTTGCAGACCTGGTGAATGTAATAAAAGAAATCAAGTAGTTGGAGGTGTTCCCACTTCAAGTGTACCAGACTTGAGATTTTTTACCAATGAAACATGTCCATTGTCACTGGGAGTTATTGGCGTAGCAGAGGTAAATACTATATAACGGGTAATGTTTACTGCTGTAAATTTTTATGAATTTTATAAAAAAAGGGTGATTTAATTTAAATTTTTACGCGCTGATTTTTAGCTCTACTGGTCAGAGACCAGAAGAGCTTATGTGATGGTAATGCGTCCGTCGTCCGTCCGTATGTCTGTAAACAATTTTTCAAAATGCTACTCCTCCTACAGTTTTGGTCTGATTTCAATATAACTTGGCACACAAGTAGACTACACTAAGATACATAATTCTGTGTATCGGTTTTTGATTTTGATGAACGGTGTTGCCGTGGTTACTAAAAATAGAAATTTCTGTGAAATTCTTTCAAAATGCTACTCCTCCTACAGTTTTGATCTGATTTCAATAAAACTTTGCACACAAATAGACTACACTAAGATACATAATTTTATGCATCTGTTTTTGATTTCGATGAACGATGTTGCAGTGGTTACTAAAAATAGAAATTTCCGTGAAATTGTTTCAAAATGCTACTCCTCCTACAGTTTTGGTCTGATTTCAGTATAACTTGGCCAACAAGTAGAATACACTAAGATACATAATTCTGTATATCGGTTTTTGATTTCGATGAACGGTGTTGTCGTGGTTACTAAAAATAGAAATTTCTGTGAAAATCTTTCAAAATGCTACTCCTCTTACAGTTTTGATCTGATTTCAATATAACTTGGCACACAAGTAGACTACACTAAGATACATAATTCTGTTTATCATTTTTGATTTCGATGAATGGTGTTGCCGTGGTTACTAAAAATAGAAATTTCTGTTAAATACTCTCAAAATGCTACTCCAAATAATTGTTTTAGTCTGGTTATAATATAATGTGGCATGCAAGTAGACTACCCTAAGAACATAAAGAGACTTAATCAAGGATCATTATTCTATTTATTGCTGTTGAAAAGTTTCAATTTCTACTGCTTAAGTACTTTTCTCTTCCTTTGCTTTAAGTACAAACCAATAGAGCTTCAGTCTCAACAGAGACTTCTGGTTTACAAATTGAACTTCTCCGTAAAAATTAAAATCATCAGATTAAAATTCCATATCACGTACTGTTAGCCAAAGAGAGAAAGAGAAAGATATTTATTAAATGATTACAATATAAACTAGAGGTACTGTGAGCGATGAGCTCACTAAATGATACCCCCCGCCTCCCGTATGGTTATAACTGGTGAAAAAGTCCATGTATTCCTGTGGCCCGGAAACCCAAAATATGTGTCGGATCAAAAAGTAAAATAGGAGGTGCACAATGGCAATATGTAATAAAGATTCTGTGAAAGTTTCATCAAATTTCATTCAGTGGTGTGAGAGGAGTTGCGGATAAGAGATGGGTACCCCAAAGCGTAACAGACGGACGGACGGACAGACGGAAGGACGGACGGACAGACAGACGGACGGACAGACGTACAGACGGACGGAATTAACGATTACTATATACCCTCCCGCTTTTCAAGCGGGGGGTATAACAATGCCATAAATTACACTATGTATAATTATACCCCACGCAACTAGTTGCGGGAGGTATAATGTTTTTGACTGGTCCGTCAGTCAGTCAGTCAGTCAGTCAGTCAGTCCTCTTTTTTTGTCAGCGCAACTCCTCATAAACCGCTGCACAGAATTTCGTCATACTTTGCAGGTATTTAGGACACAATGTGTAGATGTGCATATTACCAGGAAATTCACATTCCTTTATTTTTTCCGGGAATTTCCGCACTTTTAACTTAGGCATTTGGCCATACCTTGAATATAGAGATGAACAGTTTGTCAGTGCAACTCCTCATAAACCGCTGCACAGAATTTCGTTAATTTTGCAGATATTTAGGACACAATGGGTAGATGTGCATATTACCAGGAATTTCCGATTCCTTAATTTTTCCGGGAATTTCTACACTTTCCAACTTAGACTTTTTGGCCATATTTTGAATATAGAGATGAACAGTTTGTCAGCACCACCCCTCTTAAACATGTTGTACATAGTTTCGTCAACCTATCCTGTTATTTAGGACTTATTCCATTATTTTATCCCAAAGAGTTTTGCCTATAATTCAAGAAAATTTCTCCCCCCCACCCAACTTCAAATGAATGTGTGGATTTGTATATTGTCAAGAAATTTTTATTCCACGCCCTCATTCAAGGGGAGACAATTGGCAATTAATGAAAATTTGGTGGCATGTTTTTTAAAAATCTTCTTCTCAAGAACCACTGTGGCAGCAAAGATGGAACTTAGAGGGAATCATCCTCAGGTAGTGTAGATTCAAGTTTGTTCAAATCATGACCCCCAGGGGTAGGGCGGGGCCAAAATAGCCGACCAAAGTTTTACATAGAATTATATAAGAATATTCTTTAAAAATCTTCTTCTCAAGAATAACTAAGTCATAATTCATCATATTTATATGGAAGCATCCTCAAGTAGTGCAGATTCACCAAAATATTATTAAAATTTTTTTTGAAAATGCAAAATTTTGATATCTTTTAAGAGGGCAAGCAACTTCCAGTAATGGATAGAAAATTAGAAATTCATTTATCTATGATTAAAAAACTGATTTGGCAAAGGAAAAGATTTCCTAACTTTTTTGGTCCATAGTTATAACCTGTATATAATTTTCAACCTTAATTTAGAATGTTGCATTTCTATTGACTTTGAGTATAGAAATATATAGAAAAAATCTTTAAAAATCTTCTCATCAAGAATAGCAAAGCCATAATTGATCATATTTATATGGAAGCATCCTCAGGTAGTGTAGATTCAAGTTTGTTCAAATCATGACCCCAGGGGAAGGGCCGGGCCACAATGGCCGACCAAAAATTTACATAGAAATATATATAAAGCCATATGAATTGAATTTGCATTATGCATGTTTTCCTTCAAGTATTACTACCAAATATGTTAGGGAATCAAATATTGCAAAACATAACTTCAATATTTGAGGTTTTATTGTGAATTGAATTATATATACAATTCCATGAACAAAAAAAAGTCAGTTCAATATATCAAATTTTGAGATCTTTGAAAGTTCATTATAAAGGATATTAATTTCATCATATTTAACTTCAACAGGACCGATAATCAGTTTGCTATATCCGTAAATTCGTTATGTCAGAGTTCCTTATAACCATAAAATTTTACAAGGATTTGTTAAGAATTTTGCCAGGGACCCAGAAAAACTTTGCTATATCCATGAATTCCCTATATCTGTGTTTGCACTAAACGAGTTTTACTGTATTTTAAAATTGTATTGATGTTTGCACAAAATTTCTTATTTAACCCAAGCTCTCCCTCCCCCTTTGTTTTTATAAAAGACACACTTTTAATAATTGTTTACCAGTCAAAGATCATTGACAGACACACAGAAATGGCGCCAATTATGGAGTACAAGTACTTCCACTATGTAAAGAAAGAACAAATAAGAGCATTTGATATCCTGCATTTAGATAAAATGTGCAGCTAATAAATCAATCTTGATAAACAAAATGAATTTGATTATATTCTAAATGAGCTAGTGCAAAGATCAGAAAAAGGAAAGATGATTTATTTAAATTAATTTTGATTTTTTTTTCATAATAATTCATGCATGATTAATATTGATAGCAAGAACTTTTATGTTTTTTGTGTAAAAAGAAAAAGTAAAAATCTTTATTTGGATATTTTTGGATGCGCGTACAGATTCAATTTTTATAATTTGGATTTGTTGAAAATAGAAAGGACAAATCAAACAAACTACGAGGGTTGATTCAAAAGTAATGTCACTGTGTCAATATCTTTAATATTTGGCGTCATATTATCAAATATAATGCACCAAAAGATGCATGAAAATAAAATTTGATCAAAATTTGAAATTTTCATTGAATAATGTTTAATTAAATCAATTTTATAGACGTTTAAAATATTAAACATAAGATGTGTGGCCGCGTCACAACTCAACGTCACGTTTTAAAGTGTAAATTGTTAAAATGAGAAAAGAAAAACATTTAAAAGCAACTTATAAAGCTTCTAATCACCCAATATTTTAAAAGACAAAACTTTTCGACATTTTCTGGTCTTAAGTTGAAAATAAAATGACGTCATTGCTTTTTGATCATAAACATTGCTGTTTTAATCTGCTGGATTGAATAAAGGAAATGTCAAAATGGGGGATAATCGCTGAAACAAGCTGTGATGCATTTTTGATACAAAATGGGGAAATCGTTCATAGAAACAGTTACGAAGATTTATCAGACATAAAGAAGAGAGACTTGTTTACAGATGGTTTCAGCAATTTTTAGCGAGTCATGGGTCACTAGCTGGATGATCAGCAAAGGACAGAAATACCTAAAAAGGGAGGTTTGGCACAAACGTTTAATGGTGTCTTACGTTGTCCAAAAAGAGAGACGATTAGACAGTTACAGGGATATAAGAAACTTTGAGTTTGTCTTATGGTACTATTAAAAAAAATTTGACAGAGGACTAAATTATATGTAGTGTGAGTGTATAATGGGTGCCAATAATTCTTATAAAAAGAGAAATATACATGATTGTGTTCGTAAATCTCAAATATTTATTAAAGAAACGAAGGGGAAGCGTTCAAGTGTGTGACGGTGCGTATCCGTCATATGACGTTATTTAGGTGCGGCGACTACCGTAATTGCACTTTGTATATGATTCCATATTTTAAAAAGTGTGAATCATTTTAATTTGAATTTTTCAGGACTGATTTGTAATAAATATAGCTTCAATCATGTATAATTTCGTTGATTTATGTTGAACAGTAGCAATTTTATCGAAGTAGTGACATTACTTTTGGATCAACCCTCATATATTAGATATTGGTATGGCCTCTGAAAAAAAGGTAGAAAAGCCTCATGTAATTTTTACCATTTTAACTCTGCATTTCAGGTAAAGCTTCGAATCATGCCATTTGATTCAGAATTTTTCAGCATAGAGAATCTACCTGTTGACACTTTAGGACAACACGCTGGTGAGCTCTTGCTTGAATATGAATATTCAATATTTGAAGAGGCAGTCTTCGGAATACTTTGCTTTAGGACAAAGGTAATGAGGGAGAGCATACCATATTGCTCTGCTGCTGTTTGTTGGTTAGGCGACCATAATTTGATTTTTAGCTCTACTGGTCAGAGACCAGAAGAGCTTATGCGATAGTAATGCGTCCGTCGTCCGTCCGTCTGTCTGTCCGTCTGTCCAGCTGTCCATCTGTCTGTCTGTCTGTAAACAATCTTTCAAAATGCTACTCCTCCTACAGTTTTGTTCTGATTTCAATATAACTTGGCACACAAGTAGACTACACTAAGATACATAATTCTGTGTATCGGTTTCTGATTTCGATGAACGGTGTTGCCGTTATTACTAAAAATAGAAATTTCTGTGAAATTCTTTCAAAATGCTACTCCTCCTACAGTTTTGGTCTGATTTCAATATAACTTAGCACACAAGTAGACCACACTAAGATACATAATTCTGTGTATTGGTTTTTGATTTCGATGAACGGTGTTGCCGTTGTAAGTTACTAAAAATAGAAATTTCTGTGAAATTCTTTCAAAATGCTACTTCTCCTACAGTTTTGGTCTGATTTCAATATTACTTGGCACACAAGTAGACTACACTAAGATACATAATTCTGTGTATCGGTTTCTGATTTCGATGAACGATGTTGCCGTTGTTACTAAAAATAGAAATTTCTGTGAAATTCTTTCAAAATGCTACTCCTCCTACAGTTTTGGTCTGATTTCAATATAACTTGGCACACAAGTAGACTACACTAAGATACATAATTCTGTGTATCGGTTTCTGATTTCGATGAAAGGTGTTGCCGTTGTTACTAAAAATAGAAATTTCTGTGAAATTCTTTCAAAATGCTACTCCTCCTACAGTTTTGGTCTGATTTCAATATAACTTGGCATACAAGTAGACTACACTAAGATACATAATTCTGTGTATCGGTTTTTGATTTCGATGAACGTTGTTGCCGTGGTTACTAAAAATAGAAATTTCTGTGAAATTCTTTCAAAATACTACTCCTTCTACATTTTGGTCTGATTTCAATATAACTTAGCACACAAGTAGACCACACTAAGATACATAATTCTGTATATCGGTTTTTGATTTCGATGAACGATGTTGCCATTGTTACTAAAAATAGAAATTTCTATGAAATTCTTTAAAAATGCTACTCCTCCTGCAGTTTAAGTCTGATTATAATATAATGTGGCATGCAAGTAGACTATACTAAGAACATAAAGAGACTTAATCAAGGATCATTATTCTTTTTATTTCTGTGGTAAAGTTTTAATTCCCAACTGCTTAAGAACTTTTCCCTTCCATTGCTATAAGAACAAACCAGTAGAGCTTCAGTCTCGACAGAGACTTCTGGTTAGTTTTACAGATTATTTTCAAGAAAGGTCAAGTCGGAGGAAGAAAAAAAAGAAAAAAAGACACAAATCATACCTGTCAACTTTTCTGATTTTTTTTTAAGAGGGAGGGGGGGGGGGGGGAGAAAGCTAGAAACGACCTTTTTCACATATAAAAAGTCACACATTTCACTGTAGTAGTATAAAACAAAACAAAAAACAACTAACAAGATAATTTTTTTTAATATTAATACACATTACATGTATAAATGTAGTTAGGCCATAAATGTTACCGCCTCATCATTTTAGGTGTGGGTAGGTAGGTAAGCTTTCTTTTTTTTTTTTGGAGACAAAAAATCAGAATTAAATTTTGATTGTATAGAGGTATTTACTATGTCTTAGATTTCACTTTAAGTTACTAATCAAACAAGAAAACTAAAGCATTCTTAATGAATCCAATATTTTATTGTTCAAATATCAGAATACATCAGTTCTTTTTTAAAAACAGCGTCTACAGGTGCAATGGGGATGTAAAAAAATGTCAATAGGATAAAATTAGAAAATGGATATTTAAAAAAATAAAATGCTACTCCTCCTACAGTTTTGGTCTAATTTCAAAATAACTTGGCACACAAATAGACTACACTAAGATACATAATTTTATGCATCTGTTTTTGATTTCGATGAACGGTGTTGCAGTGGTTACTAAAAATAGAAATTTCCGTGAAATTGTTTCAAAATGCTACTCCTCCTACAGTTTTGGTCTGATTTCAGTATAACTTGGCCAACAAGTAGAATACACTAAGATACATAATTCTATATATCGGTTTTCGATTTCGATGAATGGTGCTGTCGTGGTTACTTAAAATAGAAATATCTGTAAAATAGTTTGAAATTGCTACTCTTCCTACAGTTTTGGTCTGATTTCAATATAATTTGGCACACAAGTAGAATACACTAAGATACATAATTCTGTGTATCCAATTATAATTTTGATGAACGGTGTTGCCGTGTTAACTAAAAATAGAAATGTCTGTCAAATTGTTTCAATGCTACTCCTCCTACAGTTTTGGTCTGATTTCAGTATAACTTGGCACACAAGTAGACTTCACTAAGAACATAAAGAGACTTTATCAATGAGCATTATTGTATTTGATGCTGTTTATAAAGTTTCAAATCCCAGCTGCTTAAGTACTTTCTCTTCCTCTGCTATAAGTTCAAACTAGTAGAGCTTCAGTCTTGACAGAGACTTCTGGTTTAAATTATTTTATTTTCTTCTTTATGATAACGTTGGTATTCTATTATGGCAGAGATATACAATTATGACTCGCTTATACTGTACTCTCTAACTGTTAGGAATAATTTATATTTCATGTGAAAGGGACGCCATACATTTTTCAGTAAAAATACATAACACGGCGTTATTCATTTAATTTCTTTAAAATTTCACGTTTTTGTGAATAGTGCACAAATTAGAAAATTAAGTATATGGAATACTTAAATGGGAAATAAAGACAAACGAAGTGTAGTTATTTGTTTTTAGAAATTATATTGAAAAATAATAACGCCATTGTGTCCTCTTTGTTACCCTAGCAGTGTTTGTTGTTTGATTTTAAACTTATTTGACAACTGTATGAATTAGGTTTAATAAAAATAAATCCACAAGATACTGATGTACAAGTAACAGTTACTGGCATAATGCATCGTTGTTTATTCTTTAGTTTTTATAGAAAGTTGCACGGAATACCCGATTTCGCGGATTCAACGATACCCTAATATCGAATATAATATATGCGATTTTAACAAATAATACCTCATTTAGAGTATTCTCTTCGACCTGTTTCAACTGAATCAACAGTTTTTGACCTTGGCAATTCCTTTGAGCTTGACCTCACTTTAATGAAATTAGTGTCAAACTTCATGTGCTGATACATACTATAATGTAAGCAATTCAACTGCATCACTATTTAAGATACTCTGATCAAATTTTATACACATACAAATTTTGATGTTGCTTTAAATTACTAATATACTACGAGCGGGGCATAAATGGACATATTTATATTTAATATCTTTTGTTTCACTGGGACTATAGAGTTAAATATTGGCATACATCATGATCAACATTTAAAGCTCACCTGAGCCGAAGGTTCAAGTGAGATTTTCTGATCAAAATTTGTCCGTCCTCTGTCGTTGTCGTCGTTGTTGATGTCGGAAACTTTAAACATTTTCATCTTCTTCTCAAGAACCACTGGGCCAATTTCAACCAAACTTGGCACAAAGTAGCTTTAGGTGAAGGGGTTTCAAGTTTGTCCAAATGAAGGCCCACACCGTTTTCCAAGGGGAGATAATCATAAATTTGTTAAAAATTAATGGCATTTTTAGCTCACCTAAGCCGAAGGCTCAAGTGAGCTTTTCTGATCACATTGTGTCCGTCGTCCGTCCGTCCGTCTGTCTGTCCGTCCGTAAACTTTTCACATTTTGAACTTCTTCTCAAGAACCTCTGGGCCAATTTTGACCAAATTTGGTACAAAGCATGCTTGGGTAAAGGGGAATTTAAATTGTTAAAATGAAGGGCCAAATTCCTTCACAAGGGGAGATAATCAAGAAAAGACAAAAATAGGATGGGGTCATTAAAAAATCTCCTTCTCAAGAACCACTGGGCCAGAAAAGCTGAAACTTATGTGGAAGCATCCTGGGGTTGTGTAGATTCTAAATTGTTCAAATCATGACCCACGGGGATTAGGCGGGGCCACAATTGGGAATCAAAGTTTTACTTAGAAATATATAGGAAAAATCTTTAAAATCTTCTTCTCAAGACCCACTGTGCCGGAAAAGCTGAAACTTAAGTGAAAGCATCCTTGGGTATTGTAGATTCTAAATGGTTCAAATCATGCCCCCTGGGGTAGGGTGGGGCCACAATGGGGAATCAAAGTTTTACATAGAAATATATAGGAAAAATCTTTGAAAATCTTCTTCTCACGAACCACTGGGCCAGAAAAGCTTAAACTTATGTGAAAGCATCCTGGGTTATTGTAGATTTTAAATTGTTCAAATCATGCCCCCCGGGGTAGGGTGGGGCCACGTACAATGTGGAATCAAAGTTTTTCATAGAAATATATAGGAAAAATCTTTGAAAATCTTCTCAAGAACCAGTGGGCCAGAAAAGCTGAAACTTATGTGGAAGCATCCTGTGGTAGTGTAGATTTCAAATTGTCTAAATTATGATCAGTGGGGTAGAAGGGAGGGGATGTTCACAATATGTATTACAAGGGGGAAATCTAGTAAAGAACAGAATGGTCAAAGCTTCTCAGGTGAGCAATGTGGCCCATGGGCCTCATGTTAAAATATCTTCTTCTCCAGAACCGATGGGCCAGGAAAGATGAAACTCCTTTGGAATCATTCTCAGGTAGTGTAGATTCAAGTTTGTTCAAATCATGACTCCTGGTTCAAGGGTGGGGCCAAAATGGCCGACCCTAGTTTTACATAGGAATCTTCTTCTCCAGAACCACTTGGCCAGGAAAGATGAAACTCATGTGGAATCATCCTCAGGTAGTGTAGATTCAAGTTTGTTCAAATCATGACCCCCGTGGCTAGGGTGGGGCCAAAATGGCCGACCCAAGTTTTACATAGGGATTTATAGTGAAACCTTTTAAAGTCTTCTTTTCGAGTACTTCAAAACTATGATCGGTGATATTTATATGGAATCATCCTAAGGTAGTGTAGATTCAAGTTTGTTCGAATGATAAACGCCTGGAGTGGGGGGGGGGGGGGTTAAATTCCAGCCTGATGTGCCCAGGTGAGCACTGTGGCCCCTGGGCCTCTTGTTTGAATGATGTTTACGAATTTGTTCTAAAAACAGTGCCTTTATACATATTCATTTTTAAACAACATTCGGCAATGTATTTAATTTTGTTTTAGTTACAAAGTTATACATCTCAAATTCTAATGCTACTAAAGATTTTGGAGTTAATTCTTTCAAAAGACAATATCTCATTCCCGATCATAATCGTACCGTATTGATTTATTTAACAGCTGTCTTCACGTAGGCTTACATGTATGATGTTTCACTCTTGCCTTTTCAGTTCATCTTATATATTTATGTAAGCTAGTCTCTTCTATCAGTAAGCAGTCATGTCACCCGGAAACCTCTGCAACTATATATAAATCTGTTCTCCATAGTAATGTTTATGTTTTTTCATCGTTTACAGTTATCTTTTTCTCTGTTTATAGGAGTAATATCCCGCGTTGCTTGACAATTTGGTGCTCCACATAACTGCTTAATGTCGCTATTTTTGACAATGTCTATAATTCAAAGCGCTTTCAAATTGATATATATTGTCAAATATGTGTTATTTATGATGTGAAATAAATAGAATGAGTATTTATGTAAGTAAAATTTTTGACATAATATTGCCATATAACCTGATAACAACGAAAACCTCAATCCCAATGTTATTTGTAAAAAAAAAATTGTTGTGCATCGACCACCAATATTTAACATATATTTAACATATTTAAAATATTTCACACCAGGCTGTCCTAAAAAAAATGTTTGTTTTGAATTGCCGCCTGAAGGGTTTCAGACACAGGAGGGAGGGAAGGAAAATATTTTTTTTTAATTGAAAATAAATTAAAATTTTTTTATAAAAATCTTAGTTAACATTAAATACATTTTCTGACTTAAAAAAAAAGTATCTACCACCAACAGAAAACCCTAATTTTACATAGATCTGACATTATATTTCAGTGTTTTGTATGGTGCGTGTGATACATGTCATGGGCAAAAAATTTATTGAATTAAAAAAATCTTCCTACTTTTGGTCAATAATTTTTTTTTTTGAGGGGGCAATTCAATGAGGCGGGAGGCAATTCCAAACAAAGTATAATTTTATTTTGGCCTCATTTAAATGGTGTTTTTTGACATCACAGGCCTATACTATTCTGATACAAAATTTAAAAGATGATTTCGAAACAACATGCCAAAAACTATTAGTTTTGGTTGTATAATATTTGAAATACCATATAAGTAGAATATTTAGCGAGGATTTAATTTTGGCATTATTAGCGAGGGTGCCGATATCGCTAAAATTGAATATCGCTATAAATTAATTGCGTTTTATTCGTATTAGCTTCTTTAATCTACATTTTAAAATCGCTAAAATAACATTTCGCTAAAAATAAATTACCAATTTTAAAGGACAAATCACTAAATTTGCGCCTCGCTAAAATTTCCACTTATACACCATATACGGTATTCAAAAACCTAGCGTTTTTCTGGGACAACCCTATAGTTACATGTATGATTAGCAATGGTCCCTCTTTCAAAATTGTGAGTGCCATAGAATCTAGCTTAAAACATGAGCCGAATTCTAGCATTTTAATGTTGTTGCCTGATGCTCAAGTGACCTTTAAGGCCCATGGGCCTTTTGTCACATTTGAATATTTGAAAAAATCTTCTTAAAAACCAGTAAGCAAGAAAAGCTGTAAGTTATGTGAATTCATCCTAAGTAATTTAAGATTCTGAAAGATTATAAATACATGTAACAGTAGGGCCTTAGTTGAGCATTGGAGCACATATATCTCTTTTTAGTCAAGGAATCAAATGAATTTTCTTTTTATTCAGGTAATATTTACATTCCTGAAAATGAGAGATGAACACTTTCAAAAGATTCTTCATCATAAAGATCAAAGTGACTTGGGTATTAGAAGTGTCATATATTACACAAAACCTTATGACTACCTTATTGAAGACCAGAGGGAAAACATTCTTGAGGTTCTCTTTTGGCTGGGTATGCAAACATTTTGGTAGTTGTTTGTTTATTTAGCACATATTTTGTAGGGCTGTCACGGTTTTATAATTTTCGGGTCAGGTCAGTTCTAACTTTTTTTAATTCGCTTTCAGGTGTCTTGATTCAGGTTTAGAATAAAAAGTCACAATTTGAATTATGTTCAACAATTTTTAAAAAAATTTTTAATCTAAAAACAGCAACATAATGACTGGTTTAATGAAGCTTCCTAACTAGAAAGATAATTGAACTAAAGTGATTCAAATCACAATTTGACATTATAATGGTAATTAAAAAACCTTTCGTTTTAGACACCATTTTAATGGCAAAACCTACAGTATTGTACAAATCAGAACTGAACCGGATTCTGGAAAAACAGAACAGAACCTGACCCGAATTGTTCTGTTCCGCGTTATTTCAGGTGCCCGTGACAGCCCCAATATTTTGTGTTCATTTCAATTTAAAGACAACATATTATACATTTTAAAGTGGTTATTTATCAGTTCAAATTTTAATATTTTATGCCTAAGAATTCACTTACAAGTTTAGAATGAGGTAAATATGTTACTGTCACAAAGTTTTGCACACAATGAAAATAGTCACCGAGACTCATGCAAGAATAAGTTGAAGGCCATGCATGCAGGTGATTTCTAGAGTTTATAATCATAGATGAAGAATTTTTGTATGCACCCGAAAGATATAAAAATATACAAACACTGAGAAGTGGGATATGCACTGTAGTATTGCAATTTTCAAATAGGAGAACAATTTAAAACTGTGTACTATTTATTTAGATCTTATTTTAATGTAAATATGTATCAAGTTTGATGTAGTTTATAAGAAGTGAGATGTTTTTTTTTACATGCTAATGAACACTGTTTACTTGAATATATTTTTAAATTCATGTAGTAGTCTAAGATAAAATTTTTCATTTGTTTATATACATTTCATGACAAAAATGTGATAGTACATGTATAAAATTCATACATTTTTTTCTTTCTTTTGTTAAAAAATGTAATGAGATTTGTTTTATTATTTTGATTTAATGTTTTTGAAAGAAACTGGTTGATAATCTACAGCTGGTATGTTGCATACTGATAGATCTCAAATTTTATGCTCCAACAGCTAGGCACTGTATATTTATATGAATTTTATAGACATTGAAATGATTTTCATGCTGTGATAAATCTGATTTAACTTATTAGCTCAATGTTTTCTAATTTAATGAAATGTTTGAGTTGTAAAATTTTTAACAATATGGTATAACGACAGATTAATTTGTATATTTTGAAATTTAAAAATTGGATAATTTTTTAAAAATTTAATAATGTAATTGTTTGTGCAAAAATGCATTTTACAATTGCTTTAGTAATGATTTTGCTTTTTGCATTTGTAAATGACTGCTTTTTATGCAATGTTACAAGCTTTAGCTCACAATTATGGGAGGTTTCATGAGTATTCATTTTGTTCACCTGTTGTTTAATTGTCATCAGTCTGTCTATACTAGTACATGTACTATAATTGTCAGTTTTTGAAATTTTTTTCTCTGTATGCTGCATGTGAGTAATAAATTGATTTGGTTAGTAATTATTTTTAACCTTACTGATTGAAATTTGTACAGTTACAATCAAAAGTGTATAATTTTATTTCAAAAGTGTCTGAAGAAGAAGTTACCTCATGTTAAATTGATGGTTATGTGAGGATACCCGTGTCATCTGTGTTTGAAATGAGGGGTTAGACAGATTTATTCTTGCATTGAAACATGACACACATGTTGTCATTCTGACCATTTTTATTCATTGAATCAAACTAAACTAAAAACCAAAAACGTCCAAGTCATACCAGTCCGAAAATGCGGCCTGACCTCACCTTACCATATACACAACACCCGATGGGCGTTGTCATAATGACACGAGAGAGCTACGCTCCCTTGTTGTTATTATGACCACACCCATTGGGTATCTGCACATAATTAACAGTATGATATGGGGGTAAATGACTTGTACCATAGTTTTCAAAAATCATTCATATATAAGTCAGCTTAGGAATTGGTCAGACTGGTTCATGTGATTGAAGCATTAAGTTTTGTTTGTTTTGAACAAACATGTATTTTATTGACATGCAAAAGCATTAAGTCTTTGGTTTCATGATACATGCATTTTATATGATTTTACACTTTCTCGTGTCCCTCTGACCACGTCCATCGAGCATAGGGTTAGTGACTTCTAAACAATATATTTCAAAAATTCATTGTATGTTGTTTAATGTTCTTCTCGAGAATTTTTCGCTCATATGGAGACGCCACCACTTGCCAGTGGAGAGCTACAAATTTCATCGTATATTTGGCACTCAGGTTCATTGAACAATTATGAATCTTCTTCATGCCAACACCTTCTGCAACATTTTACCTAGGTTTATACGGTCTACACATCCCACAGTGGGGTTTGACTCCTTACTTGCTAACTCTAGGGCAGGTGCTCTAACCATGGGGGCGACTTAAAAATTAAATGTATCTAAATTTTAATTCCTTTTAGAAAGTTCTTCTGATTTATGTAATTGAAAATGTCACGAGTATGGTTTCAATGAGATATATATGTTGTTTTGGTATGATTTTCTCTCTCATAAATCAAATAATTTAGATTAATTAAGAACTTGGCTTAACTTAAGTTTTGTAAACCCAATATATATTTTGTCGTGCACAGTGGTATGTTGATTGAAATGTTTTTAGGGGTGGTGTATATTTCAATTTAATGAAAATTAGATCTTTGATTGGCTAAATCCACAATCCAAAAGTTTAAGTACACTTCAGAATCTGTTTTTTCTGTCATGTTTCCATTGTTGGTTATCAAAAGAAAGATAGATATGAATCTACTAAGCTAAGGTCACCCTAGTCATTACACTATTTAGTAAAAATGTTGAAAAAACTTGAGCGATTTCTGAAGTTTTTAATTTCATTTTTTAACTTAAGTTGAAGTATTAATGGTCATTTTTAATTGTTAATTATATCTGTATATCATAACACTGTATACAATGGATATGTTTTACTCCCCTGAATTTGGTATACATTAAAACAAGTCTGAATGATTGTTTTATTTAAAAATTGTGCATGATTTTTTAGTACTTTTGTCCTAGCTCGATGGGTGGAGTTATAGAAAAGTTTGGGTTATGTACAGAAAACCCACACTTTAAACAAAGAAATCTCACCTAACTATGGACCAAAATAATAGGTAAACTTTTCAATTTGGAATATAGAACAATATTTTGAACTGTAAATCCCCAAAGGAGTAGCAAAAAGAAATACTAATTGTTTTGTGGCATTTGTTTAAATCATCCTGGATATTTTGTTTTTAATTTTAATGGCACTATAACACTTTGTTGTTGTTCGTTTTAGGGAAATCTTTAAAAATTTTCTGTATTTATTTTTCCTGAGACAGTTATTAATGTACGAATTATGCAATGTACTGTACATTTATATTCATTATCATATAATCAATCATGTTTTCATATCTGTACATATATATACATGTATATAATGTTAATCATTATGTGATTTCTAGTAATATAAAAACTTAATTTGTAACATGTCTTGTATTTTTTTGCCTGGAAATCTTTTTACAGTCAGAACGCCAGTATGCTTGTTGTATACAGATTTAAGGTCCAACTACACATTTCTCAAAACTATATAATTTTTCCCAAGAATTTGCCATTGTAGGATAAGCACTTGAACAAGTTCCTTAAAAAAATTAGGGTACCTTACCAGGCATTTGGCCAAGATACCATAGGGTCTATTTTCAAATATAACCCCTTATGGATAATCTTCTAAATGGCGTATAACATAATTATGTTCCCCAAACAGAGTTTGGGAACATATTGTTTTTACTCGGTTTCTTCTTCTTATTTTTTTTATTTCTTTGATCTCTGGTCTCTTTTTGTCTGCGAGTGTTCACCCAACTGAGCTAAAACCTTTTTAGGGTTATTAGGTGTGTAGTGTAGGTGTGCGGAACGAACTTTCAAGGACATTTTGCGCGCATACGCATGCACCTGCGGGCGCGTGAAATGAGTGAAATGACGGATAAACTTTATATAGCCATATAACTTTAATATTTTTTCGATGAAATACTTTAAAACTCATTATAAAAGGATATATTAATAGTGTAGATAATGCGACACTGTCAAATTAGCACGAACTCACACGCATGCACGTGCACTTTGCTCTGATTGGCTGAAACAAAAATGTCTATATCTTTCCTGTTTTTTGATGAAATGCTATGAAATTTAAAATATAGGCATACTTTACGATGTACTACAATATGATATAACAATTGTCATGTAAACACACGATGCACATGCACTGCAATATGATTGGCTTAAACTTTAAATGGCTATAACTCCCTTGTTTTTCAACCAATCAGTATGGGATTTAGAACATAGACAGACATAATGGACTTCCACAAGGAAGTATGGTTGTCATGCACATGCGTGCACGTGTGGTTCGCTGTGATTAGCTGAAACAAAAATCGCAATATCTTTTTTTTAATTTTTGACCAAATGCTTTAAAATTTTAAACATAGTCATGCATTAGGATGTCCTACAATATGATATATAACAGTTGTCGTGAAAACATGTCTATACATGTGCGCTGCAATCTGATTGGCTTAAACTTGAAATGGCTATAACTTCCTTGTTTTTCAACCAAACAGGATTGGATTTAGAGCATAGACAAACAAAGCAGTCTCCTACAAGAAAATATGGTTGACATGCACGTGCGTGCACATGAAATGAGTAAAATTTCAAATACACTAGATTAAAATATATTTTTTGATATTTTTGGATAAAAGCTGTTATTTCTAGTACTAGTATATAAATAATGAAAACAAGATGATATGGTCATTATGCACATGCATTCAAATGCGCATGCGTGCAATGCATAACAGTGCTCCAAGTTGCGACTAAAACAGTCGTATTTGCGACCAAACAATTGATTTTGCGACTAGAAATAAAGACACACTTGCATTTTTCGCGACTGAGAAAATTTGGGCTGGAAACATCCAATTTTTAAGATCGAGATCGAGATTTCATTTGTAAAGATTCTCTATCAAGAAAATGTTTGAAGACAAATACTTAAATACACTTTACAAAGCGTTGCATGGACTTAGATCACGTAATGTTATGACAGATTGGCATCAAAAGGCACCAAAAAAGAGATGGGGGGCATTTGAATTTGGGAACATCTGTAATGGTTCCCGTTACAATTAGCACTAGTGTACTTATATTTAAAACATTTTAAAAACAACCCTATATTCAATCATGGCGGTTAAAAAACATGGAGAGCTGCAAAGGATGAGGTGACTTGCGACCCCTCGTATACTGACAAAAAATTAAATGTCTAAATTTTACTCAAATTTTTGTATGTAACTAATCACTGATGTGTGTACCTTTATAGAAAACTATTTTTAACAAAAATAGAAACGTAATTTGAAAGATATAGAACTTTTATTGGGGTAGGGGTATCATGTTTACATTCAATTCCCATTGCATTTTAACCCCGCCGCAATCTTTGAAGCCCTTAAAATATACGAGCACAGGTAGGTACAATTTTCTCCTTTGGCTGGTCACTGTATTTTATTGAAATCTACCTATACGTGAAAGGAGAAAATTGTACCTAACTGCGCTCACATGCTATTTTTTAAAAAATTGTAAAATCTAGTTGGCCTTTCCCATTATAAACAGATCGACGGAACTAGATTTTCTGACGTAAGAATGAATTCATATGCTAATCGAGGCACAGGCGATACTTTCTAACTGACCAATCAGCTAAATGAAATTCGTTACGAGTGAGTACCACAAAAATACTATGGAAACGTGCTTGGAATTTTACTGCTTTCCGATATTTTTTATGCATTTGAGTCACAGAGTAGACAAGGATCTACATACGTATCATTTCCGAGAGCACAGTAAAATTTATATACAGCTACAGACAATTGATAGAATGTACATGATATACAACAGTTTAAAGTTTTGTAGCGTGTTTGGTGAGCAATTCGCTAGGTCTACACGTATTCCCGAGTATCGGTGAATACAAGTTTCATGTGCATTTCTTGTCCTAAAAACCGTAAATGCTGAAAATCCATGCGTATTATTAAGTATAAATAGCATTGGATGACCATTGTAAAAGTTTGAAATGTGGAAAAGGATAACAGGTAAATTGACCTAAACCACGTGTCTGCGATAATATGGAAACGTAGTAAACCAGCATGTTTTGTTGTTCTGTTATCGGATTGGACAATGACTAAGTGCGAAACAATAACAATAGCCATATAAGGTGTTCTCGGACACGCATATCCTTCTATTGTACTAAGACCCGCCCATTCCCTTGCCGGAAAAGAAAATATTTGCACAAACCTAACCGAATTTAGCTGTGATAGGGTCTAAAAAATCAAAGATAATGCAGTATTCCTTATAATTAAAATGTGTCTGAACTATTGAAACTATTCAAAAGGCATCGTATTTATTCACTCATGTTTGAAAACTACCAACATCCTTGTAGATTAAATATTATTACATTTTTACCTGTGAAATACTGTTAATTTATTCATTGAATAAAAATGATATCCTGTCACACTGTGAAAGGATATCAAAATGATATCCTGTCACAGTGTGACGAATATCAGAAGTGCGGGAAAACTCTCGATTTCCCTTCCTATAACGAAGATTGCTGTAAAGAAAATCTCCCTTGACCTAATATAAGATAGATGGAAATAAATAAACAATTCTGACAACGAATAAAACTGTCAAAATTACCAAACATATGTTGCTAAATCCATGTTTACAGTGTTTTCACCTCACATAGCTATGACGTCTCAACCGCTCAACTATGACGTCACGAGTCTATGACTGTATTACAAAAATACAGATAGAAAGGAAAAATCAAAGAATATTTTTTAAAAAATGTAATAAACAAAGAATTCAATGTTTTGAAGATGAATATGGAATTTATTTCACTTGTGAGACAGGATTTCTTGATATTTTCACTCGTGCTTCGCACTCGTGAAAATATCAAAAATCCTGTCCCACTCGTGAAATAAATTCCATATTCAACTACAAAACATTGAATATCCTCTATTAATTAGTCATGGAAAAAGGGGCCCCAGATAGCAGTTATGTCACATCATCCTTTTATCCTTTACTCAGGTCTCAGGGCCATGAAGCATAGGGAAAGATCTATTTTGTTGGACCTCAGGTTATATGGTTATACACAAGGTTGTATCTTCTAAAAAAAAAAAAAAACTGGTCTCCACATCCTACTATGGGATTTTAACTTACTACAGTAAAACTCGGTTATAATGAAGTCCTGGAGACCTGTGAATTTAATTCGCTGTATCCGTTATTCTTTATATCTGTTTAACGAATTTGTATAACCATATATAGCGAATTTGCAATATGCATGCTCTCCTTCATGTAATACTACCAAATATGTTAGGGAAGCAAATACATGTATTACAAAACATACCTTCGAAAACTTAAGTTTTATTATTAATTGATTTTTATATATGAATGCTAAAAGAAAAAAAAGTTCATTATGAAAAATGTAAATCTCATCATATTTAACCTCATCGGGACTCAAAATCAGTTCGCTATATCCGTAAATTTGTTATATCTGTAATAACCATAAAATTTTACAAATATTTGATAAGAATTTAGCTGGGGTCCTAGAAAAAACTTCGCTATATCCGTGAATTCGCTATATCCGTGTTAGTACTAAACGAGTTTTACTGTACATACAACAACTCCCTACTTTGTGACTTTGAGCAGTCATCATGCTCATATAACTGTTGTAGTTATATACTGTATAAACATGTTATGAAAAATTACATTTAGAAGTGAATGCTGCTTACCTGTTTATTAGTTGTAATCACAACCAGTGCAACTTTGAAGGATATGAAAATCCTAAAAATACTTTCACTGATAACAAAATCAAAATCATTATTTCAGGACTCATCTGTCTGAAATCAATTAATTACAGCATAATTACATGTATATATTTGTTGGTATACTATTAGGTTAAAGTTCCAAGCTCTGTTGCAATATTCTTTTTTCTCAATCAGTCATGCAGCCTGAGGGTGTTTCAACAAGTATTCAGTTATTTGATGACTGACATTTTTTAGCTCACCTGAGCCATAGGCTCAAGTGAGCTTTTCTGATCAAAATTTGTCCGTTGTCTGTCGTCGTCGTTGTCGTTGTTGTCGTTAACTTTTTACATTTTCATCTTCTCAAGAACCACTGGGCCAATTTCAACCAAACTTGCTACAAAGTATCCTTGGGTAAAGGGGATTCAAGTTTGTTCAAATAAAGGGCCAGGCCCTTTTCCAAGGGGAGATAATTATGAATAAGAGAAAAAATAATGACATTTTAAAAAATCTTCTTCTCAACAACCACTGGGCCAGGAAAGATGAAACTCATTTGGAATCATCCTCAGGTAGTGTAGATTCAAGTTTGTTCAAATCATGACCCCCGGGGGGTCGGGTGGGGCCAAAATGGCCGATCAAAGTTTTACATAGGAATACGTAGGAAAAATCTTTAAAAATCTCCTCCTCAAGAACCACTGGGCTAGAAAAGCTGAAACTTACGTGGAAGCATCCTAGGGTAGTGTAGATTCAAATTTGTTCAAATCATGACCCCTGGGGGTAGGGTGGGGCCAAAATGGCCGATCAAAGTTTTACATAGGAATATATAGGAAAAATCTTTAAAAATCTTCTTCTCAAGAACCACTGGGCCAGGAAAGATGAAACTCATTTGGAATCATCTTCAGGTAGTGTAGATTCAAGTTTGTACAAATCATGACCCCAAGGGGTAGGGTGGGGCCAAAATGGCCATGCAATCCAAGTTTTACATAGGAATATATAGGAAAAGTCTTTAAAAATCTTCTTCTCAAGAACCACTGGGACAGAAAAGATGAAATTCATGTAGAATCATCCTCAGGTAGTGTAGATTCAAGTTTGTTCAAATCATGACCCCCGGGGGTAGGGTGGGGCCAAAATGACCGATCAAAGTTTTACATACAAATATATAGGGAAACCTTTTAAAATCTATTTTTCACGTACTTCAAAGCCATTGCTTAATGATATTTATTTATTAATCATCCTCAGGTAGTGTAGATTCTAGTTTGTTCAAATCATGACCCCCTGGGTAAAATTCAAGCCTCCTTCCCTCCCCCCCCCCCAGTATACTTTCAATTCTGATCTCATCTGTGCTTTTTCCTAGCCAATTGCTCAGGTGAGCGATGTGGCCCCTGGGCCTCTTGTCATACTAATTTTTGGTCCATTATTTAAATATAAAATTGACGACAGATTTTTCAGTACATACCTATAGAACAAACACAGATATTGCAAATTCATAGAACTTCTATATAGATAAGTTAACTTGGATCCCATTTAATATAAATTTAGCATATTCCTTATACGGATATAACAAATTACATATATTATAGCATAGGTCCCAGTGACTTTGTTATAACTGAGTTTTACTGTAATAGACTTTATATGCATGGTTCTGGACTACACAAATGAAATACTTTGAGGACCACCAAATACTTTGATCAGAAAGCTCACGAGCTAAATTTGACCCTGCATGGATTTAAAACTCAAGGCTGTGGGTCCCCCAATTTGCAAGATATATTAAACTGACACCATTGAAAGGTAGGGGAGTTGAGTTCCTTGAAATGAGCAAAAAATACTTATCAAAGGCAATTTTTGTTTAAGGAGGCTGGAGGGTCAACAAATAAATCCCAAATTAACCACCAGATTTAAATTATTTTTTTACCAGGTACATACAGTATCTTTAGCTGTCAACTATCATTTGACAAAGAAAGAATTCATATATTTTAGTTTTAAAATTTGATCATTTTTTATATCTTTATATGGAGCTCTCCTTTTAAAGGAGATTGAAATAGTCTAAAAATGGCTGCCAACCCCTAGCCTCATTAAAACAAATTTCTCAAAATTAAAATGCTATCTTTGAAGTGAATTTTATCCCCAGAATGTATACAGAATCAACATCAGAATCAAAATATGACTTCTTCAGCCTGTTGAAAGAATATTCCATATTTGAACATTATGTATAAAGATGCCCAATATTTGTTTTCCTTAAATTTTTCATGTCCTATACGTACATGTACTATACTGTAAACGTATTACATTTAATGTAATTGAATTTGCCAAAGTTTGGCAGTGTACTCCTTTTAGCACTTTGGGCGGAAAGATTATTGTGTTCGCTAATTCAAGTACATCGCTAAATATCTTACACATTTAGACATGGATAAGAACATCAAGAAATGCGCTAAATCAAATCTACGCTAACTTGTTTAAAAATCACTTTCCGCTAAATATTGTACACGCCAAATATAATACATTAAAATTTTACAGTAATTTATAATACGTGATCACATATGGCCTCAATTTCCCAATCCCAGGAGCTCGTGCCCTATTTATTAAAATGTGAAAAATTCTTTATCAATGCAATGTTGTTATAACTTATTGTTGATGTCTATATGAACACAATTCCTTTCAAGAGATCGAGCTACATATGGTGTCAGTTTAAGTATCTATTAATTGTATTATCTGCTCAAAGGCAGGGGTATCCTCCAGAGCCACCGGAGTCATTGTGGCCCACTTTCGAGTCTCCATGTAATGCTCCTATCCTCTATCCTCTATATTACATGAGCCCCCCAAGTGAGTATATGTGCACCGTATATATACAATGAAAAGTATGCAATTCAATCTTTTAAATAAAACACAATGTCTCTTAATTTAATTACTTCTTTTTTTAATTCATGTTTTAATTGTATTATGCATAATTTTTTTTTTCATTTTATATACAGTTGTCACACACTTGTATCAGTATCTATTCTACAAGCAATGGATAATGAAATATATCAGAAATAAGATTTAATTGATACAGGTTTGTTAATTAAATAATTATGAAAAGACATGAAGAAAATCTTCATATTATTCTTTTTTCATGCCCAAGTATGTGTCTGTGTAACTAAATCATCATCAGCTGAATACTACAGAACAAGACAATAAATAGGGTTCTACAAAAAAAGATATCTGATACAATATAAATCACTGATAATCCTTGTACGACTCCTCATTGCCAAGTGAATAGATTGTCCACTGCAAGCTGAATTTCTACTATGAAAGCTCTGCAAAGTTATTCAAAATTTACTGCTGTAATGAAACAAGAAATGGTCCTAAAATTCAATTATTCAGTAAATCACTAATCAATTTCATGCTTCAAGACTTTGCTATGTGTTGCCATAAAAAACACGATAATAAATTGATTCTATGTGTTATCATATAGTTCTATATGTTATACATTTAGGTTTGATTTATGAGAGACATCTATATCTAAACAAAAAAAAGAAACATGTCTTGTTTTAATAGGGGAAAAATTACATAAAGTAATAAAACCCATAAAATATGCCCTGCTAACACAACCAGTTTAATTTGCAGTAAATCAATCATAAGTAAACTCATGCAAATCAAACTCATGCGAATCAAACTAATGCGAATTAAATTGTGTTCATGCATACATCAGCTAATGCAAAGTAAAGTTTTTCTTCTACAGTCAGGCATCAGTCAGCCTGGCTCAAAATTTAATTCAAATTAGCTTGGCTTAGCATTCACACAGAGCTAATGTGAAGTAACTAGCACAGTAAATGAATTCAAATTAAACTAATTTACATTAACTTAAGTTTAATTTGAATTAAACTCTGCATGTGAGCAGGGCATTAAAAAGTACAAGTAAATGTATTTTTAACAAATTGCAAATCAGTAAATTGGGAAAATCCTGAAGTCCAAGGGCTACTATACTGTGTCAGCATATAAAAATTGACCACAGCATCTGAAAAACAAAAGTTTAAAAATGCCAAAATTTGTATTTCATTTGCACAAAGAAGAAGGTATGGTTTCCATAAAAAATTGCCCTGTGATTCTTTAAAAATTGAAACTGGTGTAAAAGTTGAAAACTCATGTTTTTTAAATAATTGAAATTCGATACAGAAAAATCAAACAAGTCATTCTCACATGTGTTTTTTAATGCTAATTATGACGTCATAAACATGTACATTAATTTTCCCGTGTTTTCTTAAAAAGTTGCAGAAGACACCAATTTTCAATTAAATTTTCTTTCAGATAACATTGTCCACAGGCATCGCTTGCAAAGATCTTGAGATATTTGATTTATTGAATTTTGCATAAAAATATCAAAAAATTAACAAGGTAGACGGCTGTGAACAATGTTTTCTAAAGGAAAATCACCCTTGAAATGTGCCATTTTGAGGCTTTTTCAGTTGAAAATAGAGAAATGCTTCACATTTATGACGTCATATTTGCAGAATGGTTAACCTTCATGTCATATTCTTTCCTGATTTTATCAGTCATTTATTCAACTAATATTTAAGCAAGTTTCAGAACTTTTTGATGTCATTACATTTTTAGGGCGCAATTAAGCTAAAACCATACTTTCTTCTTACTAAATTGATAAACCTAATGCATTGTAGAAATGCAGTTGCTGTTGCATATGGTGGAGTCAAGCAGACTTGTATGTAGCTGCAGATCTGTAGCTCTCTGCTTGAGAAAATTCGGGCAGATAAAGCAGAGAGCTACAGATCCAAGCGTTGTAAAAACCTTCGATTTACGCCGACGATTTTTCGTCGCTCACTTCGTGTATTTTGCTAGTATTTTATACATTCCCCAGCTTAAAAATTTATATTTAATAAGTAATCATACATTTAACTTCAATTCCTGATAAGGTACTTACCTTTCACATGTGTATAAACGCTAACATATTGCTTTGTGTTTACGGACTTTTAAGTCTTTTAAACCGATATTATAAAACTATATACAGGAGTGTTTCGGACCACTCTAAGGTAAATAAATTATCAACAAAAAATAGTTAAATACCGGTATATGATTAATTATAGGTTACCTTTCTAAGAGCAAGAGAAAGTTAAAACTACACGAAATAAATGCCTACAGTAGCGACGAAAAATCGTCAGCGTAAATCGAAGGTTTTTACAACGCTTGGATCTGTAGCTCTCTGCTTTATCTGTCCGAATTTTTTTCAAGCAGAGAGCTACAGATCTGCAGCTAACTTGTATGATGTAAATGGATGATCAGCAGAGGGGATTTTAGAAGAGGAACATATTACTTTGTAAGGTTTAAAGCAATCTGACATTTCGATAAACCAGAAGTCTCTGTCAAGTGTGAAGCTCTACTGGTTTGTACTTATAACAAAGGGAGAGTAACTTGAAACTTTAAAACAGTAACATCTAGAATAATGATTCTTGATTAAGTCATTTTTAATAAGCTGCAATAATGTAGCCCTCTCCGTTTTTTTTTTTTTTTTGGGAGAGGGCTACAACTCCTAAGGATCTTTGTAATGGTGCACAGCTGGAGCGATTCATTCCCGTACGGATTTCAGCCAAAATTGTCAATTACACTGTAATGGGTATTTTATTTATATGTCTTACCTGGGCCCAGACATAAATTGATCCAAAAATATACAGAAAAATCCATATATCCGTATTTTTCTTGTATGTCAACATCATAACTTAAAATTTATCCTCCATGTTTGATGACCTTGATAGATTTATTTTGGGACAGCTAATTTGATAAAGATCCTATAGGGAGCTGATATCTGAAATATTTTAAGCTTAAATAATGCTGTTTACGAAAAAATGACACATGGAATGATTTTATTTATCGATGTTTAGTGTTACTATTCATCATAATTATTTATTCATTGACAATTGCTATATTAAGTAATTCTAAATTTCAAGCCCAAGTCAGTACGTCATGCTTGAACTATAATGGCTGCTGGAAAAGGCAAACAGGTGTATTTTTCATGGTTTTCACGTTTAACGGGCTAATATGTTGTCAACAGTGAATAAAATACCATCTTATTAGAAATAAGCTGAATGTAAAAACATTTTGTACTGCCTGCAGTCGCATGTATTTAAAAAAATATCTTTGCACCATTAAAGAGATGCTGTGGAATTGTAGCCCTCTCCAGAAAACATCAAATAAAAAAAATCAGAGAGGGCTAGACAGACAGACAGCTATGCAAATAGACGGATGACAGACATCTTACTATCGCTTAAGCTCTTCTTGTTTCTGACCAAACGAACTTAAAGTTCAGATGTATTTAATGCTTGTTGCATTTCTTTTGTGACACGGTCTATTTTTAAAACTTCCTTGGCAGAAAAAAAATCAGACAGAAAGTTTTTGTACTCCCTTCTTGTATTTTAGTCTCCTCTGTCTCCTCAGATTAAACACTTTTATCCTGATCTTCTTGGTTTTCTCCCCAATAGGATAATCCCTTAGAATGTTTGGATTCTTGATGAGGAATTTTTTAATTTTCTTTGCCACTGTAAAGTTTAAGAAAGAAAGACTTCAATGATGTCGAACAAGAAAAACAATTTTAAAAGATCTGCAGACAGGTCAAGTGAGTGACTCCGGTAACATAAAAATAAAATAATAATCTTGACACAAATACAGTATCGGGCCTTATGGCCATGTGTCCTGGTCCAAATGAGTCAGGGTTTGAATTGACCACACATCGTCAGAAATGTCCATCCTCTATATCAATCTAATTTCTTTTCAGTCAATCGAAGACACATGAAGGGTTTCATAATTTTTAATTAATTGCCATTGTCAGAGCATTGTTCTGTTGTATAGTGATTGCATCTTAACTACATCCATGACTCTAACATGTCTAATGTTACAAGTACAATCGACTCACAATATGGCGTGTTTAACAAATGGAAGAAATGGATAAATACAGTAATACTGGCATTACTGGTCAATATCATCGGTTGTTCGGATGAAATCGGATTGAAGATCGTAAAAGTAAAGCCAAGATTAAGAAATTCAATCTTTATAGTCTAGTTGTATTCGTGTTTATTTTGTAATCATTTTACCATGTTTAAGACTGTTTGTATTACATTAATCGGTCTCAAGGTGTGATTCATGTCATTCGACTCATCCTCTCTGTAGAAATTCATCTGCAACAACCATAACGTTTTTCTTGCGTGAAAATTAAACATAATATCGTTGTTTTGTTGTAGTATTAATTGAAGATACAATTGATTTAATTGTATATTCAAGCTATTATTCATTGTGAATGTTTTAGAAGAAATTGGTATACAGCTGTTGCTATTTTCTATTGCAGATGCATCCACTGACACGTGCGGTCGCGTAAACCTGACTGATCGCTAGATGATGATTGGGCAAGCCTGACGCCATAAAAAAATTAGTCAGCTTTGTTAGAATAATTATTCTTTTTAGATTAGATTATGTAAACTCGTCTAGTCGTTTACTGTCAGTCAGGGTCTCAAAACGGAAGCCATTACCCAAAAAACATGAATCTAATCTATGGTATAAGGAAAAGTGCAGATATTTTGATCAAAATGCAAACATTCTGGATCAAACTAAAGAGTAATATGAATTTTTAATCAAATTGAAGAGGCAATTTGAAAATATCAATTGTTAATCACACTTGTAAATATTACCATGTAATGGTCCTGCATTCCCTTCGTTTTCGAAATCATTGATATCTTCCTTGAAATATGATTGTATGGCTTTATCCTCCTCCGGTAGCCAGCTGTGTCTCTTGACTTTCCTTGATGCAGCTGTCAAAGAGAATTTGTTCAAATCAAAGAAAAGGTTTGGAAATTAACATATCTACAATGTTAGAGGAATAAAATAGCTGTAATTTAATAGCTATGATTAAGCTATAACAGATGAAAAAGAGAAAAACCTAGCATTTTTAGGTTGACCTTCTACATCATAGGGCATACAATTTTAAGGTATTCGATGTATAACGAAGGGATTTTGACTGATTTTAAATAATTTTAAACTAGTTAAAAGCACACAGCTAGAAAACGGTAAAAGTGAAATAAACCAAATTCACAAGACTGATAACAAGTAAGGAGACGGTCATTTTGTATATTTACAGTTTTTGAAGAGTTATCTGCCCTTGATAAAAAGAAGAAAAGTTTTGATTTTACAATATTTCTGTGGTAAATAATTTATTTTATTTCATGTTTTAATAAAGAGGGAGGTTATGCATATTTTCACCAAGAGATTTCTTTGAAATTCAAATTACTTTTTACAATATCTTATAAAAACATGCACTGCCCATAGACTTCAATGTAAAATTCAAAGTGATATTAATTGGACAATAATCAAAATTTTGTAAATTCCTTTGGTGGAGCATTTTCATTTGATAATATCTTCAAATTGCTACCATGATTAAAAATATTGGACCGTTCATTTATTAGGTACAAAATATGGTCGTTATACATTGAATACCTTAAGTAAAATTAATCCATTTGAAGTACCAAAGCAAGGAACTAACATATTAGGTAATCCAAGATTACAGAGCTCATCTGAATGTTGTCATTAAGTAGGGCAAAGTCCCACAATTAACCAACAAAATGTGTACATCCAAAAATGCAAAATTTATGAAATTTTGATTTGATACTTTGGAATAGGCCTATATAAAAACTTCAAACTAGTTCTTCAACATGAAAACCTAATAAAAAAAAATTCTGCTTCTGAAGCAACTTTGAGAGTTTTCATCCCTTGATGCATCATTTGTGCAAGTTTGGTTTACAGAAGCCTTATTAGGGCTGGGTATTGGCCCAAGATTTTGTATTGCGATATATTGCGATAATTATAACTGTATTGCGATATATTGCGATAATTATAACTGTATTGCGATATGTATTGCAATATTTTCAATGTCATTAAAATGGCATTTTCTTACTAAATTTACTTTAATTTACATGCAGAATTTACATAACATGATAAGTAACCAACACAGAAAAAAATCTTTTGATTCCATTTTAGTTATGATCCGAAATATTCCCACTTATAAACAACTTCTGAATTACTGTTTGGCTTAAAAACAAACTATCATAAGTTCATTTTTATATTTAATGACAAAATTCTTTAATGTGAGCATATTGCCAATATATGATTTTACAAAATCGTATTGCGATACGATATTTTTTGTCATTGTATTGCAATATATTGAAATATCCATATTATTGCCCAGCCCTAAGCCTTATTATACTTTCTTAATAATAGACCTGCACCCATAACTTTAACCAGGTCCATTAACTTGAAAATGTATGTCGAATTCAGCATCTGAACACAAGTGTGCATCCTTAGATGTATCATCCATGCAAGTCTGCTTAAAATATCGCTCAAAGTTATTAAGAAATGAAACCTGTATAAAAATAACCTTTTCACTAATCCAGAAAATGTAAATCAGATTCAGCATCTGAAGCCAGCCTGGTGGAATGCTGCTTGCACCTTTAGAATTGTAATCCATGCAAGTTTGGTTACTGAAGAGCTCTAAGTTACTTGAACCTGTTCACTCAACCGGAAAATGAAGGTCAGATTCAGCATCTGAAACAAGTCGGTAGTATGCATCTTAAGATGTACCATCCAAGCAATTTTTGACATTATAGGGCTCATAGTATCTTTGAAATGAAAACTGCATCAAAAACTTTAATCTGTTCACTTAACGGGAAATGAAGATCAGATTCAACATCCGAATCAAGTCTGGTTGTATGCATCCTCAGATGTACTATATGTATCCTTGTAAGTTTGGTCATTATAGGGCTCATAGTATTTTTGAAATGAAAACTATTATGCCCCGAAAAAATTTTGGCGCATAAAATTAGGGAAACTTCAGGACAGGAATATCAGGGTTCGACATTCACGCTCGTCACCTCGTCATTTCCACCCAGAAATGATTTCGGACGACCTGATTTTCAGTCTGGCTCGCCCAAATGACGACCTGGGACAATTTGGGAATATTTAATAATGATGTTTCATATCTTAAAACAAAGTTCAAAAGACCTTGAAAACATATTTTCCTGTAACAAAACCAACCCAAACAACATGTTCAAATTGCAGCCGCGTAGATTTTTCTTCCTGCGAAATCTGCGATTGCGTTCGATCAATCAGCTGATGCAATTTTTACTTAGTCTTTAATAAAGTTTTATTTGAGATATAAAATTTGCAAACTTAGTCAACAATCACCTTAAATATAGATTGTAATATTAATAATAACTGTGACATCTTGCATTCCCCTACAACTTTCTGATCATCTGATGATCGTTTTCTGCTGCTAGACAGCCATGTTGGGTGTCCACTGTAATATAACACCTGATTAATTCAGTCCAGGGTTATTCGACTCTTTTAATTTAGGCCTTCATGGCAAGTGAAAATGAATGTTTTGAGCTGCAAACTTTAGCATTCTGCATTTCTGATTCAGCTTATATTTTTGTTTGATAAAAAAATAGAAGACATCTTTACATTCCAAAAATGTCTGGTTTACATTTATTAATACAAAAACACAACTTTTGTCAATTATCTTCAAAAATTTTTAAAAATTTTGTTTCATTTGATATTTTATTTGGACGACCTAAAATTCATTCGGGCAACCTGTGATCATACCAAGGTTGCCCAAATGGCGAGACCAAATTTTGACGAGTGTCGGTCCTGCAGGATGACATTCTTACAAGCTCCTTGAAAATTTAAAACAATTTATCAATTTAATGATTTTGGTAAAATGTTATGTTTGATTAAAGTTTCAGTTTGAGAGAATTAATATGTTTTGATTTTCTGATTATCACATATATTACTGTGTCGACAAAGTTGTTTACTGTGTCGCATGCATAAAATTTTAATCGTTAACTTACTGTGTCGGCGAAAATTTTGCTGTGTCGGGAGCAACATAGTAAAACAGCTCATGGAGAACCCTGAGATTCCATTAATGTTTATACCAGTTATCTAACACATATATATTATCTGAATTAATCAAATACCTGTATTCAAAAGATAAAACTAGATGAACATGTTTCTAACTTACATTTTAAAGATTCAATTTCACTTCCATCATCTTCTGATCCAACTGAACTGTCATCCTCACTTGAATTTGATGAATGCTCAGGATCTGTGTCTTTATTAGTTTTACCTTTTAGCCTTCTGGAAATTTTCATACTACTGGGTCCAGGCAGCTTCATAATAAAGTATTTATATTTTAATTTTTAAAAATTAAATTTAAAGCCATTTTAAATAAATTGCTAGATTCTCATCCAAATTGTTTTTTAAAAATCGAGGCAGGCGGCTTTTATTTTATATTTTTTTATTTTTTCAACTTTGCAGACTTTTATTGACCTTGTCAATCAGTGTAATTTTATCTACAATACACGAATAAGAGTCATAGTAGAGGTCCAATTATCTCATACTTCACATCATCACCAATCTTTTTCAACCAATGACCCTTCGTTTAAAATATATATATACGCATGTATTTCATCAATTACCATCTTTTCAGCTGTCAAAATCATGTCAACTTTCATGGGATTTAAAGCGAAAGTAGAATGGTAGATGAATACCGATTCCGATCTAAGAATTAAGACATAGAAAAACAGAAATAAAAAAACTGAGGCAGGGCTATAAAATCCAGCAGGCGGGGATGAGAATCTAGGAATATTTTTATTATGGCCTAATATACGTATACAATATCATAGTTAAAATATGTAATAAGAGAAGCATTTGCATTTTTTATAATAATAATAATAACTTTTAACTAGATATCATTGAGATAGTGGCCATCTCAAAGGGCGACGCTTTCAACAATGAACATGAAATGTAAGGTAGTTTAAAAGGGTTTATTTTGAAGAGGAACATTCGTGTACTACAGTAAAAGTAATTTAGTATGACTTCACAGATGATATATATATCAAAGTTATCTTGTATCCACACTTAGATAAATTAATTGGAATTAAGGGGAAAAAATAATGCACCAAATGAAAATTTTAAACAGAGAGGCAAATTCTGACCATGACCTAGAAACTTCTACCAAAGTCACTACACACCCATTGGCCAGTGGCACTCTGTGAGTGAAGTATAAGCCAGATTTGGCCAAGGAGAGAGAAGATATGCTCAGAACAAGAATTTTTCAATATAATTCTATGACCTTGACCTTTCACCTAGTTTCCATATACTAGAAACATGGTTCAATGACACTGCACACCACTTACCAAAAGGCACTCTGTGGGTGAAGTATGAGCCAGATTGAACCAAGGAGAGAGAAGATATGCTCCAGACAAGAATTTTCCATATAATTCTACTGACCTTGACCTTTGAGCTAGAAACATGGTTCAAGGTCACTGCACACTGCTTACCCAAAGGCACTCTGTGGTTGAAGTATGAGCCAGATTTAGCCAAGGAGAGAGAAGATATTCTCTGGAGAAGAGATCTTGAATGGACTGAAGGACGGACAGACAGACAGTGATCAGTAAGTTTAAAAGCTTAGTTTCATATAATAGAGGCCTTTCATCTACATATAACACATGTAATTCAATTTACACCTTTCGATTGGAAAATTAATTTATCATGATTCTGCCCTTTAATTCCAATACACCATGAGAAAGTAAATTAAAAAATTTTGCATCAATTGATCCATCGATTTGTTTGCATAATAAGGTTAAATTTGTGAAATATATTCATTTATTTTAACTTACCTCTGATGTTGAATCAACTACTTCTACAAGTTTTCTTTTTGTTCCTACAATAACAATGATGGTACTTTGTTACATGTAGGTATAAAAGGGTCCATTAACTTGTATCAATATGATCAAAGTAATACAATAAAACAAGAGGCCTAAAGCTGAGTAACTGTACAACCTATGATTTCTACTTAACGCCTTTCAGTTCAGCTGAACTTAAAAATTGACACACAGCACAAATGACTATTATCTCTTTAAGCCTTTGGCTTAAATTCTATATGATTGATACTATATATTGTTTAACGTCCCTCTTGAGAATTTTTCACTCATATGGAGACGTCACCGTATTCTGGTGAAGGGCTTCAAATTTGACCTTTACTCGGCACTCAGGGCCATTGAGCAGTGAGGGATCTTTATCGTGCCAACACCTGTCGCTGACATTGGGCCTTGGTTGTTAAGGTCTCATCCAAAGGACCCGCAACTTTCTTTTCAGAGTGCATGGCGTAGTAACAGTTGCTACCCACTTTACCGACTAGGTCAGTCGCAGCCGAGATACGAACTCACGACCTCCCGATCACGGAGCTAGCGCTCTACCGACTGAGCTATCGTGAAGGGTCCTTTGGCTTAGAAGATCTAATAATAATAAGGGTAATCATGATTTCCCCAAAACTTCTTCTCCACTTTTAAATCATATCTCAGTTTAGACATCTGTCTTTAAATACAGGTGACTTTTGGTGGCTCAATTTCAACCTCTCAAAGTTCTCTATCTTTTGAAGAGAACCTCTGGTCCCGTTTTTTTCCTCTGTATAATAACTAAGTTTATTTATCAAGTTTATTTATACCTGATCTCTCGAACTTCTGATTTTAGAAGTTTTCTTTCACTCAATCCAAAACATGGGCCCTGTCTTACATATTTCATTGAATTTTACTCTCTATCAGAACTGATAATGGATTTTCTTTACTTTCCACCTCTCGAACCTCTTGATCTCTCAAGCTTTTCTTGCAGTCCCTGAACTTTTAGAGATCCAGAAACACCTACATTATAATACAGTACAGCTCACGAGTTTCTTCCGGATTCCACCGGCCACGGTGGACCTATGTTCCACGCTTTTCCGTGGAACTTTAGAAACGTCGGCGTCTTTGAAGTTCGGTCTCCGATCCACGGTGTGACACGGTGCGTACACGGTGTGACACGGTGCCTAAAAATTGCAATAATGTTCCTCCACGGTGTGACACGGTGTGACACGGTGCCTAGAAAGTGCAGTAATGTTCGTCCACGGTGCAACACGGAGTTAATCCACGGTGCGAGTCGGTGTTCAGCATGGTGTTAAACGGCATTTTTTCCAATTCAGTGAACCTCCAATTCTTCCAATTCTACTTAAAATGTATAATTTTTCAATTCTTCAAACAAATCACTCAAAGCAGGTCCATACATATATAAAATCAAAGTAATATTCCAATGTTAAATGCACGTTTTTTGAAGACATGTTCTAAGAAAGTATATTGTTTTAATTTATTTCTAATAGATAGTATAGTAATGGATAATGCATTATTCTAATGTGTTTATTTTATACTTCTATTTCCTATTTATTCTTATTCTATAATAATGTCGAAAGAATTCCATCGTCTTAATACGTCGGTAGCGTATAACCTCTTAGGCCTGAACCTGTGCGATTGAACACAAGATGACACACCTGTATACACACGTGCCTGGTCCTGACGTAACCCACATATTATTGTTGACCCTCCCCCCCCCATTTTCACTATTACATGCACATCCCTCCTTGATTTTTTTAATATCATAAATTTGCATGGCTAAGTTCTTTTAAAATTCCTGTGTCACACATTCACTGCGATTTCTATATACATGTACATGTACCTGTTACATATTTAAATACAATGTATATAATAACAAAAATTCTCTAATTATGTAACAAAAACAGACGAAAAATAATTCATTTTAAAATTACTTGTGGGGTTATTAAAAAGACAGTATGAAACATAAAACCCCCTTTTATAAATCTCTCTCTCTCTCTCTCTCTCTCTCTCTCTCTCTCTCTCTCTCTCTCTCTCTCTCTCGGATACCAGTGGCGGATTCAGAGGGGGGTACACCAACAAACACACACCCCACCCTTGGATTTGCAAAAAAAGAAAAAGAAAGAGTCTGAAGGAAGTCCCTATTTTTTGTTGTGATTTTACTATAGAAATAAAGATTTGTTAACTGTTGTAATTATATAAAGAAATTTGGTTGCGAAAACAAAATGAAATCCCACCCCCTTAACAAAATAAGATTTTCGGGGTCGGGGATATATTTTCCTTTCTTTTACAAAAACTTTCAGGTATTAATCCATACAAATCCTTTTTCCGAGGTTGATCAACCTACCACGTTTAAAACCATACTTCATCCTATATCCCATCGAGTTGTTTAATTACATGTATATGTAAAACGTGCATTATAATTACAACTCTTTTCCCTTCAATCCCCTGTTTTTAAAAACCTTTCAACCCCACCCCCCCCCCCCCCCCTTCAAAAATTGATATAATTTCAACAATGTGTGTATTACTACTGCTTCGTACATGTACTCATTTATACAAGGTTAAAACTTTCTTTTTTCAGAAAGGGTTAATCCGTAATTTACATGACTGTACACATGTTTTGAAAATACAATTAGTCACTCAATGATTGACATATTTAAACTAAACCTCAGAAATTGTTAGGTAAATAAGGTATGATTATTTATAAAAATACGTACTAATTTTTCATCAAAAGAGACGGTTAATATCTTACATTTGCGCAGTTTCCATGTCCTATCATTTACCGAAATCAAAGTCTGTCAATTTCTTTGAAGTGATTATTACTCGGCAAATCATTGGTTAAGATAAGGATTATTCATTCAGAAATGTATATCGTATGAAAAATGAAAAAAAAAAAAAACAGTTTGCGGCGAAAACATAGATATTTAGCGATTTTAGAAATGGTTTTATCCCCCCCACACCTACCCCTTTTAGAAAGTGATACGAATCGGCTAATTAAAACTTTATCAGAAGTCAGCAAATTTATTTAAGTTTTTAAAAATCTTAATACATGCTTATTTGTGTCTGAAAAAGGATAAAAAAAAAATTATATAGTACATGTAACTTTATATTCAATGTTGTAGTGAAACCTGGAAGATGAATTTCGTTTGATATCATTTGAGTGTGTTACATGTATACAATACACTTGCTGTGATCAGAACTACAGAATGTGAAAGGTGTGATTAACATGTATTACGGCGCCCCTGGCCCACCGGCAGGGACCCAATATATTTTTTAAACAGGTGTGAACTCGGAACTGACCATGAGAATGTTTCAAATCACGAGAGAAATTCTTTCCGCGTAAACAGACTCTCAAGGTCACCTAGCGACATACGATTTTGATTGACAGGTGAATGAGTTGATGCACAAGAATCTCGTGCGTACAGCATATACATGATTCATTGCATTAAATGGGTTTAATATGAACCAAAGTTGTGGAAATTAATTAGAATTATAGAATGATTAATTTTGACTTCCGTAACCTAAATAAAACGAAGAATTTATTAAAAAAAATAATAACAGACTATGTCAGAGGGAGTTCTCTCTCTCTCTCTCTCTCTCTCTCTCTCGTATTGCTTTTAACACACTTGACAAGAAAAGAAAAACTGATTAAAATAAAAAAAATTTAAATTATTACTTGCAATAACAAAGTTACTGTAGTAAAAGACTAGTCTTTGAAAATGTTTGCTGTTACGAGAAAAACATTATACTTTAGAAATTACTGCATTTCTGAACAGATATGAAATTGAACAGATATGAAATATATTGACCAAGAAGTGACTTTGTACACTAATTAACAAGAAAATTTGCAATTCATCGATATCCAGTAAATCTGTTTTCTATAAGAAAAAAAATAGAGGTACAAATATTATGTATGTGAGAATGTGAAGAAAAAAAACTTGGATAGATGAACTTGAAAGTTAATTCTCTCTCTCTCTCTGAACATTCTAAAATGAAGAAAAGAATTAAATCAGTTTAATTATTATGAAAAAAGTAAATTATATATGATTTGTAGAATAATATTTAGAATGCTGCTTTAGCAGTTCAAGCAATTTTTTTTTATTAAAAAAAAAGTTTTCGTACTAATCGCAGACAATTTATGAACAAGAAAAGAATACCTGCGTAAACTTTTCCACATATTCGAAAGAAATTGAATTTTTCTGTCTCAAAATGTCAGGATAAATCAATGGATACATACAACTGCCAGATTTTTTTTTGTGAATGTATACAAATAGTCAACTCCCAAACTATGTACAGTGTATAAGAAATTATCTTTGAATACTAGGGTTTATTTTTCTTGTATGAATTTTTTCTTCTTCGCACGTAGCAACTTACAACTAGTATCTTCATTGATATGTGGTCAATCTATATATACTATAATATTTCTACAAAATAAGGGTATATTCATAATCTGCATGTACACTGACTCGACATTTTTTTTTATTTCACTATTTTTATTTAAGAAGTAGGAATCAGATTATGTTGAATTAGCTATCTGATACATTAGATATTTGTTAATATCCTTTTATAATAATTATTTTACAGAGAAAATAATCGCTAAAATTATCTATGTTTCGCACTGAATTAGTTAAACAGCAATGTACTGTGACAGTCTTGTACTTGGATTTTGTACATGCGGATTCATCGCTTATATCGGAAACATAATAATTTGCACAATAAATATATATAATTGTTCTTGTTTTCAAATAAATATGAAATATGAATTCAACAGAAATAAAATTTAAATTTATTCAATATACTTGGCAATCATACCGTCAATGGCGAACCAAAGTTAACACCTGGAAGCTGTTATATTATGAACCCACATGTTTGTTAACGAACTGTTTGTATTAAGTCAATCTTTATTTTTGATGTTTTTTCTAGCTATCAAATAATCATTATTTATAATTTCAAAATTCTATAAATGAAATGATTTTTATAAACAAACTATTTACTTCCGTAATTTTCTCACACGGTGGAACACGGAGGGTCCCCGAAGGAAATGGTGATGTCCACGGTGTTACACGGTGCGTCTCTGGAATGATCGCAATATACACCCACCGTGGAACACCGTGTAACACGGAGTATTTTACACCGTGTTTTTTCCACCGTGGGGTGGCAAAAACTCGTGAGCTGTACTGTATCATACAAAACAAACATCCCTTGCAGACTGGTCACACCAACAGTGTGCTCCTCTTTATTATCGAGAAATAAGTGGAAAATCCGTCGTCAATTCAGTGTATAATTAATGAACTTGCAATTAGTATGAAATATGTCAGTAGGGATTTTACACAATAGCAAATTGTATTTGCTGACAATTCAGGTCATTGTATCGACCATAGAACTTATTAACTAATGACTTTAAATGATACTGCTGATGTTACTGTTTCATCATGAATTGCATGTTTACTTATATAAGGTTATATAATTTCATAAATATTATATCTTTAGTATATCTTTTGTATTTTATTACATAATTGAAATACATACTTTCAAGGCGTAACATATGAAGGAATGGTTATGACAATATGGTTTAAATAATACACAGTTAGACCTCTACAAGTCATAAGTATCAGCCATTTACCTTTCACAAGGCCTGATGAACTGCCAGCTTTGAAAGGCTTCTTTTGCATCTGCGTAACTGTGAAAGAAAATGAAGCAATAATCTGACTCAAATGAAAATCATGACCTTTCCAGAATACCTATTACATAAATAAACAGCAGGGTTTGAATGCATAAAATATCTAAGAATTTAGCCTTTAGAAAATTTTTTGCAAATACTCTACCTTCAAAACTTTTATTTTTAACAAAACTCAATTTTTATAACATTATTTAATTTCAACAACGTTAATGTTTCATTATTCAACAAATAAACTGTGCAAAAAGCTACAAAAAAGCAACGTTTATGAGGGACTTATTCTTAAGGATATACGATCCTCAGCCAGGAAGGATAACTCTTTAAATTATAATTTAATTCAACAAGAGGCCCAGGGGCCACATCGCTCACCTGAGCAGTTGGCTAGGAAAAAGCACATACCAGATCATATCAAAACTGAAAGTTTACTGAGAAGGGGGGGGGGGGGGAAGGGGGCTTGAATTTAAACCCTTCAGGGGTCATGATATGTACAAACTTGAATCTAATCTACACAACCTAAGGATAATTCCCTATAAATATCATAAGGTTTCTTTATATATTCCTATGTAAAACTTTTATAGGTTATTTGCCCACTTGGATCTCTGTTATAATAAGAGTGAAATCTTTTAAACCACTTGACAGAATTAGACAGAAAGGATGACTACGCTTAAGGATCTGGGGGTCTTGTTGTGAATAAACTTGAATCTACACTATATAGGGATGATTCCACAGGAGTTTCATCTTTCCTATCTCAATGGTTCTTGAGAAGAAGATTTTTCCTATATATTCCTATGTAAAACTTTGATCGGCCATTTTGGCCCCATCCCTACCCCTGGGGGTCATGATTTGAACAAACTTGAATCTACACTACCTGAGGATGATTCCACATAAGTTTCATCTTTCCTGGCCCAGTGGTTCTTGAGAATAAGATGTTTAAAGATTTATCCATTACATTCCTATGTTAAACTTTGATCAGCCATTTTGGCCTTACCCTGCCCCTGGGTTGAACAAACTTGAATCTTCATTACCTGAGGATGATTCCACAAACGTTTTATCATTCCTTGCCCAGTGTTTCTTGAGAAGAAGATTTTTAAAGAATTTTCCACTATATTCCTATGTAAAACTTTGATCGGCCATTTTGGCCCCACCCTACCCCCGGGGGTCATGATATGAACAAACTTGAATCACACTACCTGAGGATGATTCCTCATAAGTTTCATCTTCCTGGCCCAGTGGTTCTTGAGAAGAAGATTTTTAAAGATTTTTTCTATATATTTCTATGTAAAACTTTGGTCGGCCATTTTGGCCCCGCCCTAACCCCAGGGGTCATGATATGAACAAACTTGAATCTACACTACCTGTGAATGCTTCCATATAAATATGATCAATTGTGGCTTTGCTATTCTCGAGAAGAAGATTTTAAAAAAATTTTCCTATATATTTCTATATAAAACTTTGGTCGGCCATTTTGGCCCCGCCCAACTACCGGGGGTCATGATATGAACAAACCTGAATCTACACTACCTGAGGATGCTTTCATATAAATATGATCAATTGTGGCTTTGTTATTCTTGAGAAGAAGATTTTAAAAGATTTTTCCTAAATATTTCTATGTAAAATTTTGGTCAGCCATTTTGGCCCCACCCAACCCCCACTCTGGGGTCATGATATGAACAAACTTGAATCTACACTACCTGAGGATGCTTTCATATAAATATGATCAACTATGGCTTTGTTATTCTTGAGAATAAGATTTTAAAAGATTTTTCCTATATATTTCTATGTAAAACTTTGGTCGGCCATTTTGGCCCCGCCCAACCCCTGGTGGTCATGATATGAACAAACTTGAATCTACACTACCTGAGGATGTTTCCCCAAAAGTTTCATCTTTCCTGGCACAGTGGTTCTTGAGAAGAAGATTTTTAAAAGATACCACAATTTTTTCATTAATTCCCAATTATCTCCCCTTGAATGAGGGCGTGGCCCTTCATTTGGACAAACTTGAATCCCCTTTACCCAAGGATGCTTTGTGGCAAGTTTGGTTAAAATTGGCCTAGTGGTTCTTGAGAAGAAGATGAAAATGTGAAAAGTTTACGACAACGACGACAACGCCGACAACGACAATGACAGACAACGGACAAATTGTGATCAGAAAAGCTCACTTGAGCCTTTGGCTCAGGTGAGCTAAAAAGTATTAAAATTAGGCTTGAAATTGAATTTTTTTCATGCAACAATTTTCATTTTATGCCTCTACGTATGATTCAATGCTCTTTAAAGTTTTAACAAACGTTGTTTAAAATGTTGACATTTGTACCTCATAAAATGAAGTAAAACTTGCTTATTTAAAAAAAAAAATCAATTTTCTTTTAATTTAGCCTTAGTTACCAATGTTTATATGCATGATTTGAAATTATAAGTGATTTACAATGTTTTCTTTGAAAGGAAACACTGCATACATTATGCATTATGAAACAATGGAAGTAAGTAGGAGAAAGTTAAGTCCAAATAATTTTAAAACTCATGCAATTTTCTTAAAAAGCCTGGATACCTATGATTTTTATCCCTAAAATGCATTTCTTGATCAATTATCAATTAAAAAATATGCAGTATGTAGTTCAAATCGCATTTCCTGAAAATTTATTCGAGATTTACTAATTTTCCCTATATAATATTATTGAATTTAAAGATGAGTTTTAAAGAAACACCGTGGGTAAATATATTTTAATTTGGGAACTTAGAGACATCTTTATGAGAATTTTCAATTACTCAATGCCTGATTTTCAGAACCTGAGGATCGGATAACCTTAAGGTGGAAGGATATTTACCAGATAATTCTGCAAATCTGCACATTTTATTAAATTTAATATCTTCGAACTTTACCTCCTGTCACACACTTTTACTTGGAAAATATTTTCCATTAATATTGCTTGGAAATATAGGTCTTAATTAAAATTTTTAGAACAAGTTTTACACCTACTTTCAACAAATTTTTCCAAAACGAAGATGTGTTAAAAAAAAAATTGAAATACAATTTACACCATTTTTTGCATGAAAATCACATATTTTGACTTGGGGCCGTTTACGCTTTATAAACCGCGAAGAGGTTTATAAAAAAGCGTATACTGCCCCAAGTTTTGTTATATCGGATAACATAAGTTGAAATTAGCTTCATTCCTTATAATTTAATTTCAGTGTAGACAATGAGACAATATTTCCACTGGAAAAAGACTTCAAATTGAGCATTATTTTAAAAGTAACGTCAAGCGGAGTAATACGTTTTGACGTAACTCATTGTGACGTAGGCAAGTTATGTTATCCAAAATATTATATGTTCCTCTGAATGATTCAGCCAATGAAACAGTTTGATACAAGTGAAATTAAATTATGTTGAAATTATCATCACTTACCCCAACTTTTTTTTCATTATTTCTAAGTACTCAATACTTGTGACTGATCAGCACTTAAAAGTTGTAATAAGCTTGATTTAAGAAAAAGTTTTATTGCCTTCTTAGTTTTCCGATAAGTACTTTATATTTTCGAATATCTTACTTTTTAGTTCAAAAGGGTCACACAATAATTCATGTGCATTCAAAATTTGTTCAATGATAAACATTGTTCAAAATATCTAACCTAAAATAAAGTTACCCCAAAGTCAAGTTCAATTTTCACGTTTTCCAATTTATGGCTTAATTTCCATACAATTGCAGATTAAGCACTATATAGGATGCCCTTATTCCTGAACTATTGAAAATGACCTAAGGTGCGCTTATAGAGACAGGGGCATTTAATCTGAATTTTACAGTTACTGTATTATAAAAGGAAAATAGCTTACCATCAAGCATTTTTAGAGTATCCAAGGCAGTAATCCAGGCATCTTTTGTAAAGTACTTCTTAGCACCAGCTTGAACTTTCTTATCAAAAAGTAAATCCTTTCTATGCTTTAAATCCTCTATTAGAATAGTAACATCCTCCTCCTGAACCTGTCTCGTAGAATCCAGCAGTTCCAACACGGAGACATCTTGTGCCATCAAGCCTAAGAATTCTGCAACATAATTATATGAGATACATGTACTAAATATTTGTTAAATGATTCTCAGTCAAGCTTTTCTTCTAGTGATAATGGAGACCCAAGGGTAAAAATCTCATTGTCAGACATACTTAATTAAATAATTTTAGTAGAATAAAATCTTAAAATTAAGATAAAAGTTTAACTAGAACTGTTCAATAGGAACAAATACCCCCGCTAGGTTTTTCAGAGTAGATGCCAATCACAAATATTTATGGATTTATTAAGGTGTTGAAACTATTTAATACGTAAATACAATTTATTATTGAATGAAATGCTGACTGACGTTTTTCATACCAATTGTTATTCCATTATTTATACACTGAATTGATGACGGATTTTTTCCGTTATTTCCTAATTATGACAACGAGCACACGGCAGGTGTGACCGGTCGGCAGGGGATGCTCACTCCTCCATGGCACCTGATCCCACCTCTGATGTTTCGGAGGTCCGTGTTTGCTCTGCTCTTATTTTGTATATTGTTTAATGGACGTTGAGATTGAGTACTGTTCGTTATTTCCATATCCTTCATAGTAAGCCTTAACAGTGCTGTGAATTGCTCATTATATACTTTTTTTAATTTATGAAACTAAGTTGCAACCAAATAAAATATCAATACACGGTAATTTTTTTTTTTTTTTTTTTTTTTTTTTTAAAATAAATTGCAACTATTTGTCATGATACTTTGCAGATTGATTGTTGTAAAAAAACATTAAACAGAAGCAAATTAATCTTTTTACATTTATATCAAATTCATTCTAAAAAAAATAAAGTGCACCACCTCAGCATGATACTTTCATCAAATATTGTTCATTCAATTATTATAAACAGTTTAGAGTGCAAGTAAATCTAATCAACCTTTAAAAGGACTTCCATAATGTTTCCTTATTCATTATAATAATTGTTTAATCATCTCACGTGGTTTAACCATTAATATATAACAAATCATCATCAACTGGTTGCAATTAAAGCTTGACAAATGCCCCTGCAGCTACAGAAAATATGAACTGATCTTTTTTTTATAAAAAAGAAGAAAAATATATGTTTACAACTTAGGTATTAGATGTGTACAAGCATTGTTGAAGAATAAATTTTTCTTTTTTATTTCCTTATCTATAGTGTTTGAAGGCTTTAATTCCAAAGTTACATGAAGTTAGTTTCCAGACATATTTGAAAAAAAAATAGAATTTTCAAATCATACCCCCACTGTCAGAAACAGGGAATGGTGTGTTATACCAGAAGAGGAATTCTGAAAATAAATTAATTTTCAGACAGTGATTTTACTTTTGATGAACAAAAATAATAAAAGATTTCTTTTTCAAAAGTTACAATTAACTAGTTAAATTTCCAGAATAAAATACATTACTCAATGTTAAGTGTGTTTTTCTTATAAAAACAAATTATTTTAATTTTTTTAATTTAAAAAAAAAGAGGGGGTTAAAAATAACTTTGATAGAAAATGGCTCTAATCAATGTTGTACAATAATAAGATATATAGAATATTTTTCACCAGGATATTTTGGAGCAATTAAGCATTAAAGTTTGCTACCCCCTACCCCCATCCGTTTGCTGACACACAAATATAACTTTTTATTCTCAACACTATTAGTATGAATATGCAATACTTATCTATTGATAAGTGTATAAAACAACATAAATAAATAAGCCTTATGACATTTTTACATGTAACAATGTCCTTGACCTTTTAACCTTGGAAAAAATGTATTTATACACTTTAACGCTTGTACAAGAACAATGCTGGAAGAAAAACAAGAGGCCCACGGGCCTTATAGGTCACCTGTGCATCATGCAATAACTTTCAAATGATTGAATTTGTTTCATGTTTTAAGCTAGATGCTAAGGCATTCACAATTTTGGAAGAGGCACTCTTGCTCAACATAACTATATACTTAGTAAGTTTATTTAAAACCTAGGAGAAGAAGATTTTCAAAGATTTAATGCATTTTCACTATATAATCAATAGAGCCCCGCCCTAACACCAGAACCGTGACCCTGGGGCCATTAAATTCACAATTTTGGTAGAGGCACTCTTGCTCATTATAACTATGTACTTATAAGTTAGTTTATTTAAAACCTAGGAGCAGAGAAGATTTTCAAAGATATAATGCAATTTCACTTTATAATCAATAGAGCCCCACCCTAACACCAGAACCCCTGACCCTGGGGCCATTAATTTCACAATTTTGGTAGAGGCACTCTTGCTCATCATAATTATTTACTGAATTAGTGTATTTAATACTTAGGAGCAGAGAAGAAGATTTTCAAAGATTTAATATATTTTCATTATATAATCAATATAGAGCTCCGCCCTAACACCAGAACCCTGACCCTGGGGCCATGAATTTCACAATTTTGGTAGAGGCACTCTTGCTCATCATAATTATTTACTGAATTAGTGTTTTTTATACCTAGGAGCAGAGAAGAAGATTTTCAAAGATTTAATATATTTTCATTATATAATCAATATAGAGCTCCGCCCTAACACCAGAACCCCTGACCCTGGGGCCATAAAATTCACAATTTATGAAGAGCCTTTCTTGCTCATCATAACTATGTGCTTAATTAGTTTATTTAATACTCAGGAACAGAGTAGAAGATTTTCAAAGAAATAATGCATTTTCACTTTATAATCAATAAAGCCCCACCCTAACACCAGAACCCCTGACCCTGGGGCCATAAAATTCACAATTTATGAAGAGCCACTCTTGCTCATCATTACTATGAACTTAATTTGTTTATTTAATACCCAGGAGCAGAGAAGAAGATTTTTAAAGACTTACTGTATTTTCACTATATAATCAATAGAGCCCCGCCCTAACACCAGAACCCCTGACCCTGGGGCCATGAATTTCACAATTTTGGTAGAGGACTCAATGCTGATTACAATCATACCAACAGTGTGACTGCTTGATGTCCGGGAGTAAAGAAGAAGATTTTTAAAGATTGCACTATTTTTAGTGGTTTTTGCCCCACCCCCCAGGCCCCAGGGGGGCGGGGACCACGAAATTCACAATTTTTGTTCCCCTTCACTCATAGATGCTATATGCCAAATTTGGTTGAAATTGGTTCAGTGGTTTCAGAGAAGAAGCTGAAAATGTTTAAATGTTAACGCACGACGCACGACGCACAACGCACGACGCACGACGACGGACAAAAACGGATAGCAATAGGTCACCTGAGTTTACTCAGGTGACCTAAAAATGTAGTACTACATGTAATCTATTTTATTAATTTCCGTCTCTGTTACGGGTATTTCATAAACCTTTAATTTAGAACCAGGAAGATTTTTTTTTTCATTTTGGAAATACATC